>NC_041753.1:20430662-20735786 GCF_004115215.2 Ornithorhynchus anatinus | reverse complement strand
ACATGTTGTACGGGCTTCGGGACTGAGGAAAGGAAAAGTCTGTTGAAATCGGCCATAAATGATTGTGCAAGTATTCGTTAATGCCCTTCAGGGACTAAGCCAGGATAGAAATAAAGTATCTCTCTGTAAGGATAATGGCAATTAAGTAGAAGGCTTTATGCTAAAAGTTATAACAGTGTAGAAGAGATTATTGCATTTGCTGGACATTCCCAATTCCTTCCTTTAATTGTAAATTGGTTTCTAGATTGAGATGACAATTTAATACTAGTAGACTCAATTAGAATTATTCACCTCACCACAGAGAATCCTTGTTGATAACAAATGCACCTACTTCACCACCCAAATTAAGTGGACCTAACAACACTTTATAGTGGTAAACTTTATGCTGATTATTCTAAGCTCCATGTGGTCACTGTAATCTTACCAACTTGAAAGGAAATGCTCTGTGGAAGAAGGGAACGACAATCTTCACATAAGAGCTCTTGGTATATAAAAGGTGTGAGTCTTATCCGACAGCATTACAGCCACAGTGGGACTGAATTTGTAATTTAGTTTCTGGGTATTGTGTCTGTTAATAGGCAGCCAGACCTTGAATTCCATTTCAGCCATTGGCTCAAGGGCACGCAATAGTTCTGCGGTAAGTGGTTGGTTCGCTTGGTACTGAGGGTTATCTTTTGGGTCCTTTCATTCTTTGATGAGACTGATGACTGTGGTACTTAAAATTGGACCGAATAATATCAGCGATGAAGATCAAATGATGACTGTTGTTGGTCTGGCCACCTTCCAGCCAGAGGATAGGTGGAAACTATCTATCTCTGAACAGAATAACGGCCCAGTTTGGGAAAGTGTCTGGAGGCCAAATTTGTACCTTTCTTGTCCTGTCACTAGTCTTCCATATTTCCCAGGGTCATTGGGATAGGGTGCCTCCAACTCTTCAAGATGAGCCAAAGGAACCAGTATAAATTAATCCCATGAAATTGTTACTGTGAAAACTTGTGCAGTTTGAAAATAGTGGTTCAAAGTGGGTTAGATCAATCGATGCATCAGGTCCATAATGGGCCATTAGAGGGTTACTAGACTGTAAGCTCGTGGTGGTCAGGGAACGTGTCTACCAACTCTGCTGTATTGGACTCTCCTAAGTGCTTAGTAGAGTGCTTGTCCCATACTAAGTGCTCAATAAGTACCATTGACTGATTGATGGATTGATAAAAGTGAGGGATGTTAGAAAGTGCAGACTTAATCATGCAGCTGGATTTCAGGAGGATACCGTTCCTCCAAATATCCTGTTGTGACACTGTTGGAGGAAGAATATTGGACTGGCACAGGAATGGTCACGAGGAAGACCAAAAAGATATTATCCCTTCATAAACAGAAAGGGTAGACTGGTAGTAGATGGCTGGGAACTGATTAAGGTTTTAATGTTTTCGTTCTTTTTTTGGATGAAAAAAATCACTGTTTATGTACAGAACAAATGTCACTTTCAATAGGCCCCTGAGCATGCAGGACTAGTAAATTCTTAATAAATATGATTGATTGATAATCGGGAGACCTGGGATCTACTCCCAGCTCTGCCACTGCTCTGTGACTTTGGGCAAGTCACTTAACCTCCCTAGGCCTCAGTTCCCTCATCTGTTAAATAGGGATACGACACTGGATCTCCATGTAAGCTAAAAACCAAAAATCCCCAAGACTGGATGCATTCAAATCCACAGGCCTTGAGAATATAGATCTTATGGTACTTAAGGAAGCAGTGGATGTTACCATAGAGCCTCTAGTTGAATCCAGTGCTGGGAATATCAGAACTGGCTGAAATTCTGTTCCAGTATAAGAAAAAGTCTTGGTTATGTCTGTTATGTGGCAGAAGGGGGGAGGCAGTGCTACGCCCACATAAACCCACTAGGGACCCTGGTTGGCACTGCCACCCCTCCCACGCTAGGGAGCCTGCTCACTCCCAGCATTCCAGTTATAATTTTTTTTTTCAGCCCTGCTCTAGTCATTATTTTTGAGAAACAGAATGAGGAGAGAAGAAGTCCTTGAGGACTGGAAAAGGGATCATTTTATGCCCATCTCTGAAAAAAAAAATGACCCTGTAAATCATAGACCTGTCAGTTTAACAAAGATATCTGGGAATATACTAGAACAAATCATCAAACAATTTCCAGCCACCTAGGAAAACATAAGTACTAGGAAGCAACTAACATGGCTTTGTGAAGAGCAAATTTTGCCAGACAATTTAATTTCCTTCTATGATTGAGTGACAAGTTATATA
This sequence comes from Ornithorhynchus anatinus, assembly GCF_004115215.2. Taxonomy (NCBI): domain Eukaryota; kingdom Metazoa; phylum Chordata; class Mammalia; order Monotremata; family Ornithorhynchidae; genus Ornithorhynchus; species Ornithorhynchus anatinus. The sequence goes on along the minus strand of NC_041753.1, from coordinate 20,733,517 downwards.
GACCAGGAAAAACAATAGCTAGATCCATCTAGACTATAGTAAGGCTTTTGATTCTGTCCCATATGACATTCTCATCAAACAGCTTAGGGAGGTATGGTCTTGACATACAATCCTGACAGCTAACTCAAAGTACTTAGTCTCAACCTGGGAGAAGCATATCAAGTGGTGTCCCACAGGGATTTGCCCTGGGATTGATCCTACGCATATCTTTATAAATGACCTGGACAAGGAAATTAAGCTCATCAGGTTTTCTCATGACAAAATAAGGAGACTAGCTTGGTACAAGTTCAGCAAAAAGATCTTGTGGGGGAGACTGTGGTTATATGTATCCCAAGATAAAAGCAGCAGCAATGGAGTGATTGTTTTAAAGAACCAGCTATATACAGTAAAAAAAAAAATAAATCATGGGATGAATGTGAAATTTGATTGCATTGTCCAGTTGATATACCAGAGCCAGGAAATGATCCTTCTGAGCTACTCAGTATGAATCAAGCCCATACTAGCTCATGTAACCCTTGGTCCAGTGGAAAGTGAACTGCTCTGTGAATCAGGAGACCCGGGTTCTAGTCCTGGTTCCACCTGCTGGGCCTCTGTCATCACTGGTGTGGGTTTCTGACCATAGAACTAAGGTGTTCCACAAGATGGCCAGCCTAGCAAGAATTCTGAATTCTGAAAAATAGTTGCCTAATGGGGACAGTGAAGGCTTGCACTGATAACCAAGGCAGTGTTCCTGCTGGGCTGTGGTGCTTCTGCATGGTTTTACTGCTGTAGTCACTTTTTTATGGTATTTGTTAAGCGCTTACTATGTGTCAAACACAGTTCTAAGCGCTGGGATAGGTACAAATTAATTAGGTTGGACACTGTCCCTGTCTCACATGGGGCTCACAGTCTAAGTAGGAGGAAGAATAGATATCCCCAATTTACAGTTGAGGAAAACTGAGGCACAGAGAAGTTACATCACTTCCTCAAGATCACACAGCAAGCAATTGGCAGAGCCAGCATTAGAACCTGGGTCCTTCTGACTCCCAGGCCTGTGCTCTCTCCACTAGGCCACGCTGCTTCTCTTTCACCTAACATGGGTCCTGCATGCAAAGATTTTTCACAAGGAAGTAGCAGTGTGTTGCATTCCAGCCCTTCTACTTTTTCATCGTATTCCATGCCCAAACAGGAACACAACTGGTAGGGATTGGAAAATGCAAGTGATTCTGAACAAACCACTAGTACTATAATGATATTTTTTTCAAAACATGTGGAGAAAGTAGAGAGAATTTAGAGAGAAGTATCAAAAATGAATAAAGCGACAGGAAATAGGTAACATCAATCAATCATACTTATTGAGCATTTACTCTGTGCAGAGCACTGTACTAAGCTCTTGCGAGAGTACAGTCTAACAATATAATATTACGGTCTAGAGGTGGAGACAGACATTAATATAAATAAACATTTTATGAATAAAGAAAAATGAAAGGAATTGATATTATTTAACCCGAAGAAGGTGAATGGAGACAAAATTGACGCAAGATTTTTATGAGAACACTCACAAGTTCTCCATGTCCTTAGGGGGCTAAATCAAAAGAAACAGATTTATGTTGCAATGCAAAGGACTTGGTTGGGTGAAAAGGAGAACTTCTTGACTGTAAGAGTGAGGAAACATTGTAATAGCATCTCTATTGATGAAGATCCTAAGGAGAAAAACAAAATAGACAAATATCTACCTCCAGTGGTTGTTATTCATACGCCTAGAAGCAAGGGACTGGAACAGATACCCTCTTGAACTCCCTTCCAGCTCTATGATTCCCCAAATTTTGTGTTTATTCTAGGGGTGGTAATAAGACACTTTTTCAATAATCATCTAAACCATACTCTGTGGACTTCACTGATCCTCTGTGACCAAGCAAAACAGAAATGGGATACTTAGTGCAAAATTAGAGCATTAACATGTTAATTTTCTTCTATTTTCTAATCTAGTCCTTCTTGGTATTAGTAGTTTGAAAATCTGTTTGTCACTTTGAGATAGTTTAATTTTTTTTTTTTGGCAAATGTTTCCATACAAAACTATTCACATTAATTTTGTCCTTAGGATTTAATCCTGGGGACATAGTTTTTAAAGTAATTTAAGTATTATTCAATTATTAAGGGATTGAAGTTGTAATATTGTGGCACTAATTTATTATGGGATTATTTAATAAATCATTGCAAAAGTCTCATGTTGGGAAAATCTGATGAAGAAAATAGTATTGCAGTGGGTTTCAAAATTATTAACCATGAAAAAGATGGAGTAATTTTATCTTGGCAAATCCATTTTATTCCTTGATGCATTTTAAATGAAATAAAATAGCAAAGTGTGTTTCTACCATTCAAAACACCATGATACTTTTGGGAGGGAAGTTTTTCTAAATTACATTGATTTGTCTTTCATTTTTACATAAACATTGACTGGGCAATTCATTTAAAGACATTTAGTGGAAATAAATCAATCTTATGTATTCAATAGGCCATAGCCACAATTTTAAGCATCTTTACTTAGCAGTTATGATTTGAAGGGTTATATTTTTTAGTAATCTCCTGCAGCATATTTATAAAGACCGGATTAAGAATATTTTGCAGGACAAAATCTGCATCATACTAAAAAATAATCCTATAAATATGTTTATAGACAATCATGTGATAGGCATGTTTTCAAAAAGAAAAAAAAACACTAAAAATGCAAGGGTGTGAGACTAATACCCTGCAAATCTAGACTCCTTAAAACTGTTTCTGAGATTCCAGGCTGTTTGTATTTCTCCAGGTATTTAAAAAATGTGATAGCTAAGTTTCAAGGGTGTTTGGCCAAGCACTCAACACATATATTGACCTTAAGACCTAGAATTCTGATTGTATTAGCTACACATACGCACATACATACATACACATCTTAAACACCAGGGACTGGTATTATACGGTCACTGGAATTTAAGATATCTTTGCACAGAAAGCCTTCTCAGCCTCCATGATTTATTTTTTTCCCCTCAATGAGGGACTTTTGATTTGCAGAACAGAAATAAATGTGAAGCCTAAAAAGTTGAAGATCTGTTTTAAGCTCAGACATGGGAAGGTTCGCATTGATTTAACGGACAGGCAAGCTATCATAGTCGTAACCAAAATATCCACCATGTGTCAAGTTTGATAGATGGGATAGATTTTTAAAATAAACTTATGTTTTGATCACAAAACATGTATTTGATTTTTAATACATTGAGTGTTCAGTTCATTGATTAATGGTATTGAGCTCTTACTGTGTGCAGGACACTGAACTAAGTGATTGGGAGTGTGCAGTATAGTAAAATTGATAGACATGTTCTCTGTCCTCAAGGGTCTTACAGTTATGTGGCCAAGGTTTGACAAAAATAAAAAATAAATGACAGGAAAATAAATCTTATAAATATATAGATGACTGTGATCATACATATTAGACTATGGAGAGAGCTATAGACCAGATATTTAAATGGAAAGTGAAGGGGGCTGCCAATTTGAACCATAAAAGGAACAAAAACTAAATCTGGCAAAAAAATTAGAGGAGAAGGAGGCAGGGACATTAGCTCTCCTCTACTGTCAATTGCTATTATGTATCATTGGATGACACAATTTCTCCTCAAATGCTTTCCTCTTTAGCATGTGGAGTAGATGATTTCCTTGTGTGTGATGGTGTTGTTTATCATTATTATTTAGCATTTAGATGGCCTTTAACGTTATCGCATATTGCCCATTAAGAACTGTGAAGCATAATGGGTGGAACTATCTCTTTTTCCTCTACAATACTTATCGAGGCAGCCAGAGGCTAATAAGCAATCCAGTAAATACACATAACTACATAAGTGCAGCTCTTTTCAGTTCAATCCAATATATTTTCAATGTCATGTGTAAGAGCTGTTGAAAAGTGATGATTCCTTTCCCTGAGCTCGATTCACATTTTGCTCCACACAGCCCTGAACGGATGAGAGATCCCAGCGATTTGTAAAGTAGTGCTCTCCATGGAATTACTGAACTGCTTTGTAGAAAAGGAAGGAGAACTGGAGGCCATCAGAGGTGACTTGGAACCCACTGTGGGATGCTCCGTGGTAGAGCTTGAAGAGATGCTTTTAAAAAGAAATGCAGACTTTCATGTTTTCAGATCACCTCTAAAACTGGAGGATCCTATTACTGGGAAGCAGCATGGCATAGTGGATAGAGCATGGGTCTGGGAGTCAGAAGGTCATGGGTTCTAATCTCGGACATGGCATTTTGCTGGGTGACCCTGAGCAAGTCACTTCACTTCTCTGTGCCTCAATTACCTCATCTGTAAAATGGGAATTAAGGCTGTGAGCCCCAGGCAGGACAGGGACTGTGTCCAACCCAGTTTGCTTGTATCCATCCCAGTGCTTAGTACAGTGCCTGGCACATAGTAAGTGCTTAGCAAATACCACAGTTATTATTATTACTATTAGACTGTAAGCTTGTTATGGGCAGGGAACATGTCTGCTAATTCTACTCTCTCAAGTGCTTAGTACAGTGCTCTACATGTAGTAAGCACTTATTAAATAGCATTGCTTGATGGATTATTATTGTAGTTAAGTTCTATGTGCTTATGTAGAACTAATACAAATCATGTAGAACTTGTACAAGTTATCTATAAGCAAATCAGGTTGGAGACAGACCCTGTCCCACATGGGGCTCAGCCTTTCAAGAAGGACTTTCCAATAGTCCCTTCTCTAATGAATTTCAACCTTCTTATTGACTCTGGATGCACATATTCCTTGGTGTTGGGTGGTATTTGTTAAGCTCTTGCTAAATGCAAAGCAGGGGTAGATACATAATAGTCAGGTCTCACTTGGGGTTCACAATCCAAGTAGGAAGGAGAAAACAGCTTTTGAATCTCCATTTTGCAGATGAGGGAACCAAGGCAAAGAGAATTGACTCACCCAAGGTACATGGTGAAGGCAGGATTAGAACCCAGATCCTCTGACTCCTAGGCTGGTGCTCTTTCCACTAGGCCACGCAACTTCACTGCAAGCAAGAAAAATTTGAGGGCCAACATATTCGATGTCACCCACGCCTAGATCTTTGTTCTTCCTCCCTCATTTCCTGGCACTTCTACCAAGCTGGTGCTCAGAGCAACTATTGAAGGCATCCAGAGAAAAGGGGACATGCCCTAGAATATCAGCAGCCAAAATGTGAAGGCTTGTGGCTTGTAGGTGATGTAACCTAAAGGCATTTCTGCACCAAATGAATCTAGTGTGTCTTTCTCCTAGAAAAGAAATACATATTTAATCAATTTTCCCTGCAGGTCCATATCTGCCTGGCAGCAGAAACATTTTCAAAGTTTGTAAGTGTTACGGGTTCCCCTCTACAAGGAACCTGCTGGGAAAGGTAAACAAAGCATTTGCTCTAAATAGCCTCTTGTTTCCTTGCTGTTTTTTTCCCTCTTTGGATTTTAATGTAGCTTTGCCACCCCCCTCCCCCCCACCCAGTATTTACAGCATTATGCAGCAGTATGATGATGGGGAGCAGAAAAAAAGGTGTAGCTCTAAAATGGATTTCGATAAAGGGCTAGAGCTTTTTTTAAAAAAAGATCCTGCCAAAAGGTACTCCAGAAGGGTTTTAATTACAATGTAGTTGGTCTCCAATGGGGCAGTGGGCCAGGCTCCAGGGAATAATCTGAACATAACCTCCAGAGGGTGGCAGAGAAGGTAAAGACGACTAATCTCCCACGGTAGTTCGCAGGCTTTCTGCAGCTCCTTTTTCAGACGGACTAAAAGCTCTCTGCAGTTGTCCCAAACACACACAGTGAGATGGGTAAAGAGCTAGTGTTATTTGTCCCAGAAACGTATTTTCCCTCTTTTCCCTGAGAGCTAACAGGTCATTCACCTCATATGTGTGGGCACTTGATTTCTAAAGGCAGTTATTTTACTCCCCCAATGTCTACTGTGGGCTTAAGTACATGTCTCTATTAGACTCTGCGGAGGTTTCTTTCCTTGGGAGATCCAAGTTGGGCTCATTCGGCTCTATACGACCAAACTACATTACTAAAATTACTGAGCGCCCTGTGTTCGGTACTATCCAAGGCAGATCTGGGATTTGCAAACTTCCACCAGGATGCAGGTGGTGGTTCTGTGGAGGCCCCAGAGACCATGTCTGAACCAGACTCTCAAGCTAGACACTGATCAAAATTGGGATTCCATTAGGGGCCCAAATGTGAAAAGAGCGTAACAGAAAATACTCAGGTCAAGGGTTGCAAAGAAATAATAATAATAGCTGTGGCATTTGTTAAGCGCTTACTGTGTACCAGGCACTGCTGGGGTGGATACAAGCAAATCTGGTTGGACAGAGTCCCTGTCCCACATGGGGCTCACAGTTTCAATCTCCATTTTACAGATGAGGTAACTGAGGTCCAAAGAAGTGAAATGACTTGCCCAAGGTAATATTTAAAGCCTCGGAGATTGAAGATTGTCAGGGCCAAGTTGAAAATTTGATTAACAAGTCATTCATTCATTCAATAGTATTTACTGAGCGCTTACTATGTGCAGAGCACTGTACTAAGCACTTGGAATGTACAATTCGGCAACAGATAGAGACAATCCCTGCCCAGTGACGGGCTCACAGTCTAAACGGGGGAGACAGACAGCAAAGCAAAACAGAACAAAACAACATCATCAAGATAAATAGAATCAAGGAGATATACACCTCATTAACAAAATAAATAGGGTAATAAATAATATATACAAATGAGCACAGTGCTGAGGGGAAGGGGGAAGAGCAGAGGGTGGGAGGGGGGAGGGGAAGGGGATCAGAGGGTGGAAGGGGAGAGGGGAGAGGGAGCAGAGGGAAAAGAGGGGGCTCACTCTGGGAAGGCTTCCTGGAGGAGGTGAGCTCTCAGTAGAGCTTTGAAGAGGGGAAGAGAATTAAAGTTATAAGCCATGTGCTAGCCTGGAAGCTGCACTTCGGGCAAAGACTGGGGAAAGTGGTTAAGGTCATCTAAGATCCGGAGCTGCAGGGCAGTGGGTCTGTCCTGTATCCAATCAGTTATCCCAATATTGCCGCAGGCCATGGAGATGAGAGTGCTCTGCACACAGTAAATGCTCAATAAATACGATTGAATGAATGAATGAATGAAAGAAGCTGGGAGGCCTGGAGGATCACCACATTCTCAGCATTATTTACTTATTTCAACAGTATTATCTTGGATTGTTTTCTTTGAAACCTCTTGTTGTGCTTTATTCAATTCTCATTGTTCTCTTATCTGCCTTGCCCTACTTTAAGTCCTGAGCCCTGGGTGGGACAGAGATTGTGCTTGATGTAATTATCCAGTACTTAGCATAGTGCTTAGCACACAATAATTTCCGCTACTACTATTTCTAGCGATAATGATGAAATCTCTGGACACAGTGGGTGCCCTATGTGGGGCCCACAGTCTTAACCCCCATTTTACAGATGAGAAAACTGAGGCCCAGAGAAGTGAAGTGACTTGCCCAAGGTCACATCGCAGACTAGTGGTGGAGCAGGGATTAGAACCCAGGTCCTCTGACTATCCACTAGGCCATGCTGCTGCATATCCTTCCATCCTACTCTCTGCCCATTGTGCTCCTGCTAAGGCAATGAGACAGTAAACTGGCAGCAGTGCAGCCCAATGCAAAGTGATTGCCAAGGTTTTTTGCACAGAGGACTCACGTGTGACCAAAGTGGCCACAACTAAATGTCAGTGCCGGGCCGTAGTCCCAAGGCCCAGCAGATGGTTACTTTAGAAGTTGTTGCGGACTTTGCCCGCCACATTGGCTAGCTATTATTCAAAATTCCTGCTGGACCTGTCCACTTAATAATGATGATGGTATTTGTTAAGCGCTTAACTATGTGCCAGGCACCTAGTCGGTCCTTCAGTCAGAAACCCTCACTACTGATGGCAGAGCTCCAGTCAATCAATCAGCACACATTCCCCTACTTACTAGTAATATTAAGTCCATTCAGTTGTATTCGTTGAGTGCTTACTGTGTGCTGAGCACTGTATTAAGCGCTTGGAATGTACAATTTGGCAACAGATAGAAACAATCCCTTCCCAACAAGATGCTCTATGACTAATAATGATGATATTTAAGTGTCTGCTCTGTGGCCTTGGGCAAGCCATTTAACTTGTGTACCTCAGTTTCCTCATCTGTAAAATGGGGATTCAGTACTCATTCTCCTTCCCCATTAGACTATGAGCCCCATGTGGAATGGCAACAGTGTTTGACCTCATATTGTATCTACCCCAGCATTTCATGCAGTGCCTCACAGATAGTAAGCGCTTAATAAATACCACAATTAAAATGACTATGTGCCAAGCACTCTACTAAGTGCTATGGTAGATGCAAGATAATCAGCTCAGTCATAGCCTTGGAGCTCACCTAACGGGGAGAGAGAATGGGTATTTAATCCCTATATTATAGATTAGTGTTACCCAAGGTCACACAGCGGGCAAGTGGTAGAGCCGGGATTAATAATAATAATGTTGGTATTTGTTAAGCGCTTACTATGTGCCGAGCACTGTTCTAAGCGCTGGGGTAGACAGAGGGGAATCAGGTTGTCCCACATGGGGCTCACAGTCTTAATCCCCATTTTACAGATGAGGGAACTGAGGCACAGAGAAGTTAAGTGACTTGCCCACAGTCACACAGCCGACACTCAGGGCTCCTAACTCCCAGACCTGTGTTCCTTCCACTAAGCAATACTACTTCTCTACTGGATGATGATGGTGTTTGTTAAGTGCTTACTATGTGCCAAGCACTGTTCTAAGCAGTGAGGTAGATACAAGTTAGGTTGTCTCACGTGGGGCTCTCAGGCTTCATCCCCATTTCCTAGATGAGGTAACTGAAGCACAGGGAAGTTAAGTGACTTGCCCCAAATCACATAGCTGACAAGTGGCAGAGGCGGGGGATTAGAACCCACGACCTCCAACTCCCAAGCCCGTACTCTTTCCACTGAGCCACGCTGCTTCTCCTTTAGTTATTGAGAAGTAGCATGACCTAGAGGTTGGAGCATGGGCCTGGCAGTTGGAAGTACCCAGGTTCTGATCCTGCCTCTGCCACTTAGGTGCCGTGTGAACTTGGGCTGGTCACTTGGTTTCTCTGTGCCTCAGTTGCCTCATCTGGAAAATGGGTTTTAAAACTGTGAGCCCCATGTGGAACAGGAACTGTGTTCAACCTGGTTGACATGCATCTACCTCAGTGCTTAGTAAAGGACCTGGCACATGGTAAGCACTTAACAAGAGCACGGACTTGGGAGTCTGAGGTCATGGGTTCGAATCCCTGCTCTGCCACTTGTCAGCTGTGTGACTGTGGGCAAGTCACTTAATTTCTCTATGCCTCAGTTACCTCATCTGTAAAATGGGGATTAAAACTGTGAGCCTCACATGGGACAACCTGATTACCCTGTAAATCTCCCCCAGTGCTTAGAACAGTGCTCTGCACATAGTAACCGCTTAACAAATGCCAACATTATTATTATTATTAACAAATACCATTTATTTTTAAAAAAAACAGAAAACAAAACCCAAAAAAGGTCTCCCAATTCTTAGGTCATGCTCTTTCCACTGGACAGCAGTGGGCTGCTTGCTGCTGCCACTACCTACCACTAACACCACCACCATTACCATCCACCCCCTCCTACTGCCCTTATTCATTCATTCATTCATTCATTCAATCGTATTTATTACACGCTTGCTGTGTGCAAAGCACTGTGCTAAGCACTTGGAATGTACAATTCGACAACAGATAGAGACAATCCCTCCCCAACAAGGGGCTCACAGTCTAAAAGGAGGAGACAGACAGCCAAACAAAACAAGTAGTCAGGCATCAATACCATCAAAATAGATACATAGAATCACAGATATATACACATGCAAGCACGTGGTTTGCAGGCCCCATCTATTACTTATATGGAGAAGCAGCGTGGCTCAGTGGAAAGATCAGGGGCTTGGGAGTCAGAGGTCACAGGTTCTAATCCCGGCTCCACCGCTAGTCAGCTGTGTGACCTTGGGCAAATCACTTAACTTCTCTGTGCCTCAATTACCTCATCTGTCAAATGGGGATTAAAAAACTGTGAGCCCCACGTGGGACAACCTGATCACCTTGTATCCACCAGCGCTTAGAACAGTGCTTTGCACATAGTAAGCGCTTAACAAATGCCACAATTTATGTGAGGGGCACGATGTGACAGTAGAGGAGTGGGCAGCCAAATAGGTGCTAAACAGGTTTGACACTTTAACCTTTTGCTCGTTTCCCATTTGAAGATGACTTGATAATTGTATTATTTTTCAGGCGCTTACTATGTGAAAAGCACTGTTCTAAGCGCTGGGGGATACAAGGTAATCAGATCAGACACAGCCCCTCTCTCACATGGGGCTCACAGGGTAAGTAGGTATTGAATCCCCATTTTGCAGATGAGGAAACTGAGGTACAGAGAGGTTAAGTGACTCACTCCAGGTCACACAACAGGCAAGTGGCAGAGTCGGGATTAGAACCCAGCTCCTCGGACTTCCAGGTCCGTGCTCCTTCCACTAGGTTATGCTGCTTCTCTTTATTCTTCAGAGTGCTCAAGTCGGTGGTAAAATCTCACATGGGAACTACCTTTAGGAATGTTAACAACTTCCAGATAGGGAGCACAAGATTAAGAACTGACAAACTGTTAGAAATCCTGGGAAACTCTCCAAGGAAGGAGATTTGCAGGATATGCGACTGCATTGTTTGCTCATGTTGAAGGCCAGACAAACTCGTGGGACCATCCAGGAAGAATTTTCAGCACATCTTGTCTGGAATATGCCTGGAAGTTTCTGGAAACTTTTGGGTAGGCCACTTCTTCAAAACATGTGGAAGTTGGCCAAAAAATTAGGAGCTGGTCTTCTGAACAGCAATTCATCTTTGTGAGCAGCAGAAAGGAAGGAATTCCTCTCCCCTTCCCCCTCCCCACCGCCGTTCCCTCCCTCATTCTCCCCTCAAGAAACGTGAGTGTCTGTTTCAAACGGACCACCTGCTCCACTTCCTCCCAGTACGGCTCTTTGAGTAACGTGTAAGTGATGTTACAAGGGAACAGAGCAATGCTGGCTGTGTTGACTGCAGGAGAAGCAGCGTGGCTTAGTGCATAGAGCACGGGCCTTGGAGTCAGAAGGACCTGGGCTCTAATCCCGGCTCCGCCACTTGTCTGCTGAGTGACGTTGGGCAAGTCACTTCACTTCACTGAGCCTCAGTTACCTTATCTGTAAAATGGAGATTGAGTGCTTGCACCGCTGTGCCTTTAAACTAACAGAAGTACTGTGAGAATAATAATAATAATAATGTTGGTATTTGTTAAGCGCTTACTATGTGCAGAGCACCGTTCTAAGCGCTGGGGTAGACACAGGGGAATCAGGTTGTCCCACGTGGGGCTCACAGACTTCATCCCCATTTTACAGATGAGGGAACTGAGGCACAGAGAAGTGAAGTGACTTGCCCACAGTCACACAGCTGACAAGTGGCAGAGCTGGGATTCGAACTCATGACCTCTGACTCCAAAGCCCGTGCTCTTTCCACTGAGCCACGCTGCTTCTCTAGAAGCAAAGCGGCCCAGCAGAAAAACCCTCCCCTAAAGTCAGAGGATCCGATTCTAATCCTGATTCTGCCAATCGATTGATTGTATTTATTGAGTGCTTATTGTGTGCAGAGCACTGTATTAAGCACTTGGGAGAGTACAATATAACAGAGTTGGTAGACAAGTCAGAGGACCTGGATTCTAATCCTGGCTCTGTCAATCGATCAGTTATATTTATTGAGTGCTTAGTGTGTTGGCAGAGTTGACAGGTTCCCTAGAGGTAGAGACTGACATTAATGTAAATAAATAAATTACAGATATGTACATAAGTGCTGTGGGGCTGAGGGAGGGGTGAATAAAGGGAGCAAATCCAAGTGCACTTCCCTGCTGTGTGATCTTGGTCAAGTCTCCATGCCTCAGCTGTCTCATCAGCAAAATGGGGATTCATTCATTCAGTAGAATTTATGAATGAACAGTATTCATTCATAAAAATACATATATATTATGTATGTATTTACATAGTATTTACTATGTGCAGAGCACTGTACTAAGCACTTGGAATGTACAATTCGGCAACAGATAGAGACAATCCTGCCCATTGATGAGATTACAGTCTAATTGGGGGAGACAGACAAAAACAATAGCAATAAATAGAATCAAGGGGATGTACATCTCATTAACAGAAGAAATAGGGCAATAAAAATATATACAAATAAGCAAATGAGCACAGTGCTGGGGGGAGGGGAAGGGAGAGGGGGAGGAGCAGAGGGAATGGAGGGAAAGGGGGCTTAGATGAGGGGAGGTGAAGGGGGGAGCAGAGAGGCAACAGAGGGAGCAGAGGGAAAAGGGGAAGCTTAGCTTAGTCTGGGAAGGCCTCTTGGAGGAGGTGAGCCCTCAGTAGGGCTTTAAAGAGGGGAAGAGAGTTAGTTTGGCGGAGGTGAGGATGGAGGGCATTCCAGGACAGCGGGAGGACGTGGCCCAGGGGTCGACGGCGGGATAGGTGAGAACGGGGGACAATGAGGAGGTGGGCGGTAGAGGAGTGAAGCGTGCGGGGTGGGCAGTAGAAAGAGAGAAGGGAGGAGAGGTAGGAGGGAGCAAGGTGAAGCCTAGAGTGAGAAGTTTTTGTTTCGTGCGGAGGTTGATAGGCAACCACTGGAGGTTTTTAAGAAGGGGAGTGACATGCCCAGAACGTTTCTGCAGGAAGATGATCCGGGCAGCGGAATGAAGAATAGACTGGAGCGGGGAGAGACGGGAGGAAGGGAGATCAGAGAGAAGGCTGACACGATAATCCAGCCATGATATTATGAGAGCCTGTACCAGTAAGATAGCCATTTGGGTGGAGAGGAAAGGACGGATCTTGGCGATGTTATAAAGGTGAGACCGGCAGGCCTTGGTGACAGATTGGGTGTGTGGGGTGAATGAGAGAGCCGAGTCAAGGATGACACCAAGGTTGCGGGCTTGTGAGAGGGGAAGGATGGTCATACCATCCACAGTGATAGGAAAGTCAGAAAGAGGACAGGGCTTGGGAGGGAAGATAAGGAGCTCAGTTTTGGACATGTTGAGTTTTAGATGGCGGGCAGACATCCAGGTGGAGATGTCCTGGAGGCAGGAGAGATATGAGCCTGAAGGGAGGGGGAGAGAACAGGGTTGGAGATGTAGACTTGTGTGTCATCTGCATAGAGATGATAGTTTAAGCTGTGGGAGCGAATGAGTTCACCAAGGGAGTGAGTGTAGATGGAGAACAGAAGAGGGCCAAGGACAGACCCTTGAGGAATCCCTACAGTTAGAGGATGGGAGGGGGAGGAGGAGCCTACGAAGGAGCCTGAGAATGAACGATCAATACCTGTTGTCTCTCCTACTTATACTGTGAGCCCTACATTGGACCTGTTTATCTAGTATCTACCCCAGTGCTCAGTGCAGTGTTTGATAAACAGTAAGCACTTTTAGAGAAGCAGCATGGCTCAGTGGAAAGAGCCTGGGCTTGGGAGTCACAGGTCATGGGTTCTAATCCCGGCTCCACCACTTGTCTGCTGTGTGACTTTGGGCAAGTCACTTAACTTCCCTGTGCCTCAGTTACCTCCTCTGGAAAAAGGGGATCAAGACTGTGAGCCCCAAGTGGGACAACCTGATAACCTTGTATCTATCCCAGCACTTAGAACAGTGCTTGGCACAAAGTAAATGCTTAACAAATGCCACCATCACTTAACAAATGCCATAATTATTACTATGGACATTTGATAGGCAGCATTGCTCCTCTCAACCAAGACCTTGGCTACTGCCCTCACCCCTGGTGGGGAAAAAAACCCAAAAAAGGGAGAAAAAGATGATAACTTAGGACCTAGAAAAGTGCTCCACCCAGATGATTTGTCCTAGGATGTCTTAGGTCTTGCAGCTTGCTCCTGATGAGCCTCTATTGATCGGGAGACTTATCTTCTGAAGATGAGAACAGTTTTACTCAGAGTTATTCTGAATGCTGGGGTAAAAGGAGAAGGATGTAATGTGTGATGACATGGATCATGAGGAACACACCACAGCAATGCAATCTGGAAATTATAGTGTGAGACCAAGAACCGGGTGCAGGGGCTGGATTAATCGTCTCTGCAGTTGACTCAAGTCCTTGACTCATTGGCAAGTGATTCTGGCTGAGTTATTCTAGTATCTCTTGCCCAAGGGCACACATATATGGAATGGGGAAATCATTTATTTTAATCTATTTTTCAAGGGTCCAAAAAAAAAAACTAGTTTTGGAGGGAAACAGTAAATGAGGGAGAAAATTGCTTTTGTGGCCTGTTGCTGGCTTTTTAAAAATGTGTATATATGAAATAGGCTGCCAGGAAAAGTGGGGAGATGGGACTAAACTTCCCTGTAATACTTAGCTTCCACCCAAAGGAGTATGTGGGTTAATTAATGTTTGTAAAATGCTTTGCAATCCTCAGAGGAAAGCTTCTATAGAAGTACAAGTTTTTTTTTCTTGTTTTAATTATCATTATTACTTGTCAGGGGATTCAGTCCAGTCATACATATTAGCATGGACTCGCAAATTGATCTTGAATGAAATTAGACTAGGACTAAAGAGTCAGACTTTGGGCCAGAAAAATTTTAATAAATACTGAAAAGGCCATCCATAGCGTTGGGAATTTCTTCAGGCTACTGATTCTCAGTATCATTAAATTTGCATCATTGCTCTGTGAGTGTGGGAAAGAATGGGCAACATTTTTGAGAAGCTTAAAAAGTCTCTTTAACCTATCTACAAGTCTGGGTAAGTTTTTTGCATTATGTTTATACTTTCCTGTTTATTTTTAATGATTCAGTTGATTCTCTAATTCAGTTAGAAACATTGGCTAATTCAGTTCCTAATGCCAATATTCCTACATCTGTGTGACAGGGAGCTACATGCAATGGTTTTTACTGAGATAAGAATTAGTCTTCATGAAAACTGGATGCACCAGAATCTGCATATTAACATCCTATCCCTAAGTAAGCAGCTATTGTGCAATCACTAGGCAGTTGCAGGATAAAAGATGAGGAAATTTATTTCTGAGTGTGAGAGATGAAGGGCTTGGGATATGCATTCTTAACAGGTAATAATGTTGGTATTTGTTTGTTAAGCGCTTACTATGTGCAGAGCACTGTTCTAAGCGCTGGGGTAGACACAGGGGAATCAGGTCCCACGTGGGGCTCACAGTCTTAATTCCCATTTTACAGATGAGGTAACTGAGGCCCAGAGAAGTTAAGTGACTTGCCCACAGTCACACAGCTGACAAGTGGCAGAGCTGGGATTCGAACCCATGACCTCTGACTCCAAAGCCCGGGCTCTTTCCACTGAGCCATGGGGAGGAGGATTCTGTACCTTTTTTTTTTTTTGCAATTCATTTAATCATATTTATTGAGCGCTTACTGTGTGCAAAGGACTGTACTAAGCCCTTGGGAAAGTACGATATAACAGACTCATTCCTGCCCCCAAAGAGCTCACAGTCTAGAGATGACAAATATGACAGTTTTCTGTGCTTAGGAACCAGGCAACAGAGTCTAAAATTATTTTCTGGTATCAGCCTTAAAGTTTTCTTAGCATCAATCCATCAGTAGTATTTATTGAGCCCTTACTATGTGCAAAACACTGTTCTAAGCACTTGGGACAGTATGTTACAACGGAGTTAACAACCACTTTCCCTGCCCACAACAAGTTTACAGTCTAGAGGATACAGCCTAGAAGCAGTGTGGCTTAGTGGAAAGAGCACGGGCTTGGGAGTCAGAGGTCATGGGTTCTAATCCTGGCTCTGCCACTTGACTGCTGTGTGACGTTAGACAAGTCACTTAACTTCTCTGGGCCTTTGTTTCTCCCTCCTCCCTCATCTGTAAAATAGGTATTAAATCCTACTCCCTCCTACTTAGACTGTGAACCCCACGTGGGGAACATCTCCCAGCTATTTTGGCATCTGGAATGGGAAAATGGATCCCAGGTTACCTCAGGGAAGTTGCTTTCTGTAGACATTTCCAGCCCGAGTTAGGCCACTGTTGAGTTTGAGCAGCCAGTCTGAATATTGTAAATACATGGGTCGCTATGGGGGAGTTTCATCCTGGTGAAAAATCTGCAGGCCTTTGGCTTGCTGAATAAGTAAAAAGATATTCTGGGAACTGACAGTACCTTTGAAGATTTGGTGGTGGTGGTACTATTAATAATGGTATTTATTAAGTGCTTACCACAAACAGATTAGATCCACCCCCTGTCCCACTCTAGAGGAGAACAGAGAAGCAGCGTGGCCTAGTGGAAAGAATATGGGCCTGGGAGTCAAAGGACCTGAGTTCTAATCCCAGCTCCGCCACTAGTCTGTTGGACAAGTCACTTAACTTCTCTGGGCCTTTGTCCCTTTTCCCCACCTCCCCCATCTGTAAAATAGGGATTAAATCCTACTCCTTCCTATTTAGACTGTGAGCCCCACGTGGGGACAGGGACTGTATCCAACCTGATTAACTTGTATCTAACCTAGCACTTAGAACAGTGCTTGACACATAGTAAGTGCTTAACAAGACTGTGAGCCTGTCACTGGGCAGAGATTGTCTCTACTGCCAAATTGTACATTCCAAGTGCTTAGTACAGTGCTCTGCACATAGTAAGCGCTCAATAAATACTATTGAATGAAAAAAGACACATAGAATAGTGAACAGTGGAAAAACAAAATGATAAATTACAAATCCACATTGAGATAATAGCAGAAAGCAAAGTCGCTAAATACTAGCTATATAGCTAAATGCTAGACTGAGTGCCCTATGTGGGACAGGGGCTTGCTGATCTTGTATCTGCCCCAGCTCTTAGTACAGAGTAAGCGCTTATCAAATATCACTATTATTAGTTATGGAGAGGCAATGTGTTGTAAAGGAAAGGGCACAGAACTGGGAGTTAGGAGATCCAGGTTTGAGTCCCAACTCCTCCAAGGGACAACTATGTGACTTTGGGCAAGCCTGGAACTCAGTTTCCTTATCTGAAAATGGGGATAAAATAAGTTGTGAATGCCATGTTGGACAGAGACTGTATCCAATCTCATAATTTTGTATCTACCTCAGCGCTTAGCATGTAGTAAATGTTGAATCAATGTCATTATTGTTGGTTCTTGGAAGTTATCCTCACCGTCCCACCTCCAACAGTTCAGAAGGCATTCATTCTGTGTTGGGCTGGTGGGAGGCAGTGAGACTGGATGAGCATCAGGTGGCTCCAGGGACCCTGGAGGTCCAGGCCTTATAAGGGCTCGATGTCACATAGGTCTCCGTTAGCACTTATTCAATGGTATTTATTGAGAACTTAATATGTGCAGAGCACTGTACTAAGTGCTTGGAATGTACAATTCGGCAACAGATGGAGACAATCCCTGCCCAATAACGGGCTCACAGTCTAAACGACTGTTAACACCCACCCCAACTCCTGCAGAGATATGGGGCTTCCATCCTGTGTCGTTCCGACAGGGTCAATGTGGTTGGATTGGCCTCAGGCATCTAATAATAACAGATAATGTCCATAAACTAAAGAGAGAATCCCCTAGTTTATATAGCTGTCCTTCTGGTTTAAAGACGATGTTACCGGCAGTGGGATTTTTATCCAGGTGTGCGAAAAAACCAATGCCAAATGGACTTAATAATAATAATTGTGGTATTTAAGTGCTTACTATGTGCCATGCACTGTACTAAGTACTGGGGTGGATACAAGCAAATAGGGTTGGACACAGTCCCCAACCTATGTGGGGATCACAGTCTCAGTCCCCATTTTACAGGTGAGTTAACTGAGGTCCGGAGAAGTGAAGTGACTTGCCCAAGGTCACACAGCAGAGAAGTGGCAGAGCTAGGATTAGAACCCAAGACCTTCTGACTCCCAGGCCCATGTTCTGTCCACTACACCATGGTTTCCCTTCCACAATATACATGTGAAAGATCTTCCTTTGCTGTGTGGTCACTTTTACTGTTTGCAGTGTCTGGTGCAATTTTCTATTCTTCTTCGTGGTTTTCTGATCTTTCTGAAACCTCTGCCCTAAGAGAAGCACCCCATTCTTAATTGACAAATACCAGTCTGGTCAATCCGCCTGCTGTTGTCTCCAGGCAGTGTACGGGGGTATCTCAACATTTAAAGTTGTGCCGAATGATCTGGGCTCGCTAGTACCAAGCAAAGAAGATGCAAAGATTCCATATCTATGTTTTCTTCTCCAATTTAGCAGATGTTTAAAAAGGGATGTGTTCTGTGGTCAGACAAGCTATTTGATGTAACTACCAGTTCCAGTTGCACACACCCGTGGCGGCAATGGTTGAGCTGTGTTTGATTATATTCCCAGGATTGGAATATTTTGATTCATAAGGTTTTTAATTTTTTTTATTTTTACATAAAAATGGCCACATTTTGAAATGCTTGGGTTAGGGTTTGACCCTTTTGAGATTGCTATACTATTATATATACATATATGTAAGAATATATATATATTCTCCCCACTGGCCCCCATTCAGATCACCATATAGTATGAATGCATCTTCTCCCGGTGAGTTTCATTCACATCAGAAGACCTAATTAAGAATGATGTAGCTGGCAGTGATCTCGATGTTGAAGGAGGATGCACTCCCACTCTTTCCATCTCTGTCTCTGCTGCACTCCTGGTCCTTCTCCAAAATCTCTCCCCTGCCTGATGTCATTCTTTTCATTTTGCCTGTTTTGAATACAAGCCCGCTAAATTCTTACCAAAGAGGAAATTTCCATTACTCTTGAACAGATTTAACACCAAAGATGTGTTAAATCTGGGTTTCGGCTGGATCACTGTGGCTAAGAATTGACTTCTGTTTCTTTAAAGAAAAAAAAAAGTTACCAGACTTGGGGGTAAACTAATTTGGGGGCAAACAATGAACTTTGAAAAACTCAAAATTTTTCAGGGAGTGATGACTCCCTAGCATGAGTAAAAAAAGCAATAATAGTGATGTTTTCCTTCCTTACACATAGTTGTTTGGACATAGTTGACATTTAAGCACCTAATACCTTGTTAGTTTTATTTCACTGCATGATAGCAAAGCAGTTTTATCTTTTATCTGATACCACCCCAAAATGAAAATGTCTTTTGTTTTTCGCCACTTGAGAGCTTTTGTATTATTTGGCACCGAGACTTAATTTACTTTCTTATAGCGGCACAAAAACAATGAAAACAGAGAACGATACTACTACCTTGAAATTGTGCAGCACTCTTATTTTCCAAAGTATTTGCCTGCAGAGGATCTCACAACATCCCCGTTGAGGTAAGAAAAGTCGGGTATTAAATCATTCCCATTTTCCAGGTGTCGCAATTGAGGCTCGGAGAGGTTTATCCCAGCTCCGCCACTTGTCTGCTGTGCGATATCAGGCAGATCACGTAACATCTCTGGGCCTCAGTTTCTTCATTGGTAAATTGGGAATTAAATACTTGTTCTCCCTCCCCCTCAGACTGTGAGCCCCATGTGGGGCAGGAACTGTGGCTGACCTGATGATCTTGTGTAATAATAATAGTAGTAGTAATTTTGGTATTTAAGCACTTAGCAGGATTCAGACACTGTACTAACTGCTGGAATAGATACAAGATAATCAGGTCCCACATGGAGCTCACATTCTAAGTAGGAGGAAGCACATAGCTACTGAATCCCCATTTTGCGGATCAGATAACTGAAGCACAGATAAGTTAAGTGACTTGCCCAAGGTCACACAGCAGGAAAGCAGCAGAGCTGGGATTAGGACTCAGGCCCATGCTCTTTCCACTAGGCCATGCTGCTTCCAGGAATTGTATCAACCCCGACGTTTAGTAAAGTGCTTGGCATATAGTCAGCACTTAATATCACACTTACTAAGTGATTTACTGTGATAGACGATGAGACCCATGTGTGACAGGGACTATGTCCAACCTGATGAACTTATATCTACCCCCTTCATTTAGTACACTTACAGGTATGTAGCACTCAATACAAATACAGCGTGGCTTGGTGGAAAGAGCACGGGCTTGGGGGTCAGAGGTCGTGTGTTCGAATCCCTGCTCCACCACTTGTCAGCTGTGCGACTGTGGGCAAGTCACTTAACTTCTCTATGCCTCAGTTACCTCATCTGTGAAATGGGGATTAAGACTGTGAGCCTCACGTGGGACAACCTGATTACCCTGTATCCACCCCAGCGCTTAGAACAGTGTTCTGCACAAAGTAAGTGCTTAACAAATACCAACATTATTATTATTATTACATTCACTTAGTATGCCAGTGCTTAGTACAGTGCCTAGCACATAGTCAGTGCTTAACAGATACTGTAATTCTAGGCCACATTACCTCCCTTAAAGAGAATCATTTTAAGTTATCAAGACTCAACTGTAGTTATGTCATCATTTTTGCCTGCCCTCCTTGATTGTGCCTGCTCCTTTTGAGTTCACTATTCATCAGCTGCTGGAGTACCCTGCTGACATCCACTCTTCTCATATGTTCCAACAGAGTTGTGTGGCTCCGAGTATTCCTTCAATGCTCGTGAGATGCTTGCATTCCAAGGCCTGGTTGTTGATTATCTCATAGATCAGCCACCTTCTTATTATTTTTGTCTGATATATAAGAATGGTGCCTTTTCCTATGTAGCAGCATTATCATTTACTTCCTCTCTCCTGTGTGCTACATGTCACTGAGCTCTCACATTCACACCTTGAGGGCAGAGAATATGTTTTGAGCTTCTTTCTAAGTATTAGAAATACTTCTAAATCTCAAGTATTAAGTACAGTGCACTGCACTCTGTAGGTGCTCAATGAATACCATTAATACTAGTATTAGCATGTTCTGGAAGGAGATATTGAGCAGCAAGAAAAGCCATCTTGATGCAACATTGAGATTTTTATGGTTGAAAGTCAGAAGCTGAAAAAGCGGGAGCCATTGCCAGGTAGTTCCAATTGATGAAATTCATTTTGAAAGAAGGGGAATGGGAAGGCTGAATCGGCAAGGAGTTTAGTCTGCCGATCTTCCGATCCATCAACTGCTGTGCTGTGACCTCATTAGATATACTTGAGTTTATTGTAAATGTCAGTATCTTTTGCCACCTGTCAAAATCATTTACCACCACCCATCCCTACTCATCTTTTTGGATCTCTTTATCCTGATTATGAGGGATAAGTATGAAGATGGGGGAGGAATATGGTGGCCATTTTGAAAAAGCCTGTATTTCATTCCCCTTTGCTTTAGGGTCTGGTAAGAAGCTTACAGAACAACCCAAGGCAGACTTTTGATAGGGATACTGAGGAGAGACTGAAAGAGTCTCTTTAGAAGTTTGGAAGGAGGTAATCAGAACTATGGGAAGTAGAGAAAGGAAAAGGCCCAGGTGAATGGCACCTAAATCTGAAGAAGCAAATAAGGAGAAATAACAGAAAAGCTTAAGAGATTTTTGCAGAGCTCAGAGGACAGGAATAGTACTTGAGTACTGATAGGAGGGTAATTCAAAATCCATTTCTGTTTCTTAGATGAAAGAAGCTGTGGGGGATCAATGAAACCACTGCCTATTTATAAGAATGCTGTTGTTTCCAGAGCTGGAAAACATTTTTGGGTCTTTGAATTTAAGAAGCAACAGCCCCGGGGAACCCACCTAAATTTTGGGACCAATGTAGTTGGGGGTTTTTTTAAGCATTGTTTGGGTATATTACTGATTTGGTGACTTGTCAGGTCAGAAAAGAAGAGATATTTGTACCACTTGTATCAGGATTTCAGAGAAGTATCAGAGAGATACTTTACTCGGGAAAATTGGCTGGCCAAGTCTGAAAGCATACAAGAGAGTAGATCTATTAAAAATGGACTCCAAATTGCTCAAAACCCCGGAAATAAAAGGAAACAAACCTTCAAGTAGAGAGTAGAAAAAGGTAAGAGGTGGAGCATCATAAGGATAAGTACCAAGGCCACTTTTTTCTACACTATATAAATAACCTTTAATGGTAGTGTAATTTTAAAAATGGATACATTTGTGGATGATGTGATTGGGATGAAGAAGGAAGTGAATTCAGAGGCAAAATCACTCTGAATAAAGGTCAGCTGTTACTCTTCTCTTGTTTTTAAGCCTTGAGTATTGAGCTTCTCCTTAATGCTGAAACAACAGACTTCGGTGGAAGCATACAGATGGTGGGGGCCCCATTTTGAACATTTCTGGGTGAAGTGTTTATGAGGACAGTTCAGGAGGAGAGGTTGGGGAACCCACTACCTCCTTTACAACCCAGAAGCTAAAGGCTCACAGTCCTGAGCCTCGGTGGCTCTGGGCTCAGCCCAGACTGAGTTGAGCCCCAGGAGTGTCGACGTTATTGGATTACTGCATCAGCCTCCCTCCTGTCCTCCCTACCTCCTGTCCCTCTTCAATCCATACTTTACTCTGCTGCCCAGATCATGGAACTTCCTCCCCCTTCAAAGCCACTGTACACAGCCCTATCCACCTCGAAAGCCTGTCTGAAATCCCACCTCCTCCAGGAAATATTTCCTGACTAATTGTCTTTTCCCCTGCTCATATCCTCCCTACTATCACCTCAGTTCTTATGAACTTACAGCCACCTGTAGCACTTTGCTGTATAAAATCCTTTATTATTTAAGCAGTAATAACTGTGGTATTTGTGAAGTGCTTACTAGGTGCCAGCGCTGGGGTGGATGCGAGCAAATAGGGTTGGACACGGCCCCTGTCCTACATGGGGCTCGCAGTCTCAATCCCCATTTTACAGATACGATAACTGAGGCCCAGAGAAGTGAAGTGACCTACCCAAGTCACACAGCCAAGGGGCAGAGCCGGAATTAGAGGCCTTGACCTTCTGATTCCCAGACCCATGCTCTATCCACTACGCCTTGCTGCTTACTTACTCATCCACATATCCATCTTTCCATTCTCTCCTTCCTAGTTCTAATTTATTTTGTGTCTCTCTTCCCTGTTAGACTGTAATCCCCATGAAAGCAGGAACCATGCCTTTACCTTTCGTGTGCTCTCCCAAGTGTTTAATACAATGCTTTGACTCAGGTGCTCAACATATGCTATTGGATGATTAACTGAGCTAGAGAGCTGCTAGCTAGTACTGAATCGTCTGTGCTAGATTGCCCGGTAGGAGAGATGGGTGACCGCGCACGCCTCTCAAATAATTGGGCACTGAGTTAGTAGCTTTCCTCCTCCAGAACTCTCAGGTGCAAGATCTCTCAAGGCTCCATCTGCCCAACACATCTTGGCACAGAAGCAGCATGGCTTAATGGAAAGAGCATGGGCTTGGGAGTCAGAGGACGTGGGTTCTTACCTCATCTGTAAAATGGGGATTAAGACTGTGAGTCCCACGTGGGACAACCCGATTATCTTGTATCCTCCCCAGCGCTTAGAACAGTGCTTGGCACATAGTAAGCATTTAACAAATATGATTATTATTATTATCTGTTCCTATGTAAAGTTACAGCAGCATGGTAGCCTTGATGGCACCTGTCTAGGTCTGTCCTCTAGTCAGATGATGTAAAGTGACCTCATTCAAATAGATGTCTTTTGAGCCCGGTGTTGGTGTTTGATTTTACTGAGTCACCATTGAGCGAAGTATGCCACAAAGTTGATTTGGTCTTGCCATTGCTTTCATGAACTGCTAAGATGCTTCAGTGGTGCAGTCTCTGAAAATTCAGAATAAAGGAAACATCTCAATGGGTTATGTTGCCAAAGAAGTTTGCCCCAGCACATGACTGGAGACGGTTCACACATGTTGGCAAAGTCTGATGTTAAACTGATACTGTGCTTCCTCTTTGCCAAAATAACCTTGGTGTCCTGGCCAGATCTGCCTCTAAATATAACAGGTTCGACTCTTCCAGGCTGAGTATTCAATTCCTGAGCACATAATGGCTGCTCTGTTTGGGTCCCCTGTCCCTGGATTGTGCTATACAGGACTCTCTTATGCTGAGGCTGGCTGCCTTTCTACCCTCTTGTTAGTCCCCCTGATTTCTGGGCTGCATCAACACATTAATCCTGGGGCACATTATAAATTTCCCAGCAGCATGGAGTGCCCTGGTGAAACATTTAGAGACAGAGGCTAGCATTCAATTTCACATTGAAATGAATAGTCATGCTTCTTGAGTATAGAATCTGAAAAATCTTCCCACATTTTGCTTTGTCTAAGAAATTTGCAGTTGCCCTAGGATTCAGGGCTGAGATGATGCATCATTTGGGGAACATATACACAGAATTTATGACTCTTGGCTACTGTATAGATGGGCTGTTGCTCTTAGTGGTATTTGTTGAAAGCTTACTGTGTGCAGAGCACTATACTATACTAAACACTAAATACAACAGAATCTGTAGACACATTTCTTGCTCATGAGGCGCTTAGAGTCTAGAGGGAGAGACAGACATTACTATAAGTAATTACTGTCATCAGCGGGAAACAGTATCAACAGAATTTATTGAATTAATATTTAAGGCAAAATACTATAGAGAAAGCGTCACTTAAGGGCCATACTCAATATTAAATGGCAAGACAAGATCACAAATGATGAGGTTCTGGAACATAGTCCACCACCTAACATCAGAGTTGTGCTCACCTTAACACAGTTATGCTGGGTAGGCAAATGAGGAGAATGAATGAAAGCAGGATACCCCACCAGCGGCTGTAGGGTAGAGCTGAAATTATGAAAAACAAAAGTCTGGAGGGCTGAGGAAATATTTGAAGGACACAGTAAGATAAAATCTCAGATAATGCTGCATCAAACTAAAAACTGGGAGTTAGTTGCTGAGGGTAGAGCTGCATGGTACATTGTCATCAAGGAGGAGTAACAGCTTGGTATGGAAAGAGAGACAAGGAGGCCAAAGAGAAAACAGCACCAGGCACTGCACACATTAAATACAGCAATTCAACAAGGGACAATCTTTTGTGTGCCTGACCTCGCTGGAACTGTGGATCCCACATTGGCCTCTTCAGCCACACACACACTCTTTTAGACTGTGAGCCTGTTGTTGGGCAGGGATTGTCTCTATCTGTTGCAGAATTGTACATTCCAAGTGTTTAGTACAGTGCTCTGCACAGAGTAAGTGCTCAATAAATACGATTGAATGAAATGAATGAATGAATTGGTAAACTTCATTGTTACTAGTGTCTGCTTCAAATATGAAGGGCAGCTATCTATATTAGAGGAAAAAAGCTTATCTGGAGCTGAGTTGAATGTCTTGGGTCCTGTGCCCAGTTCCACTATCGCTGTATATATATTATTTGACCTCCCTACAGTTATGACATCTGATGTAGATTTTAATACCTGACACCTACTTTAAGACAATGTGAAAAACAGAGTCTTTGAATTCTGCAAAGGAAGGTGCTATACAGAGTTTGAAATGAAGTGTAATGGTCTGTGTATCATTTCATTTGGAGAAATCAGGAAGTGGGTTGGTTTATCTTCAGGGAAGATTTGATCTCTTTTCCCCAGCCACCCACAGACTGCCACAAAGTGGACTGGTCATAACCGACTATAAAATAATAATCATAATATTAGGGAAGCAGCGTGGCTCAGTGGAAAGAGCTTGGGCTTCGGAGTCAGAGGTCATGGGTTTGACTCCCGGCTCTGCCACTTGTCAGCTTTGTGACTGTGGGCAAGTCACTTAACTTCTCTGTGCCTCAGTTACCTCATTTGTAAAATGGGGATTAACTGTGAGCCTCACGTGGGACAACCTGATGACCCTGTATCTCCCCCAGCGCTTAGAACAGTGCCCTGCACGTAGTAAGCGCTTAACAAATACCTACATTATTATAATAATGATGGCATTTGTTAGCGCTTACTATGTGCCAAGCACTGTTCTAAGCGCTGGTTTAGATATGAGGTTATCAGGTTGCCCCACATGGGGCTCACAGTCTTATTCCCTATTTTACAGATGAGGTAACTGAGGCACAGAGAAGTTAAGTGACTTGCCCAAAGTCACCCAGCTGACAAGTGGCAGAGCTGGGATTAGAACCCATGACCTCTGACTCTCAAGCCCGTGCTTTTTCTACTAAGCCATGCTGCTTCTCAAATATGGGTATGTTTCAAATCTGATGGCAAACAAAAGGTGATTCAGGCCAGTGATGAACTTTTCATCTCTTTTGATTCTCCCCCATCAGTCAAAGATATTTATTGAGCTTACAGTTCAACAGGGGAAACAGACCCATAATAATAATAGAAATGGAAGAAAAAATTTACGATGTTGAGAGCTGCTGTTTTCTAAGTTGTGAGTTGTGCGCACCTAAAGGCAAAGGTGGCACAAAGGTGCTGAGGAAACAGATGGGGAGAAGAAAAATGAGTTGCGGAAGGCATCCTGGAGGAGGTGCAATTTCAAGAAGGGCTTTGGAAGATGGGGAGATCTGTGGTATGGCACCTTTAAAGGGTGAGGGAATTCTGGGCAGGAGCACTTGTAGCCAAGAGGTCAAGGAGGAGAAGAGTAGTGTCCGTTAAATTTGGCAGGGAAGAAGTCATTGGTGACCCTGAAGAGTACAGTCTCGGTGGCATGAAGGGGGTGGGCCGAGTGGATAGAGCATGGCCCGGGAGTCAGAAGAACCTGATTTCTAATCCCAGTTCCACCACTTGTCTGCTCTGTGATCTTGAGCAGTTACCTCATCTGTAAAATGGGGATTGAGACTGCAAGCCCCACATGTGACAAAGACTTTGTCCAAGTAAATTACTTTGTATCTACCCCAGCACTTAGAGCAGTGCTCGACTCATAGTAAGTGCCTAACAAATATGATCATCATTATTATTAGAGGGTCAAGAAGACAGTTGGAGGAGAGGAAGCAGAAGCAGTGAGTGTATTTGATGACCTCTTTGAATACCTTGGACAGGAATGGGAATGGGGAGATAAATTGATAACCAGAAGGGAAAGCGAGATCCAAATAAGGCTTTTTTAATTTGGGGAAGCCATGAGCAACTTCGAAACACAGGGGAAGGAGCTATCAGAGAGTAAGCAGTTGAAGTTGGCAGTTAGGGAGGGAAGAAGAGTGGTCCAAGTGTTTGCAGAAGGTGAGAGAGGTGGGGTCAGAGATTAGGAAGGAGATCTCCTCTTTGAGAAACTTCGTGGAAGGATGAGAGAGTGAATGTAGGAGTGGGAGGGAGTTGGGAAGGTGAGGGAGAGTGAACTTTGCAAGGTTACCAGGGGCAAGAGATCGGAGAGTTGGAGGCACTGAAGGAAGATGATAATAGTAGTAATAATAATAACTGTGGTATTTGTAAGGTGCTTGCTATGTTCCAGGCACTGTACTAAGCACTGGGGTTGTTATGAGCGAATCAGGTTGGACACAGTCCCTGTCCCACAGGGGGCTCACAGGCATAATCCCCATTTTACAGATGTAACTGAGTCACAGAGAAGTGAATTGATTTGCCGAGGTCACACAGCAGGCAAGTGGCAGAGCTGGGATTAGAACCCAGGTTCTTCTGACTCCCATTCCCATGTGTTCTCCACTCGGCTGGAGTTGATGAGAGGGGAGAGTCAATGTTTCTGAGAGGAAGAGAGGTCATAATTGTGGCAAGTTCACTCAATGGTATTTATTGAGCACTTACTATGTTCAGAGCACTGTACTAAGCGCTTGGAATATACAATTCGGGAAGAGATAGAGACAATCCCTGCCCAGTGACAGGCTTTTAGTTTGAGCAGGGACACACACCCCTCCCTGCCACAGAGAGAGCACCTAACCTACACCGATCACTGTACTAAGCACCTGGGGGCGTCCACTACAGCCAGCAAATATACACCCAAAAGAGAGCTACCGATCTAGCTATCAATCACATTTGAGCGCCTGTTGCATACAAAGCACCGAGCCCTCTCCTCACCTACTGGAAGCAGAGTCCAAAAGAGCTAATAAACAGGACCGTTGGCAAGTGAGGATGAATTTGAAGTGACAGAAGTCCCTGGATTTCCACCAATAGTGCTGGGCAGCATGAATGGAGGAGCAGAGGAAGCAAACTTGTGGAAGTGATCCAGGGCTGGAAGTTGGTGGTGTGAAAGTGAAGGAAGGACAGTGGGGCAGAGTGTTTGTTTGGAGTTGAGGGCATGGATTTGTTTAATGAGAGAGGAGTCTAAATGAGGTCATGGGGGTCTGGGAATGAAAACTGTGGTGTTTAAGTGTTTACTATATGCCAAGCACTGTAGTGAGTGCTGGGGTAGATACAAGATAATCAGGCCCCACATGGGGCTCACATTCTAATTAGGAGGGAGCACAGGCATTGAATCTCTATGTTACAGATGAGGGACCTGAGGCCAGAGAAGTGAAGTGACTTGTCCAAGATCACACCGCAGACAAGATGTGGAGCCGGGATTAGAACCCAGGTTCTTTGACTCCCAGGGCCGTACTCTTTCCACTAGGCCACGCTGCTTCAAGGGAATTGGGTGTATTCCTCTCCTTGGCTCACCATGCTTTGGTATTCTGAGAATGAAGCAGACCACAATGGGAGGCAAACTCATTAGGAGGGGCCACTCCTGAATCACACTCTGCCAGCAATTGCAAGAAGATGACAGAAGTCATATCTTGTGTTCTATTTGCCCCTCCTAAAGGAAAGGAAATGAGATAATTGGTCAAAAATAATCTGACAGGCCATAAACCCCAGAAGGTAGCACAAAAAGTTATATAGTCCAGGAAAATGAAAAATCTGCAGTGATGGTGACATGACGATCTCTGGACAATGTTCAACAGCTGCGGACCCTTCCACCCCGCCCTCCCCCCCACCAGAAAAACAAAAAAACCTCCAGTGGTCTTGGAATGCAGTACGGTGGAGAGGGGAAGATATAACTGGCAGGCTCTCTGAAATGAAAAGTCATGGAGGCCACTCCATGCAGGCCTGAGCCCAAATAAGTTCATTTTCTTTCTCAGGAGCAGGGCTATGACCAGCCAGGAAAGAGAGGTGGAACGGTCTGGAGTGGGGCAGTGGTAAATGAATAAGTGCACCCAAATCAGCTTGAGTGATTTCCAAGCAGATGCTTTTTTGAGAGGGGATGGGGGTGGGGAGTGGAGGGGGGGGTCAGCACTGAGCTGACAGTGCTGTGCAGTGCAGTGACAGTGCAGACAGTAGCAGAGGCTCCTTTAAATTTCTTTGTACTGGACAGGGGACAGACCAGCTGAAAACCAGACAAATGGTCACCCTATTCCTAGACTGTTCGGTTCACTGTGGGCAGGGAGTGTGTCTGTTATATTGTTGTATCGTACTCTCCCAAGAGCTTAGTACAGTGCTCTGCACAGTAAGAGCTCCATATATACGACTGAGTGACTGACTATTCCTCTAGACTGTGAACTTTTGGTGGGCTGAGAATGTGTCTACTGATTCTGTTTTATTGTACTCTCCCAAGTGCTTAGTACAGTGCTCTACAATGCATGAGAGGGTTGTTAATTGTAGAGCAGCAGGTCATAAAAGAAAATTAATGTAAAGTTTAGCAAATCTTCTGAGGAAACCAAATATAAGAACCAAGAGGCAATTAGAACACCAAGCAAGCAATTGAATTCTTAAACACAAACTCAAGTCAACCAATACAATAGGGAATTAAACAGGTATTTGCAAAGGAACACAATCAAAAGTGTATAGCTGTTGACTAGCTCTCTGGGGTTAGGGTGGAGATGTAATATTGGACCAAAATCATCCCGAAGCTGAGAAGAGAAGATGTGGGGGTAGCATGATAGCTGAGGAAAGCAGAGTTTTTAACATTCAGCTGCTGTGCCAAACTCTGCTATCTAATGATACTGTGTCTAAGACGTGGAGAAAAGCGCTGAGTTAAAACAGAAAGGAGCCATTTTGCAAGAAGGAACCAATACTTTCTTTATCTCTGTGTAATTTGGATTTAGCCAGAACAACAGAGAACAGCAGCATACCCATCTAAGCATGGTGAGAGAAGGGAAGTTGAAGAATAAGCTTGATTGTTTGCTGAACTTGGAATCATACTTTGAGGAAGAATTGAGAGGATGTTGGAAGATACTGTAGAAATCAGTCTACACGAGGCCAATATTCAGCATCGTTGTTTGCCAAGTTAGAAAATTACTCTTGTAACTTGCAGATAGAAGGGGATTGTGCTAATGGG
This sequence comes from Ornithorhynchus anatinus, assembly GCF_004115215.2. NCBI lineage: Eukaryota > Metazoa > Chordata > Mammalia > Monotremata > Ornithorhynchidae > Ornithorhynchus > Ornithorhynchus anatinus. The sequence goes on along the minus strand of NC_041753.1, from coordinate 20,703,453 downwards.
TAGATCTCTGGTCAGGACTATCACCATTTTTTTTTTGTCATTTATATGATATTTGTTAAGTGCTTACTATGTGCCAAGCACTATACTAAGCTTTGGGGTAGATAGAAGATACTCCAGTTGGACACAGTAACTGAACCACTTGGGGCTCACAATCTAAGTAGAAAGGAGTAGGATTTAATCCCCCTTTTACAGATGAGGAAACTGAGGCTCAGAGAAGTTAAATGACTTGCCCAAGGTCACCCAGCAGGATTAGAGTCCAGGGCCTTAGACTCCCAAGCCCATGCTCTTTCCACTAGTCCATACAAGTCATTATATTCTGAGTGCTGCATAATAGTAGTAATAGTGGTTATATTTACTGAGCATCCATTGAGTGCGATGCACTGTGCTAAGCTCTTGGGAAATCACAAAAGAAGCATGAGTCACGTTCCCTCCTTACAGGGAGCTTACATTCGAATGGGGAAGGCAGACATAGCAATATTTCAAAATACTAGAATCAAAATAAATAATTGAATGAACTACTGAATACATACAAAAGTGTTGAAGACGGGTAAAAATACATTAACACAACATGTTGTTTCTGGTGTGAGAGGACTCAGAGTGTAGGAATGATGCGAGGAAGCTTTGTAGGAGGTGGTGGGCTTTTAAGAGAGAGTTCTAAATGTGGAGAGGGCTGAGGTCTGAGTGGTTTGTTGCCAGAGAGAGTTCCAGGCCAGGGGAAAGGCACGAGCAAGGGGTTGGAGTTGAACAAGATGAAAGCCAGTTACCTGGTGAGCCTGGAAGGAGCGAAGAATATGGGCTGGGGAGTAGCAGGTGCAGAGAACTGATAGGTAAAATGAAGAGAGCTGACTAGAGCCTAGAAGACAGGTGTAACAAGTTTTTGCTTCAAGTGGGGAGAGATGGGAAGCCATTGGAAGTTTTTGAGGAGTAGTAAAATGTGTCCTGAGTGGTGGTTTTGGGAAGATAACCTCAGAATGGAGTACAGACTGAAAGTAGGGAAGGTGACTGCAGAAAGACCAGTGAGGAGGCTGATGCAGTAGTCTAATGGGGCAATACAGAAAGTTTGGGAAGAATAAGACATAGTCCTTGCTCTTGAGAATTTAAAATCCCAAGGGACAAATAAGATAAAACCTAATTAAATGATGTAAAAACATTGTGCGGTGTTAAGCATTTACCATGTGTCAATCTCGGGGGTCGATGGAATGCAACCAGAAAAGACACAGTCCCCATCCTCCGTGGGGCTCATAGTCTAAGAGGGAGGGAGAACTGGTATTTCATTCCCACTTTACAGATGAGGAAATGAAGACACAAAGAAGTGAAGTGACTTGCCCAAGATCACACAGCAGGCAAGAGGAGGAGCCAGGATTAGAATCCAGGTCCTTTACTTCCAGTCCCTTTTCTCTTTCCACAAGACCGTGCTGTTTCCCAATGTTGAGCACACTGTGTAAAGAAATCAGATGAATAGAGATAATCACAAGGGTTATAGGGAGTATTGGAGTGCAAAAATATTTTTTTTTTTGGTATTTGCTAAGCGTTTATTATGTGCCAGGCACTGTTCTAAGCAGTGGGGTAGATACAAGCTAATCAATTTGGATGCAGTCCGTGTCCCATACAGAGAGCACAGTCATAATCTCAATTTTACAGATGAGGTAATTGAGGCTCAGAGAAGTGAAGTGACTTGCCCAAGGTCACACAACAGACAAGTGGCAGAGCCGGGATTAGAACCCAGGTCCTTCTGACTTTCAGGCCTGTGCTCTATCCCCTAGACCATGCTGTTCCAGTGGGGTAAAACTTAAGCAGAATTTTCAGGAGGGGAAGATGTCTGTTTAATGTTGAAATTCTGGTTCTAGCTGTTCTGAATTTGAATAAAAATCTCTGATTCTCTGCTTCACTGCCTGAAAATCAGTGGGGATGACTTCTAGCACTTCCTCTGCCTTTACAATCTAGTTAGTTGCATTATAGGATGTGAAGTGCTCTTCGGAAGAGAGGCTATTAGGCTTGGCTGGCTGAAAGGCACAGCCTAGGTCATCTGCCTTGACCTGAAGCAAAATGTGCCCCTTCACATTCCCCAGCAGGCCCAAACCTGCCAAAGAAACTCCCCAGAGACTATTATCATAGTTCCTCAGGTTCACCAAAAGAAACAGATTGTGGGAGTGAAAAAAGTTCTTCAAAGACCTGGGGGAACTGCCTTGTGGTGACCACTCTCTGACCTATGGTAAAGGCATTTAGGAAGAGAAAGCCAAGTTCCTTCAGAGAATTCATTTTGGAGTAATTACTCCCTACTTGGAGGAAGGACATCAAAAGTGAAACTGAAAAGCCATTTTATTTGGAATAAAATAGGTCAGGACATTGAGAAACCTTCTCTGGATTTGTCAGGGCCTGATTTACAGAAGTTGTTTTTTGCTTCTACTGGACACTCTACTCCTTTTCATAAGAACCAGTTGAAGGTTCTCAGGGTCAAACTTTAGATGCTTCAAGCCATCTGCACTGCTGAAGAGGCAAACAATTTTAATAAGCTATATTATTTATTACTTTGGTAGGCCACTTTATGGGTACAAATATAATATTTCCATATGTATGTATGAACAACCATAGTAACAGCCACTACTGGATACATAGATCCTGAAGATACAGCTGTTATTAATTGCGGTATTGAAAAGTGCTTACTGTGTGGCAAGCACTGTACTAAGAACTGGGGTAGATACAAGATAATCAGTTCAGACACAGTCCCTGTCCCACATGGGGCTCACGGAGTGGACCCCATTTTATCCCCATTTTCCAGATGAGGTAACTGAGGCATAGAGAAGCTAAGTGACTTAAGGGAACACAGCAGTTGTTATTTGAAGCCTCTTGATAATCCAATGCTTCATTGCAAGATGCCAAAACAGATGAAGAAGTTATGGTCTCTTTACCACCAGCTAAAATGTTGGGATTAAGAAGACTTACATCAATTTTACAGAAATCTGATGAATCGGGATGAAATGACCACCAGATAACTGGTGACGTTTTCCACAAGAATGGTATGTTTGTGCTATGTCTTGGGTAACAGCTTCAGTAGCTTCCTGCTGTTACAGTGCTGTTGGCTTCTGCTGCTGCTTCTGCTACTGTTACAATCACCCAATCACCTCTGAACAATGAGATTTGTATCCCCAGAGTTCAACCCATAGTAACTATTCTGGTATCCTAGGTTACAAAGAAATGGCAGGTTTTCCACAGGTAGAGGAAGGGAGGGAGGAACATATAAATTAGGATTGATTTTTACGATTTAAAGCCTCCTCCAGTTGAAACAAATCCAATCATCTGGGATCTGTGAAATCTCCTAACTTCACTGCCCTTGAACTATCAGGAGCATCATTCTTGTGCTAGAGATTCAAGGAAATGCTACTAGTTCTCCACCACTTGTCTGCTGTGTGGCAAGCCACTTCATTTCTCTGTGCTTCAGTTACCTCATCTGGAAAGTGAGGTAAAAACTGAGAACTCAGTGTGGGACATGGACTGTGGCCAACCTGATTAGCTTGCATCTAGCCCAGCGCTTAGTACAGTTCCTGGCACATACTAAGTGCTTAACAAATGCCATAAAAAAATTAAATGGGCAAGGCAAGGGGTTGTTATAATCTAATATCTCAAAATAAAGGCGAGTCTCTGTCCCCATATGCCTGTGCTTCCATAGACAACAAATAGGGAAGGAGTTGAGAAAGAAGATTAGCTATAGATGTGTATCTAAAATGAAAACCCAGAGCAAACGAAGAAGCCACTTGTGGGAGTGAAAGTACAGAAATCAAGAAGTCAGAAACAAAAGTGATAGAGAAACCAAACCCAAAGAGTAAGGGGGTGAAAGGTCTGGGTAGAGGGTGAGGCAGATAGAAACAGAGGAATTGAGGATTGGGCTAGAGTAGCAGGAAGCAGAGAAACAGAAGAGGACCCTCTAGATTGTAACATCATTGAGGGCAGGGATTGCATCTACCAAATCTATTTTGATTTCCAAACACTTAGTTCAGTGTTCTGCACACAGTAAGCACTCAGTAAATACTAGAGATTGATTGACTCAGGTAGGGAAGAAGTGGAGAGAGACATAGGGCACATTTTGAGGACTATGTAACTCAAGATGGTGGGTGATAAGAAGCTAAGATATAGCATTTGGGGTCAGAGATGATTACCAGTAGTGAGATTTGGATCAGCACGTGAGTGTGGCTGAAGAGATCAACGCATGTCTATCAATCTCTTCCGCAGTATGTGCTTGTAAAGATTGCCTCCAGCTGCACTGTTGCATGTTACCCACTGTAACTGGTGCTGTTTGTCATCTCGTTCTCGGAGCTATGATTTTCCCAAAGCCTCTGCTCCAAGACAGTCCATTTCTATATGTTCTATGCTAATGAACTGATAGTATTTAATGAGCACTTACTGTGTGCAGAACATGGTACTACATAATAAGGAAAGTACAATAGAATTAGTAGACATGGTCCCTACCCTCAAGGAGTTAATATCTAACGAGGGAGATAGACACTGAAATCTATTACAGATAGGAGGAAGTAAAAGAGAATAAAATTCTATACAGAAGTTCCACAGGGACTGTGAGAATTTAAGTGCTTAGGTGGTATGGAAGGGCTGAAGTGGCAATTGGGTGATATAAAATGGAGACTTTAAAGATTAATAGGGGAAGACCTCCTGGATGGGCAGGAAACGTTTCTGCTATATTGTCCTCTCTCAAGCACTTAGTACATAGCTCTGCACATAGTAAGTGCTCAATAAATGCCATTGATTTATTTGGGAGAGCCTTGAATATAGGGAGAGCTGTGGTCTGTCAGCTATGAAAGGGAAGTGAGTTTCAGGCAGTGAAAAAGATGTGAGCAAGAGATTGGCAGCCAGGCTAATGTATCTTCTACAGTCTTCCAACTGTCTGCTGTTAGGCCACTGCAGTTGTGGTGTTGCTTCATTGGCTCTTTAAAGCTTTTCTTCAGCCCACCCTGTTTACATTTGCTCCTTATCAATTCACCTGCTGTCTTCCATTTTCCTTCAATGTCCTACCCAGTGAAGGTGTAATGTGATGAACACTGCTTTAGTACTGATTGTCTAACTGCATTCCAGGAGATCATTGTTTATAATCCTGTTCTGATGCTCTACCCTATAGACCTTCCATTTGGCCTGAATCGTGATGCCACACTCTGTTTCCTTAAGGATATACTCACCTTTTTGATTTTTTTTTCTACTTTTTATATCTATCCTTGTATAATTAGTGGGCTTCCTAGGTAACAGAATTCATTGACCACATTCAGCTCTATGCCAACAAAGAGAATCTTGCCTGTTATAAGTTTCCCAGGGATGGGCTGATACATAACCTCAGTCTCCTTCAAACTAATTGTCAGTCGATGGTGTATTGCTGATTCTGAGAAGCAGCTCATAATCGTCTGCAGGCCTTGGAGGTGTGCAGTCATCAACGTGTAGGAGCCTCTGGTATGAGTAACAGAACTTTCTACAGACAACTTGTTGGGTTGAAAGAGTTCCCCAGTATATTGGAATTGGATTTCTGATACCATCTCCCAGATTCCTGGTTGCCCCATCGAGTTAGCTGCGGAATCGGTTGAAAAAGATTAGATTTGAAACCCAATCTTCCTTTACTGTGTTGGTGATGAAGAGAGGATCATACAAGGCCCCTCCAGCTTAAAACAGCCATTCATTCATTCAGTTGTATTTATTGAGTGCTTATTGTGTGCACAGCACTGTACTAAGTGCTTGGGAGAGTACAACAATAGGCAGACACATTCCCTGCCCACAGCGACCTACAGTCTCAGTCATATCACTGTGGCTTATTTTTACCATCTTAATGAACATAGGGCAGCCAAACTTTTTTTTTGGTAGGGTCCAGAGCCTGGCCTGCTGATGGGGCCAAATGCCTTTGTGAGATCTTTGGACCTTGGCTAGAGGTTTTGATTTTGTTCCCCTTTCTTCTCCTGTATCTAATATTCAGCGAAGATCATAATCTATTGTGCCCCACTGTGGTCCGAAGCTGCATTGCGATTCTGGAAGCGCGTGGCTGCTACTCGGTTATAAATTTCTAACTCCAGGAGGGAACTCAGAAGATGATACAAACTCCAAGTAGGGAGCTACACCTCACCCATCTCAGATGATAATCCATCCTGTTTTACAAAACACATCCCTCGAGAGAAGATGACTCCAACCTAAAAATTCTCCCGTACTTCTAACCTAAATCTCCCATGCTGCAGTTTAAACCCATTTCATCGAGTGAAATGTATCAAAGGCAATAATTTCCAGTGATTCAACTAGTGTCATTTTTTCCCTAACCCATATTTGACACCATGTCCCAAACTGCATATTCCAGGGAAAGGTCTACTTTATTCTAGGCAATGTTCTCTTTTAGATGAGACAGGAAGAATTGTTTCTTTGATCATTAAATAGCAATGTCTTGTATTTATACAGTTCATTTCCCTGGCCAGTGCCAGGTTATTTCATCAGCTGTCTTCTATATTTGTGTATATAATTTGGTTTTTAAAATTCAGAATCAATGTCTCAGCCTCGTGAAGGAGGGAGAGGGGGGACAGATCTGATTATCCCCATTTTACAGGAGGGAAATGAGGCACAGAGCAAATAAGTGGTTTGTCTAAGATCTCACCACCAGCACATGAGCAACTGAGCTGGGAATAGAACCCAGGTGTCTTGGCTTCCACTCTAGTCTCTCAAGTGATTTATGCTGTTCAGCTGAATCTCTTGTGAAGGTTATTGCTGCAGCTTTAATAGCCTGGCTTGGGTTTGATGTGTCTAATCCTCTTTGGTCTACTCTGTTCCCATAGTAGCTTGCAATGTTTTGAGGTATTCTTCCATCTGAATCTTTGGCTGATCAGGTAGAATTTTCTTGTGCTGCTAAACAGCTCCACCCCAGAAATAGCTGTATTTCAGCATTAGGTAAAATGAGTCTGCAACCCTTTAACTTGTCAAATGCTTGGAGATCCTTCCGAAGACCAGCTCTGCAGAACTTCAAGCGATTAAATCATTATTTGAATGATCTTCACCTGACCCTTGATGTACCTAAATTCATACATTCTGATTCTCTACTTAACTACAAAGGTTTTTACAACTTTTCTATCCCACTGGTATCATTTCTCTTCAATCTCCCAGCCCCATTATGCAGCAATTTTACTTTCTCCAATTTCATTTTCACTTTCAAAGTGGATGTCATTTGTGAGGCAAACCACATATTCTTTGGATCCCTATCTGCTAAATTATTTCTGAACTTGACTTTTGGGGGCCCCATTCTGATTGACCTGAATTCTTGTCTGTCTTCTGGCTCTTTTTCGTCCTCCTTAAGACAGCCATTTGGAGTTTCATTGACTGAAGAAGCTGTTTCTGGATTCACTTATCCGCTACCCCAGTAGGAAAGTTATCATTCTTATCTAAATTAGCTAGTGTGATCTTTTATCTGAACTCCAGGCAGAACTGATCCTTTGTATGAGAACTCTCCATCAGGTTTCAAACCATTGCATAGCATCACTTTCAGACAGCTGGCTTTGGAGCTGTGATTCGAGTCCTTAACATTTCTAATTCCAGTATTCACTCTGTATTCACCCATCAGAAAAATATTCTGCTTTTGACATTATGTTGCCTGGAATACCAATTACACTGTCTGCATAGTGTTGTCCACTGGAAAGGTGATATCCTGGGAAGACTTGTTTTTCCCTCTTCTCCAGTTTAACACTCTGGAGGGAGAAAGTTGAGGAACTAAGGGCTGCTACTACCCTTGAGGGGGCAAAAGGGGGAGAGAGGGATTTTCAATCTAAACATGAATTTTCAGGTGTAGATTCTGAAATCATTTCCATCATCAAAAACATTCAGATCTGCAGGGAGCTTTTGCAAAGTGCTGTGCTAGATCCTTTACACAGCAAATTCAACAGGCCATATCCCTGCCTCTAGGGGCTTTCAATTTAAGAAACAGACCCGAGGAACAAGGTACAGTGAGCAGACATCGAGCAAGGAAAACACATCTTTAGTATTGCCCAGCAAGTGAAGGGGCAATTGCTGAGTAAAGGGGGGAGTAGCAGGGAGTTGGAGGAAAAAAGATCTCTCTTCAATTAATCGATAATGGCTTCATGGAAGAGGGAGTTGTTGCCGGAACAGTCTGAGGTAGAGTTCTGGCTTAGCAAGTTGTCAAGTGGTTTGAGAATTAACCTAAGGGAGAAGGCTTGGAGGTAAGAGAGGGATGATAGACGAAGGAGGTGGTAAATGACTTGAATCTGGAAAAAACGGTTCAACAGAAGATAGCCTGTTTTTAAAGTACTGTATCTATTTGAGGAGGGTCAGGGAGAAGGAGCTGGGAAGCTAACGCCCTTTCTTCTGACATTCAAATTCTGTTGAGTTGGGGTGTAGGCTGTGCCAGAAGCCAACTTGAGTTAGGTTATTTCCTGTTTCCTCCTGAGACGGGCAGGAAAGAAGGGACGGAAGGTTAGTTTAGTAAAGAAAGACAATCTGCCAGCAGGGCCACGGGGCCCGGGGGAAGGGGTGGGGGGAGGAAGAGAGGAGATGACTCTTGCCCTCTGATGACATTTCCGCGGTCAGCATGGCAGCCGTGTTCCTCATTATAACGTAACAGCAGGGCTTCCAGAATCAGGGAGGAGTAGAGGGGGCTTGCTCTTGCCTGGTTGCTCTGGAACAGAGAGTCAGGTTTCTGGCTGGGCCCCTTCATATTGAGAAGTACGGGACAGAGAGGTCTGAAAGCTCTATGGGTGAAGCGAATGGCTTTGATCCCACAAACCCTATTCTGTGGGAGTTGGCACCCCTGTGTGCTGCTAACAGAAGAGTAATTAAAAATAGCCAGATAGAGGCAGGGCACCAGAGGGGGTTTCCATACTTATTGTTGAAAAGAGTCCTACTAAGGAAGTTGTGTGGGGGTGGGGGGGCGGTGGGGAGAAGGTGTTTGTATGTGTTGGAGAGAAGTAAGCAGAATAATGTTCATTCATCTACCTTCTCCCTCTCTAGAAAGGAAATGAGAGAAGGTGTAAATCTAAAAGAAGAAAATAATTTTTGGTCATTGGGGGTAAAAAAATGGGAAAAATTTGGAGTTCCTCCGGTAGCTAACCATCTTTGTCTTTCTTTAATCTGTAGTCCTTATATGTTTGTAATCATGGTTTAACACCAGAAGTGTAGAAATGCATCCGTCTCGATGGATTAATCAAAGATATTTGTTGAATATTCATTTAATAGTATTTATTGAGTGCTTACTGTGTGCAGAGCACTGTACTAAGCACTTGGAATGTACCACTGGGCTACAGAGACAATCCCTGCCCAATAACAGGCTCACAGACTAAACGTCTGCTGTGTGCCGAGCACTCTTGTCTTATGCTGTCGAGTTGTCTTCGACCTGTAGTGATTCCATGGACACTTCTCTCCCAGAATGCCCCACCTCCATCTGCAGTTGTTCTGGTAGTGGATCCATAGAGTTTTCTTGCTAAAAATACGGGACTGGTTTACCATTGCCTTCTTGTGTGCAGAAAACCTGAGTCTCTGCCCTCGACTCTCTCCCATGCCCCTGCTGCCCAGCACAGGTGAGTTTTGACTTGTAGCAGATTGCCTTCCACTCGCCAGTCACTGGCCAAGCTAGGAATGGAATGGGTCTACCAGTGCTTGACTCTCCCTCCCGTAGCCAAGACTGTTAGAGTACTGGAAACTCTCCAGGTGCAGTCCTGAGAGGGGAGTCTTCCGTTGCACATCTAATAATAATGATATGTTAAGTGCTTACTTTGTGCGAAGCACTGTTCTAAGTGCTGGGGTAGATACAAGGTAATCAGGTTGAACACGGTCCCTGTCCCACATGGGGCTCACACTCTTAATCCCCATATTACAGATGAGGTCACTGAGGCAGAGAAGTTAAGTGACTTGCCCAAGGTCACGCAGCAGACAAGTGGCGGAGCGAGGATTAGGACCCAAATCCTCTTGACTCCCAAGACCATGCTCTTGCCATCCACCTTCAGCATTAAAGCATACACATATTCAATTATTCATTTGGTCACTTCACCCCAATATACTGATGTTACTAACCATGACTTCCTTGTTCTTGCTCCTGCTATACCTACATGATTGATATCTACTGCTCCACTATGGCCACAGCAGGGATCATGTTTTTGGACCGTGGATGTACTTACCAGAACAGTAAACACTGAAATAACATCAACTTATTTGACTTTAAATTAGACTCAATACAGACCGATGCAGCCAGAAGGACCTGCCAGGTTAGAACTTTGCTTATGAACCTAATCTTTAAGAAGTGTGACCTAGATAACACTGTAGCATGACTTATAGCCACAGCCTATTTTCTCTTGACCCAAGAGGTTATTTCTTGGCACAGAATCCCCAGTTTTCTCTTCATCTAATATCCAAATAAATTTTGAATGAGCCCATGTTCTGTAGTGCTTATATTCAAAATAACATCCAAGTCATCCACCTAATGAAAATTGGCATCTCACAAAGAGATCTAGTCCTCCCATCTATGAAGCCCACTATGTTCAGCTCTTGGGTTTTATGCAGGCAGTGTTATGGAGCCTCAGACCTGACCTAAACTCCAGGTGTCTGCTGCAGTAAGCATCTTCATGCTTTAAAGGATCAAAACGCAGCCTTTGATAATGAGAACTTCATTTGATTGCCACAAAAAGCCTTCCAACATGGCTATGCAAATTCCACCTTTCTACCGGAGCATGATGATCTGCTGAAATAGCACAAAACTGTTTAGAGGGGATAGATCCCTGGCAGATGAGAGCAAATCAGCCACTGGGAGACCTTTCTACTTGTGTTGGACCCATCTTCCTTCATTTTGAGGACACCCAGGGAGAGCTGAGTTGGCTCCAGAAAGCCTCTTCTTCCCAAGTTTCAGTGAAATGAGGGACACCATTACCTGGAGCTGGTTCTCAGTCTCTCAGTGAGTGACCTAGGCAGGTGATCTGACATAGCCAATTGATATTCCCAAGGAGATGGCAGCATATGGATTGAAAAGAGTTTAATCCTGACCCAAAGAATTTCTCCCCAAAGTGCAGTATAGTCTGGTAGCTAATGCAGTATTGATACTGACAAACATCAACAGTCATTATGACTAGTGTATACAACTTTACACTAACCCAAACAGAAAACAAAATACAGCATTGATATTGACAAATATCAACAGCCATTAGTGTACACTAGTGTACACAGTTTTACACTAAACCAAACATAAACAACACCACAAAAACCCCACAGATGTTTTCTATGCCTGGATTGCAGATCTAGGCTAAAAGCTATTGTCCAAAAGTGGTTGGTCTAATTTGAGTTGTCTACCAGAGCTCACCAGAGGTCACAGTGGAACTTGAGAAACAAAGGTGACTTAGCTTAGTAGTAGTAGATAATGGATTTCTTCATATTATATTTTATTGAAACCCTAGAATTATCCACAGCACCTCATAACTTGGAGCAGTGCAAGATATGGCCTGCCCCTCAAAAGAAGTACACTTTACTTCAGATAAGGACATGTGTTAGGAGGAAGATAATTGTTTTCCAAATATATTTCACCTCTAGTGTGAAAGCATCCTTGAGTTGCTATTACTACTAATAATCATTATGAGACTTAGTAGCTTATTCTTTACCAAGCACTCACTGTATCGAGAGCTGAGGTAGATACAAGATAACTTAGCTGGACACATTTCCTTGTCCCACATGGGGGCTCACAGTCGAAGTAGAAGAGAATAGGATTTAAGAAATAATTATGGTATCTATCCACTATGCCATGCTGCTTCTGTAAAAAGTCCTTTACACCATCTGTAAAAAGTCCATTTTACAGATGAGGAAACTGAAGCCCAGAAGTTAAGTGACTTGTCTACTGTGGGATCTTGGACAAGTGGCGGAGCTGTGATTAGAACCCACATCCTGTGACTTCCAGGTCCGTGCTCTTTCCACTGGGGCATGCTACTTAAGGAAACACAAACTTCAAGAGTCAGTTCCCTACAAAGGAATTCAACCTCCATGGAACAGGAGTGTCAACTATTGCTCCAGATCCCAAGAGCATTTAACTGCAGAATTAACTTTTTCAGTTATCTGCCACATTTTAACATCTTTTGGTCACAGTCCCCAGCAACCTCAGCTGAGTACTCTACTAAGCATATATATATATATATATATATAGTCTCTTGTTCTTGGCTTGGAAAATTTCTTGTTTTTCTTTTTTAATCTAAATAGTGCTGGGGTGAAAAAAATAATCTTTAGAAAAATGTCACCTGGGACATGATTATTATAGTTATAAAACTCTAATAAGGAAGAAAGAACAGATAATAGGGATGGGAAATGTGACCAATCCAGCCCTTTGCCTGCCTGTAAAAGAGACACAGCTGAACACTATACAGAGGGTATTTTCTTCCCCAAAAGAGACTTGGAAAATGCTCTCATGAGTTTGGATTAGAACCACACCAGCCTAGGCTTTCCTTAGTGGATCAGTGGACTGATCCCAGAGATCTGGTCTGGTCCAGTTCTTCCCCAGATTCATGTCCTCCTGAAAAATTGGAGATTGGAGAGGCCCCCCTGAAAAAGGATTTGGACATTTTCCCATGGACTCATTTTCCCACTTCCCATGGAAGCCCATGTACCCATTTCCAATTTTCTCATTTCCCATGGATGCCCTAGGGGTCCAGGGATGAACCAGACTCTCAGGCCTGCAGGAGAATGACCTGGGTTCCCTTACTGGGGGTGGGGGACAAGGGAAAGGAAGAAACAAAATTGACACAGTGAAACCTAGTGGAAAAAACTTGGGCCTGTGGGTCAGGACAACTGGGTTCTAATTCCAGCTCTGCCATTTGCCTGCTGTGTGACTTTGGGCAAGTCCCTTAACATCTCTGGGCCTCAGATTCTTTATCTGTAGAAGGGAGATTAAATCCTGTCTAGCCTCCTTAATAACTGTGGTATTTTTTGAGAGCTATGTGTCAAGCACTGTACTAAGCCCTAGGGTAGATACAAGATAATCAGGTCCCACATGAGGCTCAGTCTAAATAAGATGGAGAACTAGTATTGAATCCCCATTTTGCAGATGAGGGAACTGAGGCACAGAGAATAATAATAATAATAATGTTGGTATTTGTTAAGCGCTTACTATGTGCAGAGCACTGTTCTAAGCGCTGGGGTAGACACAGGGGAATCAGGTTGTCCCACGTGGGGCTCACAGTCTTAATCCCCATTTTACAGATGAGGGAACTGAGGCACAGAGAAGTGAAGTGACTTGCCCACAGTCACACAGCTGACAAGTGGCAGAGCTGAGATTCGAACTCACGAGCCCTGACTCCAAAGCCCGTGCTCTTTCCACTGCGCCACGCTGCTTCTCTAATAATGTTGGTATTTGTTAAGCGCTTACTATGTGCCGAGCACTGTTCTAAGTGCTGGGGTAGACACAGGGGAATCAGGTTGTCCCACGTGGGGCTCACAGTCTTAATCCCCATTTTACAGATGAGGGAACTGAGGCACAGAGAAGTTAAGTGACTTGCCCACAGTCACACAGCTGACAAGTGGCAGAGCTGGGATTCGAACTCATGAGCTCTGGCTCCAAAGCCCATGCTTTTTCCACTGCGCCACGCTGCTTCCCCTAAAATGAAGTGACTTGCCCAAGGTCACACAGCTGACAAGTGGCAGAGCCGGGTTCTTATCTAAACCTCTCACTCCCAAGCCCGGCTCTTTCCACTAAGCCGCACTGCTTCTCATCCACAAAGAGGAGGTAGTTGAAGCCCTATGAAAAGATGAACTTACTGAGTGAGTGTAAAGAAGGAAGGGTATAACAAGGAGACCCATAATAGAGCCTTGTGATGCACTTACAGGTAAGGCTGAGTGATGGAAAAGGAGTCAGAGGATGAAATTGAGAAGGAGCAGTCACTGAGGTAGGAGGAGAAGCAGGTGAGTAATCTGTTGGAAAAACCAAGATCCACTGTATCCCAGCTCTCTCTCTCTTCATTCTTCCCCTTCCTTTTTTTTCTCTCCTTTTCCTTCTTTCTCCTATCTGTAATTATTTTTGTGCCTCTCTCCCCTACTGGATTGCAAACTCCTCCAGGATGGGGGGGTCATGTTTACTAATTCTGTTGTACTCTCCCAAGCATTTAGTACAGTTTTCTGCACATAGTAGGTGCTCTAAAAAGACTACTGATTGACTGATCGATGACTCAGTGGGAGATTTCAGCAGTGGAAAATGTAATCTTTTCAAGTTTCTGGAGGATTTGACCCTCATTCTTTCCCTGGGATTGGGGCCCCTCCTTACCACTTGCCACCTGAATAAAGATCCTGGTCTCTACATATAAGACCCTTTGGCATCTGGGCAACTCGATATAGCCATTACTCTGCTAAATAACAAGAACGTAAATTAGTTCAATATTTTCAAGCCTGAGGACAATGAGGTTAGGGGTTTAAAAGAGTGCTGGCATATTTGCAGAATCAATATCAACAGAATTTATTGAACCCAATAAATAGAGGAAAAAGATCCCTTCCCTCCAGGAGTTTATAATCTAATGGGAGAAGGAGACAGGAATTGACCAAGAAACCAGAGTGAGAAAATGGATAGCAACAATAAACACTAGTGAATAAATAACACGTAAGTAAACTTTTCTCATGGAGCACTATCCCTATTTTTATATCCGATGCCAATTTGAATTTGAAAAGGCCTTCAATAATATGCAAAATATAGAATTAGACATACAGACATACAAATGAATAAGTATTTCCCATGGAATACTATCCCTATTTTTATGTCCAATGCTAATTTAAATTTGAAAAGGTCTTCGATGATATGCAAAATATAGAATTAGACAGAAGTACAGAAAGATATACTGGTAAGTTCCTAGCACAGGCCAGAAATACCAGTTATCACGTAAGCCCCCTTTATATCCAGTGATTTCCTGTCGACATGTATTGCTATGGCAAAAAAAAAAAGCAACACCCTAATGCATTTTTTAGCTCTGAAGACAGTAGGTTTAATTTAAGCCCAACAAATTGGAAGATTCTACACAGATTTCTGAAGATATTAGCCGTCTATTGTCCTTAAGAGTACCCTTTGAAAGTGCTGCCCATGGCATTAAAATAATCAAGTGGGCAGGTAAGTAACTCTTCCTGGATCAGCTGCTTCTGTCATGTCCCCAGCTCACATTTCCATTCTGGACCACAGAGGTAATTTTCATCCCTGTGGGATTGTTATTTTATTTTATTTTCAAGGGATTTGGTAGTCTGCCCTAAAATATGGCTAAAGTAACTGGATTCATTAAAATAAGGCACTAATAGCTTTAGAGCAATGTAACATTACCATCAATAGCTGGCAGCAGCAGACAGACCACACTGGTTGAAAGCAATCAGAGAGGAGATAGTTCAGTCTGAGTAAAGTCACTGAATATGTAACTCATTGGCAGATCTCCAGACAATATAGGCAGGAACAATCCAAAGGTCAGGTTAAATAAGCACCTCGGGTTAAAAGGTTCCCTTAGAAAGTGAATGTCATTTTCAGCAAAAAAGGACAATGATTTGTAATGTTTCCTAAATGAATATTGCTACATAAGAGCAGTATTCAGGCCAGAATACCCAGCTGATTAAAGCCACCCTTCAGGTTCCTGTATAAATACTTGAAGCCTTCATATGGAAAAGCCTTTTGTAAACCTAACTAGAGCCCCCAGAGGAAAACCTGAGACACCTGCCCCAAGTCTCCATCTCTAACCCTCGGGGTCTGTGTGCACAATATGTTTGTGTTTCCTTGTATCAGTCAATTGCATTAATTGAGCACTTACTGTGTGCAGAACACTGTACTAAGCACTTGGGAGAGTATAATGTAGCAATATAACAGTGTTGGTAGACATGTTCACTGCCCACAATGAGCTTCCAGTCTAGGGGGGAGACAGACATTAATATAAGTAAATAAATTACAGACATGTACATAGGTACCATGGGGCTGAGGGAGGGGTGAATAAGGGGAGCAAATCAGGGAGATGCAGAAGGGAGCGGGAGAAGACTAGGCCATGCTGCTTCCCAACCATTTCTCCTTGTAGAAATCTTTTTCCAATCGCAAGGGGAGCAGCAAGTGGGAATCTGTCTATGTGTACATCCAGGTAAAAGCCTGATCCCAGGATGCTCCTATCCAAGACCAATGGCCAGCAGGGATTGTGGGACAGAGAGCGGCTGAAGGCAGGGAATCGATCTGTATTCTACGAGGACATTTATTACATTGTTCCTATGAGAAAAAATGGTTCCAATCAAAACGTTTCTACTTAGGATGTGGTTTTCTGGAATCAAGTGTTCTTTAATCTGAGGACTGTCCATGCTGGAATGTGTTAATAGGTGTATCCTCTATATTGATCTGCCCTTTGGGCAGCATTGAACCCAGCTTTGGTCACTGTGAATTAAGTAGAACATGAAGAAACTGCAGAGGGTCCTAAGAAAAGGGTGAAAAATAATTAGAGTGTTGGAAAAATATGTTCTGTAATAAAGCTAAATGAATTAGATTTTGTTTAGCTAGGCGAAGAAAAGGTTAAGGTTTGTCTTAATAACTGTCCAGTATAGGGCATTATATGAGGATAGTGACCTGTTGTTCTCTGGCCAAAACAACAGGAAATACATTTGGATTACAGCATGAGAATTGTCTAGAGGCCTGGAGGTTAGGTTAATAGTTAATAATAGTTCATAATAGAGAGCACAGTCCTGGGAGTGTGGCTCAGTGGAAAGAGCACGGGCTTTGGAGTCAGAGGTCATGGGTTCAAATCCCAGCTCGGCCATTTGTCAGCTGTGTGACTATGGGCAAGTCACTTAACTTCTTGGTGCCTCAGTTACCTCATCTGTAAAATGGGGATTAAGACTGTGAGCCCCACGTGGGACAACCTGATTCCCCTGTGTCTACCCCAGCGCTTAGAACAGTGCTCGGCACATAGTAAGCGCTTAACAAATACCAACATTATTAAGGTCATAGGTTCCAATCCCAGCTCTGCCACTTGTCTGCCATGTGACCTTGGGCAAGTCACTTATACTTCTCTGTGCCTCTGTAAAACAGGGATTGAGACTGTGAGCCCCATGTGGAACAGGGACTGTGTCCAAACTTATTTGCTTGTATCTACCTCAGCACTTAGTACAGCGCCTGGCACATAGAAAGTACGTAACAACTACCACAATTATTATTATTATTATTATTAGTTTCCCATCCTGGAAGCAGCTCTGGGATACTAAGATGAATTAAATATGTGTAAAGGTACTGAAGTACTTTGGGAAATATAAATGTGTCTGTAATATAAGCATATCGTCTTGTTATTAATTGGGTCTTCCGAGTGTCAGATCTTAGTATATATTACCATTTCTAGTAGAAGAATAAACAATTCCTGTCAATTTGTTACTCTACAGATAAGGGTTAGCAGGACCACAAAATGGTTCATATATTTAAAAATCACTCATAATGAGTATTTTCTCACCCATCCTTATCCCTTACTCTCAGTCTTTTGCAACTCCTCATATTCTAGAATGTGTATCAGACAGCACAAACTCAAATTAAAAAGAGAGTTAGGACTGTAGGATGATATGCCTGGACAAAGCTAGACATTTACCCTACCGATTTGGAACTGGGAACATGACTATCAGACCACCATAGGGCCCCATCCTCCCATTCAAAATTTCCACCTTGGAAGTTCTGGGTGTGAAAGTAACCTCAATTGCTTCACTTAGAAGCAATGGGAAAGAGCATGGGCCTGGAAGTTAGAGGACCTAGCTTCTAACCCTGACTCTGCCAGTTGCTTGCTGTGCGACTTTGGACAAGTCACTTCACTTTTCTGTGCCCCAGTGTCCTCATCAGTAAAATGGGAATTAAATATCCATTCTCCCTCCTACTTAGACTGTGAGCCCCATGTGGGACAGAAACCATGTCCAACTTGATTAACTTGTTTCTACCACAGCAGTTAGAACAGTTCTTAACACAGTAAGCGCTTAATAAATGCCTTTACTATTATTATTATTATTCTGCCTGCTGCCTCACTCTTTTCTTCCCTCCTTCCCTCATCCTCCTTTGATGAGCTGTACCTATTTCTAGGGGATAATCCTCTCAGACAACACTGCTTTTGAGGAGATGTCACAGGGGGAGCAGAATAGGCTCTCAAACTTTTCATCCAGGTCATCAATAAAGACCTTGAATAGAACTGGTTCAGGTAGTTTACTTTCAGGTTGACACTAAACCATGGCTACACCTTTGGTTGTGACCAGTGCCATCCTTAGGGAAAGATCAAAAATGGGGCCCTGGGCCCTGTGGCCTAATCACTGTTTACCTCCTTGCTCGTGAACCTTTAGCTGCATCTCCTTTCCAGCTTCCTCTTCTAATCTCGTCCCCTCACAACCATGCTCAATTTTGGTGGGGGCGGGGGGAGCCATTTTGGCACTCTTTGGTGATTTAGCCTGATTTCTGCTTTTTGTTGCTTTCCTCTAGACTGTAAGGGTCATTATGGGCAGGGAACGAGTCCACTAATTCTGTTGTATTGTACTCTCCCAAGCACCGAGTACAGTGCTCCGACTAGTTCAGCACCACCGATTCATTGATTCCAATGAGCCCTTTCAGGTCCTTCGAAAGCTCCAAACTAACAACTTGGGATATTGTCACCTTTGCTCTTCCTTTGCACTGCTACAGTTGTTTGGGAGGCTGTGAATGATCTTTATGAGGAATGGGGACTTTTCTCATACCCCTTTAGTTTTTTCTTCTTCAGGCCCTGTGCCCGAAACCTGTTAGAAGTTTTTTTAAAGTTCATTTTCTTTATCTTTCTCACTTCTCTCCTCCCTTCTCTTAGTATCTTGAATATGATCATCCCGTGGTCTCTCCAACCAAGATTTACATTCATGCCTCTAGAATTTAAACTCGTGTGGGCAGAGAATGTGTCTACCAACTCTGCTGCATTGTACACTCCCAAGAGTTTAGTACAGTGCTCTGCACACAGTAAGCACTCAATAAATGCCATTGATGATGACCTTTAGATCCCCAACTTCCCTGAGTGACATCAGTGGTCACCCTAGGCATAAGCCCCAGGGACCAGCCTTACAGCACTTACGAAGATATCTGTAATTTTATTTATATTAATGTCCGTCTCCCCCTCTAGACTGTAAGCTCATTGTGGAAGGGAATGTGTCTGTTATATTGTTATACTCTCCCATGTGCTTAGTACAGTGCTCTGCACACAGTAAGCACTCAGTAAATACGATTGACTGTTAAGGATAAAGTCATGAAAGGTAGATCCTTAGTTGATTCTTCTTCATTCTACCTAAGAAACGGCCCTCAATTTAATCCAAAAACATGATTGTTAATCCATAGGCTACTGAACTGCTTTTCCAGCAGATGTCTGGATCAGTACTCTGGCAACTTTGGTGAGTTGACCATTAAAGACCTTGTCCATCTCTTCCTGGTTAAGAGGCCTAAAATAGACTTAGACCAAGAAGTCACCTTTATTCTGTTTACTTTTTACTTTAAACTAGATTCTCTATGTGTTGCCTTCCTTCTTTACCCTCTCCCACATGGGGCTCACAGTCTAAGTAGGAGGGAGAATGGATACTTAATCCTCATTTTACAGATGAGGACACTAAGGCACAGAGAAGTTAAGTGACTTACCCAAGATCACATAGCAAGCAACTGGCAGAGCTAGGATTAGAACCTGGGTCCTCTAACTTTGCATTGTACAGCTAAACTTGAAATGCCAAGCAGCATCTCCTTTCTTTTCCCCCAACCCTATTTCTTGAATCACCTGCCCTCCAGACATGAGTGTGGTTCCACCAAAGACTTGGTTATTCCAGTTACATTTTACCTATAATTCTTCCCATACTCCCTGTACTTATGTTCAAGCTTTAGTTATGGGTTATCTTTTATCTTTTCCTCACTGATAACTTGTTCACCATACTAGAGTTTATTCTAGTACACTCCTTCCCATAGGGCAGTGAAAATCTCACTTAACTTTGGGTTTATTAGATCCATTTCTCCAAAGTCTAGTTGAAAGCCCATATCTCTGTTAGTCAGTTTGCTCCCCAAATACTCTTTCCTTTCTTCAGAAGAAGCAGCATGGCCTAGTATAAAGAGCATGGATTGGGTTCTAATCCCAGCTCTGCCAATTACTTGTTGTGTGATCTTGGGCAATTCACTGAACTTCTCTGTGCCTCATCTGAAAAATGGGGATTAAATACCTGATCTCTATCCTACTTAAACTGTGAGCCCCATGTGGGACAGGAACTGTGTCCAACCTATGTGGGATGTACTAAATCACTTAGTACAGTGCCTGGAACATAGTAAGCACTTAACAAATACTATTAAAAAAAGAGAAAGATGGACTTGTAGATGAGCAAGTAATTATAGTAATTATAATTATAATAACAATTATGCTATTTGTTAAGTATTTAATATGTCCATGTACTGATGTAAGCACTGGGATAGATATAAGGTTATCATTTTGGACACAGTCCATATCCCGAATGGGGCTCAGTGTCTAGGTAGGAGGGGGTAAGATCTAATCCCCATTTTACAGATGAGGAAATAGAAGCACAGAGAAGTTAAGTGACTTACCCAAGGTCACACAGCAGACGAGTGGTGGAGCCAGGATTAGCACCCAGCTCTTCTGACTCCCAGGCCTATACCCTTTCCCCTAGAACATGCTGCTTCTCTGTGCCTCAGTTTCTTCTTCTGTAAAATAGGGATGAACTACCTCTTCTCCCTCTCCCTTAGACTGTGAGTCCCACGTGACAGAGACTATGTCCGATCTGAATATCTTGTATCTACCCTAGTGCATAGCACAGTGCTTGGCACAGAGTGCTTACCAAATACCACAATGATGATTAATTAGCCAACTTCTGTCTGTCTCGCTCCTTTTAGCAGGTACCTACTGAACACCTACCTAACAGTAATGTGATCAAAACCATACTTTCCGAGCCTGTAGAAGAGGAGGTTAGTGAGATGGACTCAGAAGGCTTACCAATGCCTCGTTAGATCGTATCTATTGCTTTCTCCTTCTTTAAATGTAGAAAGGAGTTCTTCACAAAGCCGTGTTGGTTGTTGCAACAACTTTGTTTTCCTAGGTGACTGCAATCTATTTCATGAGATACCTTAATAGCTTCCCAAGTATAGGCGGTCCCCATCTTAAGAGAGTTTCAAGTTAGAACAAATGGCACTTACAAAGCTTCTACATTTCCACCTGGTTTCAGCTTTAAAACACATCAGTTTTGACTTTTTATCATTAGCCTCCTTCAGAACACCAACTCTGGAGGGAAAGAAGGGAGAGAAGCACATAGGAGAAACGGGAAAAACGGGGAACAATTTTAACAGCTTCAACGAATGAAGGGGAAAGGGGAACGAAAGCGGGAGAGGCCAGATGTGTGGTTAATCAAATGTGTCACAAATCTGAGGACTGCCTGTTTTAGGCTTAGTGGACTCATCTATAATTACCAGGCTGATCCTTTTTGGAAACGGGGTCCGACATTTGACCTTTGCCAAACCGCCTGATCACCTCCTGCCCTCCATGAATTCTAAAAAATAAGCATCAGCGGCTATACGGAAGTAGTCGTCAATTCCTTAAGTACCGTGATGTGTGGCTTCAGACCCTGCTAATTCTTTTAGTTCTCTTAGACTGTTTTTCCCCTAGTTTATTTTAATTTTCCACCCTTCCATCGCAAGGAGTTCTCGTGCCGGTCAAATTGATCTCCTCGGCAGCTGTGTGGGGTAGGTAGTCCTATGCTCTCCATTACACAAATTAAGAAAGAGACCTTCTCAGAAAGAAGAATCCTAGTAATACCCTCCTGCCTGATTTAGCCCAAGCATTGATTCTATATAAATAGTCACAGTTCCAGACTTGAGTTGTACTGTATATTATTAAAGCACATTAGGGCTTTGTTCAATCCCAGCTCAATGGGAAACTGCAGCCCATAGATAACCACTGTGGATGGTAATAAGCATCTCTCATTTTTAAATCTTTTATTATTTTGTTTGAAATTTTGTTCATGGGGAGAGTTCACTTTCCAGGTGAGAGCTTCCCAAAATCCATAATCTTGTTTTGTAAAGGTCCACAGGAGCCAACAGTAATGTCTTAAATGAGTTTCTGTACAAATGATAATCCGAAACATTCGGTAGCCCCAATCTCCATTCTTTATATGCCAGTGGGGCTTTTAGCATTCAACAATATAGAGCATGGGTTTGGGGGACTCTTTTAAACCAGATCCTGTTGCCATACAATGGGCAACTATTCCAGCTATTTGGGGTTACCCCCAAAGTAGACTTTGATTCTGAAGCCTTTAAGGCTAGAACAACATTCAAAAAATTCATAGCTCAGGCCATCTGTTAGTTAAATGCTTTAAATACCCTCATAATGGAGAATAAACCAACCTCCTGTTGTTAAGCTGAAAAACGAATGCCCTCAGAAAAGGAATCTAATACTAACTTACACCAGCAAAGCCACTAGTAGATCTGGCTAAATTAGTCAACTGGAAAGTTAGCTCACGTCACAGCATTGTGATGGGAAATGAAGTCTGGGTGGCTGAGAGACCCTGAGTTTACGATAGTTGAAAACCTCAGAAGAATAATAGTCAAGGAATGAAAAAAAAACCCAAAAAACAAGCACAACATCCATTTCTGGGGCAGCCAAGCTTATTGACTTTAACACTCTGAAAATTATTTTCTCTGTTTACACCACAGCTTGCTAAATCTGATGCTCAGACCCCCAGGGCTGCTACTCTCACATTCAGCCAGGCACGCCTAACACAACTGGGGAAGTCCTCACATACAGTATGGTGCTGGCAAAGTCATAACGCTGAATGAATAAAAAGGCATCAAAACACTAAGCCCTAAACATTCTAGGCCTTCCATGGACTGAGAAAAAAAGAGGAGGAAAAGTGTTAATTTTTTTTTCAGCTGACATCTTTTATCCAGAGATTGGAACTGGTTTAAATATATATCTGTACCTATATATGTATATGTCTATGTATATATATATATATACACATACACACACAAACCTTTAAAAACTATATATGTATATATATTGCTTTTTTAAGGTCAGTCTTTTTAGAGATCCAACTGGGAATTTTACTAATTCAGCTTCTTCAGAGTCAGTTGCAGTGAACCAGGTGGTTGCAAGTTGGCTAATGCAAAGCACTTTTTTTCTTAACACATGGCTATATTCTCTGTTGCCAAAATTTTGGCATATTCTTGCCTCCAGAGACAAAAAGTGCAGTCCATATAGTCTGTGTGCTCACGCATATTATTCTGGTTACCACCCTTTCCCCTGTGCACTCAACTGTCACCTATGAAACAATGAACAGGATTCCTATGTACTGGGGCAGTCCTGTCAGAGACTGGCTCGATAAGTGGGGTGAGGAGGGTGAAAAAGAGAGCTTCATTTGTAATCAAGCATAATCATGCCAATTTTTCTGGTTTTACTCAGGATGTCTTTGGCAGGGTTGTACAAACATATTGATCTAGGGAGCTAAATAAGAAGAAGAATAATGATATAGTGGTACTTGTTAGGTACTTACTATGTGCCAAGCACTGCATTGGGGTTGATACAAGATAATCTGGTCAGACCCTGTCCCTGTCCCATGAGGGGTTCACAGTCTAAGAGGGTGGGTGAGCAGGTAATTAATCCTCCTTTTACAGATGGGGAAACTGAGGCTCAGAGAAGGTATGTGACTTGGATAAGGTCACACACAAGATCTAAATGACTAGGATAGATGTGAGTGCTCATGGGAACAGAAACATAGCACTATTTGGGAGTCAGAGGGCCATGTGTTCTAATCCCAGCTCCACCACTTGTCTACTGTGTGACCTCGGGCAACTCACTTATCTCTGCCTCAGTTACCTCATCTGTAAAATGGGGATCGAAACTGTGAGCCCCACATGGGATGGGGATTGGGTCCAACTCAATTTGCTTGTAACCACCCCAGCACTTAGTGCAGGGCCTGGCACAGAGTAAGCACCTAACAAATACCATCATTATTATTATAATTATTCCTCCCATCTACCAGCCCTCCATGCCTCCCCTGTTTCACAGCTTTTATGCTCACACTTCATCTCATAAATTGTATCATGGCAAAAGGGGGCCCGGGCTAATTTATAGTGGATGACCTAGTCAGGGGCCGAGCTAAGTCCATCTTGTGGTGAAGGGTAGGATTAAGATGCTGTGACAGTGTTAATTTCTGTGGCATAAAGGCAGGCCAGAAGTATAAAAGATCTTCAAGTACAATTCTGGATGACTGGAGTGGAGTCAAATGGGGAGTGGTGTAGGAGGAGAAGCACTGATTTTGAAGGAGAGAGCATTTTTCCCCAAGATGGAGGCTCAGAAAGGCACCCAACTGCCTAATTCCCAACTCTGATAGGGTCAATCCATAGTCAAAATAGGCTAACTCCAAGGGAAACTTGCAGAATTCCTGGTAGCCTCACAGCTTTTGCATCTGTACATATCTTATTCAAACCCCATTTTCTCTCCCTAAATCTAGTAAAGTAGTTTTAGCCCAGTGGTCTGATCCTTAGCTGACTGTCTCTCTTTCCCCTTGTGTTTCCTTTGTATACAGTCTATACCTGCATGTCTCTCCCATTAGGCTGTAAGCTCTTTGAAGGCAGGAATCATGTCTTCTACTTCTAATGTACATTCCCAAGCACCCAGAACAGCCCTCTGAATACAGAAAACACTCAATAGATACTAGTGATGGTAATTTGAGAAGATTATCTATCCAAGTTAAATCAAGCAGCGTGGCTCAGTGGAAAGAGCAGGGGCTTGGGAGTTAGAGGTCATGGGTTTGAATCCCGGCTCTGCCACTGTCAGCTGTGTCACTTCTCGGTGCCCCAGTTCCCTCATCTGTAAAATGGGGATGAAGACTGTGAGCCCTATGTGGGACAAGCTGATTACCCTGTATCTACCCCAGCGCTTAGAACAGTGCTCTGCACATAGTAAACGCTTAACAAATACCAACATTATTATTATTATCAAGATATGTTACTATTATGGAGTTAGTGTAGTTTAGAATCCAGTCTCCTTTGCCCCTTTTGTTTTTTAAGAGTATTTGTTAAGAACTCTACTATGTTCCAGGCACCATATTAAGCACTGGGATAGATACAAGCTAATCAGGGTGGACACAGTCCATGTCCCACATGGGACTCACAGTCTTAATCCCCATTTTACAGATGATGTAACTGAGTCACAGAGAAACGAAGTGACTTGCCCAGGGTCACACAGCAGACAGGAAGCAGCATGGTGTAGTGACTACAGCAGGGGCCTGGGAGTCAGAAGGTTGTGGGTTCTAATCCCGGCTCCACCACTTGTCTGCTCTGTGACCTTGGGCAAGTCACTTTACTTCTCTGGGCCTCAGTTTCCTCATCTGTAAAATGGGGATTAAGACTGTGAGCCCCATGTGGGACAGGGACTCTGTCCATCCCGATTTGCTTGTATCCACCTCAGTGCTTAGTACAGTGCCTGGCACACAGTGAGCATTTAACAAGTATCAGAATTGTTATTATTATCATTATTATGTGGCACAGCTGGGATTAGAACCCAGGTCCTTCTGACTCCCAGGCCTGTGCTGGCCATGTTACTTCTCTTCACAAAGACACTTCACAAAGCATATGATAAGCATATGGAATTGATTACCCCAGGAAGTTGTGCAGACAGATCATACAAGTAGGTTCCAGAAGGGTTTGGAGAAATTCAGGGATGAGAGGTCCAGAGTAGGTTGTTAGAGGAAAAGTTAGGAATGTTTTAAAGTACAGTTCTAATAATAATAAGGAGGGCAGTCTCACACTGTTGCTTTGTTGCCACTGTCAGAGAGAAGATACAGGGCTGGAAAGACCATTGGTCTAACCCTAAATAACATTTCTTAGTACAAGCTCTTTGTATAAGTGTTTTGCACACAGTAAGTGCCCCCTAAATACGATTGAATGAATTTCTGATGTGCTTCTCCAGGGCAGGGATAGTGTTTTCTAACTATAGTATTCTCTCAAGCTCTTAGTACAGTGTTTTAAACACATTAGATGCTCAATGAATACTATTTATTGATTGATTATACCGGCAATATCCAATCATATAGACAGGTTATATTCCTTGAAAATAGGGTTGTATCGTGAATGACTATCATGGAGTGTTTTTCCTATGTATAAGTATATGGGAAAACACATACATACATTAGAAACGCGGAGTTTTCCTGTATATATATATATATATATATATACGGGAAAACACACACACATACACACCCACACATGTGTGTGTGTTTTCCCATATATTTATAATATTTTAAATTAGGATCCCTTTCACAATCTCTGGAAAAATGTAAAATTCCTTTGTTTGCTATATACTATAATGATGAATATCACTAAACTATTGTTTAGTCTTTGTTAAAATAATTCAAAGCATATCATTATAACATTAACTAAATGAGGAGTTGTAATATGATCATGAGTCTTTGCAGGAGGGAACAGAAATAGAAGCTTGTTCTGTTGACTAGGGTAGTGGTTTTTCAATTTTAGTGAAAAATTGATCCAACTGAGCTTAAACAACCACCTTCTTCTTTTCTTTATAAAGTAGCTTGAAGCAGGCTAGCTCCTGAACATCTACAGCAGCTTAGAACGCCTCATCATTGTCTTCAATTAATTTTATTAACTATCCACTTTCTTGAAAATTAACATGAAACTTCTTAATCTCCAAATTTTAGCTGGTGGTGGAGAGACCACAACTTCATCTATTTCAAGATCTTGCAAGGATGCATTAGGTGGTCATAGTTCAACGAGGTCCTCATATGACAATTCCTGTGACTGAGATGTAATTTACCTGTTGATATTCATTTATTCATTCAATCATATTTATTAAGTGCTTACTGTGTGCAGAGCACTGTATTAAGCACTTAGGAAAATACAGTACAACAATAAACAGTGGCAATCCCTGCCCACAACAAGCTCACAGTCTAGAGGATGATATCCACATCGTCCTGTTCTAAATCCGGTTTGCCTCCCCAGTTCAACAATTTCTTAGGTTAGCTGCTCAGGGGTCTCTTTTACACCTTGAAAATCTGACATAAACTGGGGTCAGAGCTTCTTCCAAAATCCATTGTGTAGACAGTAAGCTCCCTGTTGGCAGGGACTGTGTCTACCAACTCTGTTGTATTGTACTTTCCCAAGCACTTAGTACAGTGCTCTGTACACAGGAAAGCACTAAATAAATATCATTGAATGATTAATTGCTTAAATTCAACAGTTGAGGCAGAGACAGGAAGGAATTGATATGCCCCGAGAGCTTGATTGGGACATGGAAGTCAGAAGGACCTGGGTTCTAATCCTAGCTCTGCCACTTGTCTGCTGTGTGACCTTGTGCAAGTTGCTTCACTACTGTGGGCCTCAGTTACCGCATCTATAAAATGGGGATTAAAATGTGGGACACGGACTGTGTCCAACCTGATTAGTTGTATCTCTCCCAGTGCTTAGAACAGTGCCTGGCATATAGTAAGCGCTTAACAAACACCATTTAAAGAATCAATCATTGAGTTGAGGCTTCTGAGGATAAAGGATCAAACACTATAGATCATATTCTTCTAATGACCTGGCTTAGGGAAGCAGGTAGGTATAGCCTCAGCCTCCCACCCCTCCAACACCATTCAGCTACAACACCCATAACCCTTGCATCTCATCGCCGTGCCCCACTGGGGCTTTTCTCCTGGCCTGCTCTGTGCCAGTGGGTTGGGAAGGACAGAAGGAATGGCAACATGTAGCCTCAGCCTCCTACCCCACCAAGCTATGTTGCTGAGAATGCTGGCCTCCCACACTCCTGAAATGGGTCATGCCTGTGTGCCTAGCACCATCCTGGGACTTGGTTCCATCCTGCCCTCTGCCGGGGGAAGGACGGGAGCAGGGGCAGCACAAGTCCTCCACGAGATTGACAATGTTGGGAAGGTGGAGATGGCTGTGGTGGTTCCGGGGGCTGTAGCTGTTGGACTCTGACCTGCAAGGAGCCTGAAATCCTGCTCCTTTATCAGTCAGTCAATCAATCAGTGGTATTTATTGGGCACTTATTGTGTAGAGAGCCCTATATTAAGCACATTCGAGAATATGATAGATGATCCCTCCTCACAAGGAGCTTACAGTATAATTGGGGAGACAGTAAAATGAATTACAGGTAAGGTAAGGTAAGGAGTAGCTAAATGCTTAGGGGGTGGGACTGAATGCATGGGTGAAGCAGTAGGGAGGGAAAATAGGATCGGGGGATGAGTGCTTAGTCCAGGAAGGCTTCCTGGAGGAGATGTGACTTTAATAGGGCTTTGAAGATAGTGAGAGTTCAGTTCTGTTGGATGTGAAAGGGGAGTGATCTCCAGGCAGGACGGAGGACGTCAGCAAGTGGTCGACAGTGAGAGGGACGATGATGGTATTTGTTAGGCGCTTACTATGTGTCAAGCACTATTCTAAGTGCTGGTTAGTCAGGTTAGAAACAGTCGCTGTCCCACATAGGACTCACAGTCTTAATCCCCATTTTACGGATGAGAGAACTGAGGCCCATGGAAGTTAAGTGAGTTGCCCGAGGTCAAACAGCAGACAAGTGACAGAGTCGGGATTAGAACCCAAGTCCTTTTGACTTCCAGGCCTGCGCTCTATCCACTAGGCCACGCCGTTTCCTGTAAAGTGAGTAGGTTGTTATTAGAGGAGTGAAGTGTGCAGACTAGGTTGTAGTGGAAGAGGAGTGTGCATAAATGATGGGGAGAGACTGAGTGCCTTGAAACTGATGTTGAGGACTTTGTGCTTTATTACTCACAATGTATTTATCATTGAACTTAGTTGTAATGTTGGCTTGGAGTTTTTATTGTTTCATGTTTCCTTATGTTCTTTCACCAGTTCCCTCTCCCATTGTTCTTAAATTCTGAGTCCCTTGAAGGACCGGGACTGTGCCCAATTCTCACTGGTGTCATTTTTCCTAGTGCTTGGTACAGTTCTCTGCATGCAATCAGTGCTTAATAAATACTTTTACTATTATTGCTACTATTTTAGAGGTTAAAAGGGTAATAAGTACCACAATTATTAAGGAACCGGCATCAGACAGTTCTTTCAGGCAGCTTTGTTGCCCCTCCAAGAAAAAATTTAGCACTGAGAAAAATGTCCTGGTTACAGAGAAGAACCAATCCAGAGGAGGATTGGGTGAAGGGGAATGTTAGGAGACAATAGAGAAAAAGATATAGAAATGTGAAAGGTTAGGATTTGAGGCTTTAATTGGAAAATCTGTTCCTCAGTTCTAAGGTTCAGAGCTTTGAAACCGAAGGCTGAGAAAGGGGCTGCATGTTGGCAGACAGATGGCCTGAAGACCACTCTGTCTGACCTGAATATCTTTTATCTACCCCAGTGTTTAATACAGTGCTTGGCACATAGTAGTTGCTTAACAAATACCACAGTTCTTCTTCTTATTATTACTGTTGCTATCATCATAGAGAAGCAGCGTGGCTTAGTGGAAAGAGCCTGGGCTTGGGGGTCAGAGGTCATGAGTTCGAATTCCAGCTCTGCCACTTGCTGGCTGTGTGACTGTGGGCAAGTCATTTCACTTCTCTGTGCCTCAGTTCCCCCATCTGTAAAATGGGGATTAACTGTGAGCCTCATGTGGGACAACCTGATTACCCTGTATCTACCCCAGCGCTTAGAACAGTACTCTGCACATAGTAAGCGCTTAACAAATACCAACATTATTATTATTATCTGAGGAAAGTAAGGGTGGGGTCTTTGGTCTAGTAAGGAAAGTTGTTCCCCTAAAATAGGGGCTGTTTAGAGATAGGGCTTAGATGGTTATTTTGGAAGTTATTTGATGCCTTTGGGGCTACCCTTTTTTAAGTAACTGTGTTATGCTAAACCTTTTTCTACCTAATACCTTGTCTTTGACTTTATTAGGTGGGGAGATGAGTGGGACTCAAGCCTCTAAGAGCTCTGGAGAGAAAGATCCATGTGATCTAGTGGATAGACCACTGGCCTTGGAGTCAGTCAGTCAATTGTATTTATTGAGCACTAACTGTGTGCAGAACACTGTACTAAATGCTTGGGAGAGAGTCAGAAGGACCTTAGGCCCCAGATCCGTCACTTGTCTGCTGTGTGACCTTGGATAAGTCACTTCACTATGCCTCAGTTCCCTCATCTGTAAAATGGGGATTAAGATTGTGAGCTCCATGTGGGACAGGGACTGGGTTCAACCTGATTACCCACCCCAGCACTTAGAACACAGTAAGTGCTTAATAAATACCATAAAAAAAGTCTAAGCCCCTGGGAGTAAGCTCACAGATGGAAATACTTGCACCATCCATTCCCAACTTATAAAAGTACCTGAACCTAACCTGAAAGACACCCATTTCTGCATTCTCCTATGCTATTCATTTGAGGACCTATACGGTCTTCAGGGGATTGAGGTTTGATTAACACTTGCATGTGACCAGCTGAGAACAATTCAATCCTTTTATGCAAATTACCACACTGCCCAGGGAATGGACAGTCAGTCACTACTCACTCTGGAACCAGAGCTAATCAATATATGGTGACTCCGGTGCCTTCAACCTCACTGTATCATTAGCAGTCCAGCTTTCAAAATCTCATGGCAACTCTTTGCGCAGTTAGGATACAACATGGAGGGTCATAATCCAAGACGTCAAATAGTCCAGCCCCTCTTTTCAGACAGGACCACAACTAAAGCCTGGCAAAGCAAAAGAGAATCAGCCTGTTTTTAAGGTTCTTCTGAGAAGGCGAGTCCACACCCTTGCTTTAGGAATCTTTTCCATTGTTTCCCAACTTTCACCTTCAACTTTCCATGCTTGTTTAAGGCCCTGGTCCTGTCCTGTGTTACAGAAGAGAACCATCGAGATCCACATCTATTTGAGGGCATTAATTAAGGCTCCCTTGGGGAGCTGTGACCTTTGGGGGCTAATTATCAGAACAGCCCTCCTAGATTTTGAGCCCTAGGTGGGACAGGGACTGCGTCCAATCCAATTACCCGGTATCTGCCCTAGGACATGGCGCAGTGCTTTGCAAATAGTGATGATGGAGTCTTCTGAGGCTTCAGGACCGAGATTCTTGCAAATAAATTATATTCCCGTTCTCTCTTCCCTGCCAGTTGTATTCATGCTGGCGCATGAGGTTCAGTGAGTGAGTTGATGGGCAGGAGTACAGCACTTTGCAAAGTTCATACAAGGGTTTTATAAGTGTATGTACAGCTGAAGCGACCACAGCACAGTGGACCAGCATAACCCAGCAGGCGACTGCCTCGATAGCTTCAACAATCTTCACTGCCCAAGTTGGCCAGCCATTTTTCAGAATTCCTTCTGGGCTGGTCCACCACAGAGAATGCCCCAAATGGATTTTTCAGTCAGAAACCTTCACCACTGTTGGCATGGACCCAACAGGCATTCATTTAGTTGCAAATTTGGGATTGGAACCCAGGTATTCTGATTCCCAGAACCATGCTCTTTCCACTACACCAGTATCAGGGCTTTGGCCCATCATAACCACCTAATATGTTGTGTCATTATTAATAATAAGATTTGTATAATTATCATCAATGAATTTTGAATAATAATGTAGACCCCTTCTCCCCCCGCTCCATTCAGATACAAATTCTGATGATTCGGTGTAGTGGGCATTCATCATCAATGGTATTTATTGAGTGCTTACTATGTGCTGAGCACTGTACTAGGTGCTTGGGAGAGTACAGTGCAACAGAGTTGGCAGACATGTTCCCTGCCACAACGAGCTATTCCACAGTCCCTGTTCTGTGGAGGATTGCAGTCATGTTAAAGACAAGACCAACAACACGGACATACCCAACAACATATACACAGGAAAACACCTAACATTCAACAGCCACAGCATTATCATTAACAGCAAAAAATTGCAGATTTGGAGTAGTTCAGGTTGCGTTGGCAGAGGCCAAAGGAGAAGACAGAGGTAATGCCTTAGTGGTGATGGCACAGGTGATAGGGAAATTTCATTCTAAATGAATTCTGGCCTCTTTTACCAAGAAAATAGAGGTAGCTTCTGAATCAGAGGTATTTCCCATGACAAAAATCCAAGTGAGAAAATTAACAGCTCAGCCATATGGAAGTGTGAATATTGTAAAAGCCCTTTGGAAAAGAATTCATTTGAGGCTTGCCTGTGGGAAACAAGGTTTTCCCTCTGCTCTGATTCAGATCATTATGGGAAGTGAATGTGAGGAATGGTGGGTTCCCTAGGGCTCTGTTAAAGATTCCACTGTGCCCCCTTTAAACCAAGACGCTGGGCAATGACTTCCCCCATGTGTACGTTTGTATTGAGAACTGTTGGGCATTAGAGGATAGTAGACATTCAGTCCCTGTTTCCAAGGAGTTGACGATCTAATGCTAGTACTGGAAAAATACAAATCAGGTGGCCTCTGACAAACTTGGAAATACCAGACCCCTACATTAAGTCCAGACACATAACATAACA
Source organism: Ornithorhynchus anatinus (assembly GCF_004115215.2). NCBI lineage: Eukaryota > Metazoa > Chordata > Mammalia > Monotremata > Ornithorhynchidae > Ornithorhynchus > Ornithorhynchus anatinus. The sequence goes on along the minus strand of NC_041753.1, from coordinate 20,671,031 downwards.
TGATGACATCGCAAACGCCATTTTGCAGAAGTATGCCCATCTCACCTGAACCTAGAGCGTGTTTCTCTTGGGGACAGAGGTCTCACCTCATCACTTGCTCCAGAGCTTTGCATTCCCTTCCCAGGTACCTGTGAACATGGGGACCATGTGAGAGCTGCCAAGCTCAGCTGAGGTGGAGCGAGGTCGAAAACCAGCCTTTCTGGTATAAAGCAGATGAATGTTGCCCTAAATTACATGAACTTGAAAGACAGCCCTGTAGCATATGACTCAAGATGAATATGGGTTTTGCAGGTAAAATTCCTGCATGTACTTAGCCAGGAGTTGCACCCACTGCATCAGCAGGGTCGGGACTGGCAGGGAGGAAAGCCTGCTAGTGGCTCTGGGCAAATCCTCCATGCAGGTTCTCTGTTCCAAAGTTTTCTGACTGGACCAGGATTCGGCCATAGTTTATCATTGATCTCCCACTGTTCCCCAGCTCATGGAATGTCCCACCTGCCTTACTGCTTTCCATGTCATTAGATTAGAAACTTAGGATCTATCTGCAGCCAAAAACATTCAGAATCTTCCTCCGTTTTCCCTACCTCCCTCCAAGTGGTGAACCTATTATTGTGTAAGTCTAGCCCATTACCTGCTAGACTTCAATCTGAAGTATAGTGGCTTATACTGGTTACTGTGCCACGAGAAGGGTGTTATTTCCTCGGAGAGGGTTCAACGAAGATGAAACGGATTCTCGAGAATACCTGTTATTAGGAAATAGGAGTTGGACTTATTCTCAGTGGCGATGGAAACTCCAAGGTGACCTTACCATTTTGCTTTTAAATTACAAAAAGGGAACAATAAACTTGATGGAGCCGAATTGTTCACACAAAAGAAGGGTTCAACAGCTTGAAGACTTCAGTTTGTAAAGTCGGGGCCGGTAACTAGTTGAAGCAGGGTTGAAGGAGGAATTGCTTCAATGTAAAAGAAACCAGGGGAAGACAGAAACCTCTGGGCATGGGAAATTCACAAATTCCCAGGAGTCTTGGGAGTCTTCCCACCGTGTCTGGTGGTGTTCTACAGGATATAAGCTTTCATTTTTTAACAAACAGATCTCACCCTTCTGGTTAGGAAAGCTGCCTGGACAATGAAAGCCAATACACTCCTTGCTGTCTTTTGAATCTGCAGCCTGAGGGAGTGGGAGCCATTCAGCCTAATGAGGGTGTTAACTTTGAAGCTTTATTATGAACACTTGAAAGCCTACACCATTAACCCTTCCCTAGCTACCATACACCAAGGGTAACTGAGTCTGCCTGCTGCTTCCTGATATTGAAAGCCTAAGAATAAGGCTGCACCGGGTGGAAGTTTGGTTATTCACATTAAGGAGTCTCAGCAGCATCTCAGACAGTTACTAGTGGAAAAAAAAAATCAGCACTTGCTGAGGTCTGTATTGAAAATGGACACCATATAGATTTCAACAATCTTAATAATAATAATAATGTTGGTATTTATTAAGCGCTTACTATGTGCCGAGCACTGTTCTAAGCGCTGGGGTAGACACAGGGGAATCAGGTTGTCCCACGTGGGGCTCACAGTCTTAATCCCCATTTTACAGATGAGGGAACTGAGGCACAGAGAAGTTAAGTGACTTGCCCACAGTCACACAGCTGACAAGTGGCAGAGCTGGGATTCGAACTCATGAGCCCTGACTCCAAAGCCCGTGCTCTTTCCACTGAGCCACGCTGCTTCTCCAATAGGCTCGAGTAAATGCTGGAGCCACTGGATCATCAGGAAAGCAACAAAAATTCAGAAAGCGTTTAACCATTTTAAATAGCCCTGCAGATAAAAGCAACCTGTTTACAAATTTTTTTTTATCAGTTTGGAAAATTTTTCACTAGCCCTTCCCACCCTTAGCAGTGTCAGAGCGATCTGCACTGGATGACAGAGAACAGCAGAAGCCTGAAGAAGAGGTGAATTGAGGCTCTGAGACATACTTTCAATTTTGATTCAAGTTCTTACTTGACCCAAATTGGATTTCTTCCTTGGTTTTCCAAGGGAAGGTAAGAGGGAAACCTTGTTCTAGAGCATGGGCCTAGGAGTCAGAAGGTCATGGATTCTAATCCTGACTCCTCCAATTGTTTCAGCTGTGACCTTGGAAACGTCACTTCACTTCTCTGTGCCACAGTTGCCTCATCTGTAAAATGGGGATTGAAACTGGGAGCCCGACGTGGGAAAGAGACTGTGTCCCACCCGATTTGCTTGTACCACCTCACTGCTTAGTACAGTGCCTGGCACATAGTAAGCACATAATAATATAATAATAGTAAAAAACCATCCTGTCTCTTGGGGGAAGAATGCAGGGAGGAGCATGATTTTTACATGGAAACTATCCCTTTCTTCCACCCTTGCTAGACCCACCAATCTTGCCACTCATGACTACCAGAGGCAGCAGAGATAGGGAAGCTTATAGGGTGGGGACCAGTGTAGCTGTGAGGGGTGGGAGGAAGAGGTTGCACCTATGACAGGTGCCACACCTGAATGGCCCTGGAGATCAGCACTTATCAAAAGGAGGTTCTGGAAAGTGACAGAATGGTAAAGGCAGAGAATGTGTCTGTTACATTATTATATTGTGTCTCTCAAACACTGAGTACAGTGCCCTGCATGCAGTAAGTGCTCAATACATATGATTAATTAACATCTGTCTGGTCTCCAAGAAATGTGATTGAAAAGCTGGTTTTGGAGAAGGTTCTGGATTCCCTTTCCCTCCGATTGGCCTCTCACCCTCTATCTTTGCTTTCTATCCACAAAACAAGCTATAAAGGTCAGAGAACCTGTGAGATCATGGCTGATTTAAACCCTGGAAGACTCATCCCCCAAAATCAACTCTAGTTTCCTGTTCTAGGAAGCAAGCTTCAGCGACCTAAATATATTAACTCATTTCTTTAGCCTTTGACTTTAACCCTGATGTGGGAGTCAGCAGAATCCCCTACCATCTCAGAAAAGAACAACATTTCTTCAGAGCTGCAGGGTTTGATTAGGACAAGATTTGCATGCTGCAGGCATTCTAGAAAGCTACTTCCTCCAAGAGGCCTTCCCTGACTAAGCCCTCATTTCCTCTCTCCCACTCTCTTCTGTGTCACCCATGCACTTGGATTTGCTTCTTTTATTCAGCCCTCCCTCAGCACTTATGTACATATCTGTAATTTATATTTCTGTCTGTCTCCCCCTCTAGACTCTAAGCTCGTTGTGGGCAGGGAATGTACTATCAACTCTGTTATATTGTTATAGTATAGTCTCTCAAACACCTACTACAGTACTGTGCACACAGTAAGCACTCAATGAATATGATTGATCGATTGATTGGTTCCACACAAAGATATCAATCAGATGCAGGCCCAACAGCCCACAGAGAAATATCCATCATAAGCCATAGTCTGCCATCATTTCAGCCGACTCATTTTGTGTGTTATTTGCCCAGAGGCAATAGAAGGCATGGTTGGTGCTATTTATTCTTCTTCTTATTTTTAATTTACGGTATTAGTCAAGCCCCAATATGTGCCAAGCACTTTATTAAGTATTGGGGTACGTCCAAAAGAAGTCAGGTCGGACACAGTCTTTGTCCCACGTGGGGCTTGCAGTCTAAGTGGGAGGGACCAGGATTGAATCACCCATTTTGGGGAAGCATCATGGCCTAGTGGAAAAAACACAGGCCTGGGAGTCCAAAGGACCTGCTTTCTAATCCTAGCTCTGCCACTTGTCTGCTGTATGACCTTGGGTAAGTCACTCAATATCTCTGTGCCTCAGTTACCTCCTCTGAAAAAGGGGATTAAATCCTACTCCCTCTACTTAGACTGTGATCCCCATGTGGGACAGGGACAGTGTCCAATCTGAATATCTTGTATCTACCCCAGTGCTTAGAACAGTGTTTGGCACATAGAAAGTGCTTAACAAATACCATTTTTATTATTCTTGTTATTTCAGATGAGGAAACTAAGACACAGAGAAGTTAAGTGACTGCCCAAGGTCACACAGCAGGCAAGTGGAGGAGTGGGAATTAGAACCCAGGTCCTCTGATTCTCAGTCCTGTGCTTTTTCCACTAGGCCACGCTGCTATCCCAATTTTCCCTATGATTAAGTAAGAAAAAATCCCAGCCTAAATCCAGCTGAAAAGCAGCAGTAACATCTTGGAATCCAAAGGCTCATACTGCATTCTTTTGATTATTCAAGTTATTAAAGTGTCTCTTTCCTTGGAAATTGTAGCTACTTTTCTTGAAAAATGACAGTCAAATATTGTTCATGCTTTAGTCAGCCAAAGCCATGGTGCAACTGGTAGTAATTTGTGGGTTTTCTATAAAAGCGAGTCTAGCAGAAGCAACTCCAGTTTACCTCATTGATTTAACAAATATTCCTGAAAGACCCTCCTTGTGTCTTGCTTGCACTCAAGGCCTCTCTACGTAGATCTGTTCCTGTTCAGTGTTAGGTTGATTGTATGACATGGAGCTTGTTAAAGCCTGTCACTATAAGATTGGAGGGTTGAACTGCACTGGAATTAGCACGTCACAAATCTTCTCCTGCTGTGAGTTCTTAGTGCAAAGGAGGACCAGCTCCAAACTAGAACCCAAGCTGGAAGGTTACTCTACAGAGGGATTTGTTTTTATAAAGGGTAAGGGAGGAGAAGTTTCCTCTGCTGCCTCAGGTTCAGTGCTGTTGACAAAGCTCTGGTCCTTCGACTGCTTCATTTATAAACCTTTAAAATATCAAATTTTAAAAAAATGTCTTGCTATGACCTTTTTTAAATATAGTATTTGTCAAGCTTTACTATGTATAAAGCACTGTTCTAAGTGCTGGGGTTAGATATGAGTTAATCAGGCCTGATACAGCCCCTGCCCCATGTGGGACTCACAGTCTAAGTAGGAGGGAGAACAGGTATTGAATTCCCATTTTGCAGTTAAGGAAACTGAGGCACAGAGATATGATGTGACTTGCCCAAGGTCACCCCAGCAGGCAGGTGATGGAGCGAGGATTAGAACCCAGGTCTTCTGACTCCCAGGCCCGTGTTTTATCCACTAGCCTACTTGGCTTCCCTTTGTATTCCATGCCTGATTTCCTCAGTGCAACTAAGACCCTAGCCCTTGACCAAAGGAGAAATGGGGAAAGGCCATGTGGTTTGTCATTCTCTTTTGCCTTTGATGGGGACTCTCTTGGGGTTTTGGTTTCTGGTGGGGTGGAAGGACTTCAGCATCTCCTTTGAAGCCTCATTAACTGTCAAACAATCAGTGAGGGCCATCACAGGATACCATCCCAAGCTTGCTGCCTTCCCTTATCCTTTTAGGTGAATGGAAGAGAGGGTCTAAGGGGAGAAGGTGGGGTGAACTTCATCCAGGTACCTGAGGGAGCCACACTTCAAGTCCAGAATGCTGCAGGACCTGGCCCGAATTTGGACTGAGCTCGCATCACCATAAGCGTGGAAGCTCAAGTATACGAAGTGAACAAGAGCGATCATGGTTTAGTGCAAGGAAGGCAGACCAGTTTAGTCAGGATAGTTCCAATTCCTGGACATCTGCCTATGTTTTCTAAAATTGCCTGGAACAAAGGGTCAAAATTCAGGGACTGTACTAGGAGCTCAGAGTCAGAGGTCATGGGTTCGAATCCTGCCTCTGTCACTTGTCAGCTGTGTGACTGTGGGCAAGTCACTTACCTTCTCTGTGCCTCAGTTACCTCATCTGTAAAGTGGGGATTAACTGTGAGCCTCACGTGGGACAACCTGATTACATGTATCTACCCCAGCGCTTAGAACAGTGCTCTGCACATAGTAAGCGCTTAACAAATACCAACATTATTATTATTATTAATGTCATTTGAGGTTTAGGCCAAAGTCTATTTTGAAACTCCAAGGCCAAGGTTTTAGTCCCTTTCCTGCCACTGTCAGCATGGCTGAGTGGAAAGAGCTCAGGCTTGGGAGCCAGAAGGACCTGGGTTCTAATCCTGACTCCACCACCTGTCTGCTGTGTGACCTTGGGCAAGACGCTTAACTTCTCTGTATCTATCTCATCTGTAAAATGGGGATTAAGACTGTGAGCCCCATGTGGGACAACTTGATTACCTTGTATCTACCCCGGCGCTTAGAATGGTGCTTGGCACATAGTAAGGGCTTAACAACTGCCATCATTATTATTATTATTATTATTGTTATGTGACTAAGGATGGTCCCTCTTTACCCCTCGTCTAGACGTAAGCTTGTTGTGGGCAGGGAATGTAAGTGCTCAATAAATAACATTGATTGATTGAGTTCCACCTGAAAGTACACATGGTTGAGTGCCCTGTATAGGCCAGAAATGTTGAGCCAAGCCCAACCCCCTGTCCTAGATCATGACCTACAAGTGACAAACTGAATTTAAAGTGAACTCCAACAAAACTGAAAGAGGGTTCAGTTTCACTTTGGCAGGGTGGGGCGATGCATTGGGAGGTTGGAGTCTCAGCAGCCCTAGAGACAATCGCATACGTTTGGAACTCTGGTATGTGTGCAACAGCACTCAAACTGCCATCTGCCATGAACTCCCTTCCTGCCTCATCATACGGCAGGATCAGAGGGGTGACCAAACTTGTGTTTAGCTTTATAGTAGCCAAGCCTGCCCCTTGGCCTTAGGGTTGCTTGGTCTATTCAGGACCCTCATATGGCTTTTGTGGGAATATTTTCTGAAAAAGAAAGTTCTGAGCTGTAGTTCTGCCCCTTGACTGCTCACCCCATAAATCTCTTCTTTGCTTCTGAGATAAGGGCAAGAAACACATGCAGGAGATATGCCGTGAGAGGGGAGCAGCCACATCAAATTGGAGGAGTTAGGAGAAGTTACTAATACAGTTCAGGGTCTAGAAATTGCTCTGTATTTCTACAAGTTACAATCTCTCTTTAAGGATTACAGACCTAAAAGGAGACTGTTTCCCATGCAAGCAAAACTTTTGTCATAGGACCTCCCCAGGACTAAAATATTAGGCTTGGTTGGTTTAGATATTTTCATATCCATTTACCCTTCACCTTTTCTTCTGAGACCCTAGCATGGGAGGAATTTACATATTCCCTTCATCATTTCTTTCCCTTTCCTGAAAAGAGGTTGGAGCCTGGTAATAAGGGAGTAGATAACTGAAAATTAAGTATGAGAGGATATGTAGTCCATCCATCAAATAAGAGTACTTATTTAGTACACAATGGGTGCAGAGCACTGTACTAAGCATGGGGGGTGACTACTCTTGAATTAGTGTGTGTAAGCCCTTTCCTCAAGGATTTTACAACCTGTCAGGGGAGACTGAGAGATCAGTCTAATACTTTAGATAGGAGGAAGTAGGAGGCTGAAGATAGTGTGGGCAGGGATCATCTCTCTTTATTGTTGTATTGTACTTTCCCAAGTGCTTAGTACAGTGCTCTGTACACAGTAAGCACTCAACAGATATGATTGAATGAATGAATAGTGGATAAGATGGAGCGAGAGAGCCGGTGGAGAGCCTTAATGCCAATGGTCAGAAGTTTCTGACTGACGTGATGAGGATTGGGCAGCCACTGAAGGTTTTTGAGGAGTGGATAGAAATGTGTAGATATTTAAAAAAAAAAGATCCAGGCAGATTTGAGAAAATTAAGTAGAGGAGAGGAATTGGGGAGGAAGACAAGAAGTCCAGTTTTGTGTATATTGAGCCTGAAATGCTGGTGGGACATCCGGGTAGAGATGCCTTGAAGACAGGAGAAAATGTGAGATTGCAAGATGTGAGGAGAGATGTCAGGGTTAGTGAGTTAGATTCGGGTGTTGTCCACAAAAAGTTGGTAGTTGAAGCCATGGGAGCAGACGAGTTTACCAAAAGCGTGAGTGTAAATTGAAAAGAGAAGGGGACCCAGAACAGAGACTTGAGGACCACCCTCAGGGAGTCAAAAGCACAGGAACTGTTGAAAAAGACTGAGAAGGATCAGCCATAGAGGTGAGAAGAGAACCTGAAGAGAGCTGTGTGAGAAAAACCAAGGTTAGAAAAAAAAAACTGTCAGAAAATCCAGGAAAAGGAAATGGAAGGCAGCTGAAAGGTTGAGGAAGTGTAGAATCTGTTATATTTGGTAAGTAAGAGGTCAGTGGTCACATTCTCCATGGAGTGAAGAGGGCAGAAAACAGATTGTAGAGGTAAAGAAGGGAATTAGAATTAGTAGAGTGGAATCAGATTCAACAGGTGAATACAATCCATTCAAGGAGTTTTGACAAGAATGGTAGCAGGGAACCAAAACAGAATTTGGACAAGAGTAGGGAAGTAGCCATGGCCCTGTGGAAAGAGTATGGGCTTGGGAGTGAGGGGACCTGGGTTCTTATATTGGCTTTGCCACGTGCCTGCTGTGTAACCTTGAGCAAGTCACTTAACTTCCCTGTGCCTCAGTTACCTCAACTGGAAAATAGGGATTAAGACTTTGAGCCCCACTTGAGACAAGGACTGTGTCCGACCTGATTAGCTCATGTCTACCCCAGTGTACGCCATACATTATACAGTGCCTGGAACCCAGTAAACTGCTTAACAAATACCATGAAAAATTGTAGGCGGGAGATGGGGCTGCAGATGGTTGGTGCAGTGGGATCCAGAGAAGGTTTCCTAGGGGTGAAGTGGTTATATTTGAAGACAGAGGGGAAGGACCCATCAGAAAGTGGCTTGAAGATGATGGTCAGGGAGAGAAGAGTGGAGTGCCAGCATTTTTAGAAGGTGACAAGGGATAGGGTTGGAGGCATAAGTGTAGGGGGCTGATTTTGAAAGCAGGAGGGAGGGGGGTGTCTTCTTGGGAGACAGCCAAGTAGGATGAGAGAGTGAATGTGAGAGTGGAAAGGTGCTAAGTAGGTGAGGGGGTGATTTGGGGGAGCTCATGCCTGATGGTTTCAGTTTCGTCAGCAAAGAGGTTGGCAAGGAACTCAGGGGACGTTGGGGGCACTGGAGGTTTCAGGAGGGAGTTGAAGATCTGGAATAGTTGGTGGGAACAATGGGCATGGGAGTCAACAAGGGAGGAGAAGTAGTGTTGCTCACTGGAAAAGAGGACAGAATTATAGCAGGTAAGTATGACTCTAAAGTGGCCAAGGATGGTCTGTTGCCCAAATTTCCACCAACAGCCCTCTGTGGCATGAGGACAGGAATGGTAGAACAATACTATGGAGGTGGTCCAGTGCTGGGGCTTGATGGTGTGTGACTGATGGAGGGATAGAGTGATGAAAGAGTTGAATGTGGCAGAAAGGGTAGAGTTGAAGATGTGAATTTGTGCTTCAAGAGGGGGTGGTTTAGTAAGGTGTCAAAATGCAGCATTAGTGGAGGGGATCTAGAGTTCAGAGGTCTCTGTGGGGGGTTGGATTGTCTTGTGGAGAGGAAGTGTGTGGGAAAGAAGGCAGGTAAGGAGGTTGTGGTGGGAGAGTGAGATTTCAGAGTTGGCGAGGTTAGAATCGGTACAGTAAATAGTAAGTTTAAAAATAATCTCCTTTTGCCAAATCCGGTGGCCTCTACTCCATCCTAATCCTCTTCAACCTTTCGGATAAGACAGTGGATAGAGCACGGGCCTGGGAGTCAGAAGGACCTGGGTTCTAACCCCGGCTCCGTCACTGGTCTGCTGTGTGAACTTGTTCAAGTCACTTAACTTCTTTGCGCCTCAGTTACCTCATCTGTAAAATGGGCTTTAAGACTGTGAGCCCCACCTGGGACAACCGGATTATCTTGTATCTACCCCAGTGCTTTGAACAGTGCTTGGCACATAATAAGCGCTCAACAAATACCGTCATTATTATTGTTATAAGACCCTCTCGGGAGGGAGTGGCAGGGGAGGGAGAGCCGTCTGGCGTGAGACAGATCTCTCTATGTGGCTCACATAATAAGGAGGAGCTGTGACTGGGTTGGGAACTGGTGCAAGATGGAGTTTTCCCATGAGTGGGCATTCCCTAGGCCACATTTAAAGAGGGATGGGGAACGGTGGATGGGAGAGGGGACAGCATGGGGAGTGGGGACAAATTGGATGGGAATGAGCTGATGGGGTGCAATGCTAGGGATGGGTGGCTTGGTGGGGCAGTGAGAGAAGGGACAGGAGTTGGGCGAGTGTGTGTGGTTCAGGGGAGCGGGGGGAGCATTGAGGGAGATCACAGTGAAATCCTGGAACCTCAAGGACCGCAGATTCTGATCCCTGGTTCTGATCAGTAATATCATCTGATATGCTGTACTAAATGCTTGGGAGAGTACAAAAGAGTTAGATGTGGCTCAAGGAGCTTACGGTCCTGAGTGACCACAGATTCCAATTCTGGCACTGAGTGGCCACAACTTCTAATCCCTGGTTCTGTGAAAGTGCAGTTTCCCAACCTTCTGAGGTTGGCCGATGTGATTGTTTCTGGGCCAAAGCAAGAGTCTGGGTGAGCAGCAGGCTGTGAGACGGGGACTGGAAGATCCCTGTGGGTAGGGATCGTATACTACCAACTCTATTGAACTGCACTCTCCCAAGAGCCTAGTACAGTGCTCTGCACACCTTAAAGGCTCAATAAATATCATTGATGGACTCAGAGCTCCTCCAACAGGGGAGGTGGATTTCTCTGAGGATGTGTTTAGAGAGAAGATGTGATTAGAGAGAGCCACTTTCCCCCCACTCCCACCCACTTTCTATCCATCTCATGAAAACAAATTCATATTGACCAGGGTTGGCTTTCTTTCAGAGAGTGTTATGCAGGGAATCTCTTGTGCTGCAAAGAAAGCACTCCAGGATTAGCACCATCTCGGAAGGCACATTCTTTTTCTTTTTTTTTTTTTCCCCTAGCGACAGCACATTGGATTGGAATCTGCCAAAAATACTGGCATAGATCATATCCTGGTATCATTTTTAATTACTTTTCTGAAAGATTTTCACACAAAACTAACTTTTCAGGCTCAGATTTGAGGAGTCCCTCTTCAGGCAGGCAAATGAAAGGCTGTAGATGTTCTTTCTCCATCTGCTTGTCTGCTAGCAGTGAGAAAGGAATTGGGTCAGCTTCTCACCCTATGGAGCTGCAGGGAACAGCCTTTGCTTACAGCTCCATAGAGTGAGAATATCGCCGATAAGAATTTTAATTAAAGAGCCTATTTTAATATCATTTTAATTATCACAAGGGGTCTGGGTTGGCTTTTCCATTCTCCAAACAATCTTGGTTCCCCCTCTTCTCACAGCTTTGGAAATCTGCTTTGGCAAGGACACCTGCTTTTTTTCCTCAGCTTCGCAAGGCTTCGCATTCTTTTCCTCTCCTTCCTTCCCCTCCCCCCTCTCTCCCTCCTGATTTCCAGAACCTCCTAAGTATCTCTGGCCTCCTTCTCAGTCTGCAAACTACCACCGGAGCGATCTTATTGGCCGGGGGACCCAAGGCAGATCAGATTCCTTCCACTTAGCTACCCGTCAAACCAACCCTCAGCCACCTTCAGTTTCTGGTAACTGTAGTAGTAGCAGTCTCTCTGCCCCCTGCTGGAGACAGCCAGCAAGTTAATGGCCTCTTTTAAAGACAACTGCGAGATTTCCAATTTGGTTTTTGAGAACTCTTCTTTCATGTTATTACTCGGGGGTTTTTCATGGAGAATAACTCGCTGGCTAATTATGTCTTAAATATTACCGTATTAAATGATTTCACAATATCCCCGTGCAAGTAGTAGGAAGAATGAATACCCTTATTTTGCAGATAGGGGAGTAGAAGTGACCCAAGGTCATATGGCAAATTCGTGGCAGAGGTCAAGGTCTCTGAGTCACTGACCAAGTCCATCTGTAACATCGCCCAAATCTACCCACCACTTTGGCTCCACGACTAATTGCCTTATCCAAGCCCTGGTGATCTCACACTGGGTTACTGAAACCTCTTTTCTGTTCTCTGAGCCGCCATCTTCTCCCCACTCCCACTGCAGCTAAAGAGATCTTCCACACTCACCTCTCATTCAGTGTCATGACTCTGGGTCACTCTACAGCTCTCTACTAGCTCCTCATCATCCAAACACAAAATTAGAACTGATACCTCGAAAATTCTTCACATTTGGCCCCTCTCAAGAAATCTGCACTCGCCTCCCCACAATTAATAATAATAATAGTGATATTTGTTGAGGGTTTATAGAAGATAATCAGGTTAGACATGGTCCCTATCCCACACTGGGCTCAAGGTCTAAGGAGGAGGGAGAATAGGTATTTCATTCCCATTTTACAGATGAGGAAACAGTCACAGAGAAGATAAGTAACTTGCCTTCTCTAGTCCCTCATACTGTAGCCTTTCCCTCTAAACTCCATAGCCTTGCACAAGGAGATGCCTTGTACGAAACAACCTCTCTCTTCCCATCCATAATCCCACTTCTTTTTTATCATTTTAATCACGGCTCAAAGTCATGAGAAGCAGTGTGGCTCAGTGGAAAGAGCACGGGCTTTGGAGTCAGAGGTCATGGGACAACCTGATTCTCCTGTGTCTACCCCAGCGCTTAGAACAGTGCTCGGCACATAGTAAGCGCTTAACAAATACCAACATTATTATTATTATTAAGTCCACTTTCTCCAGTCCCACCTCTTCTCCACTAGCTCAGTGCAGGATTGACTCTTCTAATTCTTGTAATTGCTGTATTTCTAGGTACCTATTCATGTTTATTGTTCATTTGTTAAGTTCTTTGAGTAGAGAGACCCTGTCTGTTCTCTAAAATGTTTCTCTAGCACTTAATATGTTGCTCTCCACCCCTTGGGCAATTAGTAAAGACTGACCGACCATCCGTCTGTCTGACTAAAGAGGAAATCTGGGCCATTAACAGCAACAGAGTAATTGAACCAAAGCCACACAACCGGGCAAGGACGGAGCAGCATCAAGGCAAGATATTCAGTCAATTGCTTCATGTAATGAGAAGTAATGGGATAAAATCAGTCAGTCAATAAACCTTTATTGAGCACCCACTGTGTGCATGGCCCTGTGCAGCAGTCTTGATTGAGGATAAAGAACATTTATCAGGAAAAATCTCCTATCAGAGCAACTGTGAGAGAATTTTCCTATGACTGTGGCAGAAGCTCTTAGGATCTTTAAAATAAACAAATGGAAACCCGTAACCATTCTGCGTTGGTGTTTGCCGTGTGACTTGTTCTATGTATATGTATGACTTTATTCATATTAATATCTGTCTCCCCGTATAGACTGTTAAGTTCACTGTGGGCAGGGAATGTGTCTGCCAACTCTTCACTTAGCTTCTCGGTGCCTCAGTTACCTCATCTCTAAAAAGGGAATTAAGACTGTGAGCCTCACGTGGGACAACCTGATTACCCTGTATCTACCCCAGTGCTTAGAACAGTGCTCAGCATATAGTAAACACTTAACAAATATCAACATTATTATTATTAACTCTGTTATAGTGTACTCTCCCAAGAGGTTAGTACAGTGCTCTGCACATAGCACTCAATAAATACAATTGATTGATTGATTCATTCATTCAATCGCATTTATTGAGTGTTTACTGTGTGCAGAGCACTGTACTAAGCTCTTGGGAGAGTACAACACAAACATAAACAGACACATTCGCTGCCCACAATGAGCTTACAATCTAGATGGGGGTAGACAGACATCAATTCATTCATTCATTCATTCAATAGTATTTATTGAGCGCTTACTATGTGCAGAGCACTGTACTAAGCGCTTGGAATGAACAAGTCGGCAACAGATAGAGACAGTCCCTGCCATTTGACGGGCTTAAAGTCTAATCGAATACAAATAAATATATATTACAGATCTGTACATATATGCTGTTGGGCTGGGGGTGGGGGGAGAACAAAGGGAGCAAATCAGGGCAGCGCAGAAGGGAGTGGGAGAAGAAGAACGAGGGGGCTTATTCTGGGAAGGCCACTTGGAGGAGATGTGCCTTCAATAAGGCTTTGAAGCGGGGAAGAGTAATTGTCAGATTTGAGGAGGGAGGGCATTCCAGACCAGAGGTAGGGGTCAGTGGTGAGACAGGTGAGATTGAGGCACAGTGAGAAGGTTAGCACTAAAGGAGCAAAGTGTGCAGGCTGGGTTGTAGGAGAGTAGCGGAGGTGAGGTAGGAGGGGCAAGGTGCTGAAGTGCTTTAAAGCCAATGGCGAGGAGTTTTTGTTTGATGCAGAGATGGATGGGGAACCATTGGAGTTTTTTGAGGAGTGGGTTGACATGTCCTGAACATTTCTGTAGAAAAATGACCCGAGTAACAGAGTGAAGTATGGACAGGAGGGGGGAGAGACAGGAGGTTGGAAGGTCAGCGAGGAGGCTGATATAGTAATCAAGGTGGGATAGGATAAGTGCATGGATTAATGTGGTAGCAGTTTGGATGGAGAGGAAAGGGCGGATTTTAGCTATATTGTGAAGGGGGGACTGACTTGTTTGATCTTTTCAGTCCCGGGTAGTCACAATCTTTCAGTGCTCTCCCCTTTCATCAGTGCTATTTAGTTTCCTGAGGGACACTAATTAACCAGGCTCAGATTCATAGAAGGACATCAACTTTGGAGAGAGCTGGTAGTGGTGATCACCAGGGCTACGTTAACCCTCCTGTGGACTTAAGGCTATGAGATTTCGCAGTCAGAAATGCGACCTTTGGGCAGTTGATATTTGCTCCACCCTCAACCCCACAGCACTTAGGTGCATTTCTCTAAATTATATATTAGAAATGGTTTATAATAATGCCCATCTCCCCCTCTAGACTGTAAGCTTGTCGGGGACAGAGAACATGTCTGTCAATTCTGTTGTAAGAGTAAGCGCTCAATAAGAGTAGGAGTAGCACTCAGTAAATACCATTGATGATGATGGTGATGATGATGTTTGACACCACTGTGTCACCCTGCGAATGGCCCAATGTGGTGACATCTCTCCTGCGAGATCTTTCCTAAGATAGATATGAAGAGGCATGTTAGTTCAGTCATTAGGAGCATCTTAATCAAAGCATTGTGGGTGCTAGTCCCTCTTGAGTGTAATAGTTTTACTCTCATTTTCAGATGTGCCTCTCTAGGAGAAGAAACTCCAGCTCTTACTAAGAAAATTTGCGTCTTCACAGTCTACACTATGTGCACAACCCTGTCCCTTCCCCTCCTCAGTGCCCCTTTTGGCAACACCACTGCAACAAAGAATGATCCCAGGAGATTGAAGGGACGCTCCTCACACCATGTCATAGCCTGTCAATTACACCGCACCAACTACCACAAACATACTTCTTATTGTCCACCTCCTCCCTCACCTCTCCTCTTCCTCCTGATTTCTCTTTCTCTTTTTTTTTTTTTAACATTTGTTCAAGCGCTTTCTATGTGCCAGGCACTGTACTAAGCACTGGGGTAGATACAAGATAATCAGATTGGACACAGTCCATGTCCCACTTGGAGTTCACAAACCTAATTTCCATTTTACAGGTGAGTTAACTGAGACACAGAGAAGTGAAATGATTTGCCCGAGGTCACACAGCAGACAAATGGTGGAGCCGCGATTAGGACCTGGGTCCTTCTGACTCCCAGGCACGTGCTCCATCCGCTAGGCCACACTGCTTCTCTCAAAAATATA
Source organism: Ornithorhynchus anatinus (assembly GCF_004115215.2). NCBI lineage: Eukaryota > Metazoa > Chordata > Mammalia > Monotremata > Ornithorhynchidae > Ornithorhynchus > Ornithorhynchus anatinus. The sequence continues at coordinate 20,655,531 of NC_041753.1, read as the reverse complement.
CAGCTGTATAGTTTACATTTCTATAGGGTATGGTTACCATGCTTGCCTCACAGCTCCTATCTGCCGTCCAAAGGAATTACCGTTAGCCCTCTGTGGAACTCGAGAGGAAAAAATTTGGCCGATCCCTTTTCCCACGCCATGGAGAAAATTGTAGAATAGAGCAAAAGCAAACCCATCACCATGGCATTATCAATTCCATGCTCTAATTGACTGAGCTATTCCTGCCAATGGCAGTCACCCATTGCTGAAGCTGGAGAAAGAATTCGCGCATCTATGATGCCGGTTAAAAAAACATTGTGGGGAAGGGAGACAGAAAGGCCCATGGGGAGATTGTGGGCAAGCAGGGGGGCTCAGGGAAAGGGGTAGCACACAGGAAGCCAGATTGCTGGCAAACTGGAAAGTTTCCCAGCCCACACAGCTAACTGGGAGTCTGCATTTGCCCATAACCTCTTCTCTATCTACAGTGCAGAGACATTTGCTCTTGAGCCCAAACATATTTGGCCACGCCAACCCCACCAAGGAGTTCATTCATGGCTAAACCATTTGTCAGTCTGGAACAGGTCTTTAAATTACAGAAGGAAAAACTGTTTCCTGTGGTCCTTTTTCAGATTTCTGACCTGAGCTTACATCCCCTTGATTCTATTTATCTTGATGATGTTGTCTTGTTTTTGTTTTGTTCTGTTTTGCTTTGCTGTTGTCCCCCCGTTTAGACTGTGAGCCCATCATTGGGCAGGGATTGTCTCTATCTGTTGCCAAATTGTACATTCCAAGTGCTTAGTACAGTGCTCTGCACATAGTAAGCACTCAATAAATATTACTGAATGAATGAATGAAAGATGGAAGGGAGAAGACAGGGGGAATGGCTGTCTCACACCATGATGTCTGGAGCCACCTGGTACCTCCCTAATCCCAAAGCCCTGGGCTGCAGTCCCTAAAGCCCCTCCTTTAATCTGACCCTGCTGATAACCCTCTGGGACCAAGACAGTAGGGATGATGCCATTATCCTGCCACCAAAGCTTTTTGGGCAGAGTAGGCACATAGCTAGCGTTTTGCCACAGCCCCCCTTCCCCCCGCCTCCCCGGCCCCCCGGCAACAATTTTGGAGTAGGATGGAGGTTGGTCAGATGTTGCAGCAGTCAAAATGGTGTCTCAATTTTGGGCTCACTTACTTCCCAGTCAAATCATATCAGATCTAGGCTCCCTGCCTGCCAGTTGCGGTGGCAGGACAGGTTATTATTATTATTATTATTGCTATTATTATTTTATAGTTTTGTTAAATGCTTACTTTGTACCAAGCACTGTACTAAGTGCTGGAGTAGATACAAGCTAATCAGGTCGGTCACAGTACATGTGCCACATGGGGCTTATGTTCTTAATCCCCATTTTACAGATGCAGCAACTGAGGCACAGAGAAGTGAATTGACTTACCCAAGGTCACACAGCAGACATATGGTGGAGCTGGGATTAGAACCCAGGTCCTGTGACTCCCAGGCTCACTTTCTTTCCACTAGGCCACGCTGCTTCTAACTGCGTTCAGGCAGCCAGGTCCCAGAGACCAGTACATTTCTACCCAGGGAAGCAGTACCATTCTGCAGCTGTAGTGGGACCTTGACTCTCTTCCTCTCTGATCATGGCCGGGAGGCGATTTCCTGTACCCCGCCCAGCCTGGCTGCAGCTGGGAATGGGTTCTCTTATTCCTACCTTACTACAGCCATAGCCAGAAGCCGTCTTCTCAGGCCCCACCTGGTCCAACTAGAGTCAGAAATGGGTTCTGAGACTGGCCCAGAAATAAGCTTTCAGAGAACTTCAGGTAATGATATCTGTGTGTCTGTCCTGTGTGGTTCTGTTGGTCTCTATGAGTGTGGGAGTGAGGGAAGGGGTGGACTCTGTTTCCTCAGGCCTGTGTATGTCTGTTACCCCTTCTCTTCTCTATTCTCAGATCTTTCCTTGCTTTCCTTACCAGGTGCCTCTGTTTCTCTGACTCTGGATGCCATTTCCGGATACAGTTCTGGAGCAATCCGGCTGTGCTCACCATCTCTGTTATATTGTACTCTCCCAAGCACTTAGTACAGTGCTCTGCACACAGCGCTCCATAAATACCATTGATTGATTGATTTGGATTCTGAATAGAAATCTAATTACCACCCCCGGAAACCCCGCAAGTTCTGCCTCTAAAGAAGCCCTATGCCAACCTCACCCCATTAAACAGTTAGCACATATGGGTTTATCTAAGGATTCCTATTTTCCTCAGTTACAATCTTAGCATCTTTATCCACAACTGCCACTGATTTGCAATAGCATTCAAAGCTCTTCCATGCCCTTGCTCTTGTCGGGATGGGGAAAAATGATAAGAAGCTAGAGTAAAAGACATCCCAGCCATTTTGGTCTATATCAGAGGGTAGCTTTACTTCCCTTGGATTCCTTCAGACCATATTTTATCACTAGTCTCCTAAAGTTGTGGTAGATCAACAGGAAAATGTGTTCTGCACAAATCCAGTGGAGGCAAGAACTGAGGTGGAGGATGAAGTCAGGGTGATATCACACACACTGCACAGATAATAAATATTGAATGATGTTAGAAGGGTTTAATGGAAGAGAAAAAAAGGTATCCAACCTCATTTCCTCTCCTGTCAGTCACAGGTACATTTTCCAATCAATCAATCAGTGGTATTTAATAATAATAATGTTGGTATTTGTTAAGTGCTTACTATGTGCCGAGCACTGTTCTAAGCGCTGGGGTAGACATAGGGGAATCAGGTTGTCCCACGTGGGGCTCACAGTCTTAATCCCCATTTTACAGATGAGGTAACTGAGGCACCGAGAAGTTAAGTGACTTGCCCACAGTCACACAGCAGACAAGTGGCCGAGCCGGGATTCAAACCCATGAACTCTGACTCCAAAGCCCGTGCTCTTTCCACTGAGCCAGAATTCATTCATTAAGTCAGTCATATTTATTGAACACTTACTGTGTGCAAAGCACTGTACCAAGCTCTTGGGTGAGTACAATATAACGAATAGGCACATTCACTGCCCACCATGAGCTCGTTTACTGAGCACTTACTGTGTGCAGACTGTTGTACTAAGTGCTTGGTCGAGTATAAGCAGACAGGTTCCTGCCCATAATGAGCTTATAGTCTAGGGGAACACATCCTCCTTTAATTCCCCCAGAAAATGTTCATCCTCCCATCTCCAGTCAAGCTTCATGTGAACCATTCCAGACACGTGGGCATCTAGTCTATTCTTAAAGGCCGAAACTACCATTTTCAAAGGTTATTCCTAAGTATTACTCTAGTCTAGCCTGCAAAACTGCCTTGTAATCATTTCTAGTGGGAGGGAGGCTACTATTGCTATCCTCATAAGACACGTGAAGAAACCATCCCTGTATCCCCAATTCACGGGGCTTGTTCGTACCAAATGGAGGCAAGCTGTTTCATTGAACGTTTAACCCTTTGGAAATGCACTAGCTGTGAGTGGCCAAACTGATTCTCCACCAAATTGTCAGGTACCCCTGAATAAGCCCCCTGAGGAGGAGAGGGTCAGGGTGAGACCATCACACATCTCCCAAGGTGTTCCCTGGTGTTCTTTAAAGCAGCCTTGGAAATGACCACTTAGGCACTCTCCCAGAATGAGCAGCAAAGTATATGGATGTCATTCATTTTCCTCTCAAGGCACCTCTGAGGGTAGAGGCAAGCTGGTCAAATATTTGGGTGGGCTAATCCATTAGGGGGCTTATTTTCAAAGCTGTTCTAAAGTTCTTTTTCAGTTAGCTCGTCAGTCAGTCCGTGATCTGGATTGACTGAGCACACACAAAGTGCAGACCCTGACACTAGTTTCAGGAGCAAACTGATTTTTTCCAATTATGAAAATCAAACAACCCAATCTAACTGAAATAAGATCTAAGTAGATGATGCCTTCACGAGGAGGCCAAACCCTCTCTGAGGGCTTGCAGTAACCTTGGACCCAGTGAACCAGCTGCCAATTCACATTCATGAAACAGTGATACTTTTCATTACAGTAAAACCCAGAACTGGTATCAGAGATATACAAGTGTAAAAGGGAAAAAAAAAAACAAGAAACAAAAAACAAAAAACAAAAAACAAACTGTTCTCAACTCTACAATCTGGCATTGGCCTCTGGGGAGTGAATCCAGTGACCTACCGCAATAGGTCTTTTCCATCTCTCTTATTTATGATTCTCTGACTTCAGGAGAACTACAGTAAATGGGCCAGTTGTGTTTTGGTAAACTCTCGAGGTCAAATTTGTGTGGGAAATGAATATCATGTATGTAATTATGGTTATGGTAAATGATGGGCAGATAGGAAGCATTGTTCATAGACCTACCATCCTGTTGTTAGCTCAGATTTGAATGGTGAAGAAGTTGAGTGGGTAAGAGCTGTAGTTCTTATGCGGTATAACAATAATAGGAAGAGGCACATTTCCCATCTTCCTTGACCCCCTGCAGAACCAGTCTGAATGGAGTGCTGCCTTTGAAGTCAGGGGGAGCCCCCATGCTCAAATCAGCCCTGGAGAGGTGTGAAAAGGAAGAGAAACGAGACCGATGATGCTGACGCCTATATATTTCTAGCCTATCTTTCTTCTGGGGTACTTAAAACACATTACAGACATCATCTCGTTGATCCTGTGAGTTAGTAGCAGTTTCTCTTAGGGCTATTCTGCAGCTGGGGAAACGGTTACATAAAGCAGTGAAGTGACTACTTTGAGTCTCACAGTTAGCTTCAGATTACCCCCGGCGGACAATGGGAAATCCGTCTGGTAGATTGGCCTGCTGAGGTCGCCAGAGTTTCAGGAAACGAATGTTCCAAGGAGTCCCTGGCCTGAGGGGAACGGTGACAAGCGGCCAGGTCCTGGCCCACCTCTCTCTGACATTATACATGTTGCCACCTGCCTCCTGCACAGTTGCCACTTTAGGGTCCACCATGCCTCATCCGGGGGGCGGGGGCACAGAAAAGGAAAGGAATGGGAAAAGCGGGGAATGAATAAGCACCATTTTCCCCTGCAGCGGCAACCAGGAGGCTGAGTATCAGAGGGTGTTTCGTACATGCTGTCGCCGGCAAGTCAGATGTAATTCATCCTGACGCCGCCACCTGTCGCCCAGGTATGCCCTCTTATTCATTTGTTTTGTGGCAACTTCACTTGGAATCATGTTTGGCTTGCCAGCCACAGCAATAATAGATGCCCAGCTGTCAAGCAGCTGGAGGCTGCTCAAGCAGACAGTGACTTTATGTAGCAGGTAGGAAGGGGGGTTGGAGAGGGGAGGAATTGAAGGTCTAGGTGCTCTGAAGGGGAGAAAAGAGATGAAAGAGAGAGGAGGAAGAAAAAGAAAAAAGGAAGGAAGATAAATGAAAAAAAAAGAAAAAAATGAAGGAAAGAAGAAAATAGAGATGTCAGAGGTTCTGGACAGATTTGGGAGAAAGCATGGATTGATAATGAAAGAATGTTGTTGTTGGGAGACAGTGTTGGGATAACAGACAGTGGGACATGACAAATGGTAGATGGGAGTCTGTGTGTCCCTTTGGCCTGGGCAGATGAGCCTCAGTCCTCAGATTTCGATCAGTCAGTAGGACGCTTGAATGAATTTATCGGCTGCTTACTTTGTGCAAAGCACTATATTAAACACTTAAGAAAGTACAATAAAACAAGAGTCGGTAGACACCTTCCCTGCTCACAAGGAATCTCCAGTCTAGAGGGGGAGACAGGCATTTAGATAAATTACCGATTTGTGCCGTGGGACTGAGGGTGGGTTGAATATCAGGTGCCTAAAGGGTACAGATCCAAGTGCATAGACTATGCAGAGGGGAGAGAGAATAGGGGAAATGAGTGCTAAATCAGGTAAAGCCCCTTGGGGGAGATGTGCTTTTATTAAGTCTTTGAAGGTGGGGAAGAGCACTGGTCTGTCACATATGAAATGAGAGGGAGTTGGAGGCCGGAGAGAGGACGAGGACAAGGGGTCGGCAGCAAGATAGACAAGATCGAGGTTCAATGAGTAGGTTGGCGTTAGAGGAGTGAAGTGTGCGGGCTGGGTTGTAGTAGGAGATCAAAGAGGTAATGTAGGAGGGGGAGGGTTGAATGAGTGTTTCAGGACTGAGAACCTGTGTGAAGGAATGGATTCTAGTGCTTGTGGTTTGCGCCATACCACTCATTCTCTCTCTTCCCTGCTTGTCACGTTCCCACTGGGGCACAGAGTGCAATAAGAGAGTAGAAGGACAGGGTCATGGCACCTTGCCAAGGACATGCTAAGAATTTTGCTTAACAAACAAGCTCCCTGTGGGCAGGGAACATGTCTACCAACTCTGTTGTATTGTATTCTATATAGTGTACAGAGGAGCAGCGTGGCGCAGTGGATAGAGCGCGGGCTTGGGAGTCAGAAGGATCTGGGTTCTAAACCTGACTCTGCCACTTGTCTACTGTGTGACCTCAGACAAATCACTTAACTTCTCTGTGTCTCAGTTCCCTCACCTGTAAAATGGGGATTAAGATTGTGAGCCCCATGTGGGACAGGGACTGTGCCCCACTGTGTCCAACCTGATTAGCTTGTATCTACCCCAGCCCTTAGAACAGTGCTTGACACATAGTAAGCGCTTAACAAATACCATCATCATTATTATTACTCTGTCAAAGGCTTAGTACAGTGCTCTGCACACATTAAGCGGTCAATAAATCAGATTGATCAATTGAAACAGGACCTAGTTATGACCTAGTGACTGCTTATAGTCCTGATGCTGTGCCACCATGACCAGGAAGGCAGTTGCCTTGGTAGCCACTGCAGTTAGCCAGCTGTTTTTCAGGATTACCACTGAGCTCATCCACCACATAGGATGCCCTAGGTCCTAGTGATACATGTCCTGCTGAAAACGAACAAGCATCCAACTCCTCGCAGTTTTATCTGTCCTCCCTTCTCTATTATCATGGTATCATTTGTCAAAAATTATAACCATTCATTAATTCTCAAATTTTGGAAGACCTCCTGAAAGCCCCCACCTGGCATAAACATGTCTTCTCTGCCTCGGGGAGGAATTTGGTAAGTAAGCCCAGGGTGAGGATTCAGGCCTTCTGGATCTCAGCCCACTGAAAAATCCACAACACTAGCCTGGGTCCCTCAAAATAAAAGGCGTTTATTCATCACCAGGTCTTTTTAAGGCACTTAGGACCATTTAAGAGATTTGAGAGGAAAGCTAAAGGTAAAGCATGAAAATGACATAATTAAATGGTATCTTAAAAACAAATATAACTACAACAGGATGCTTCCTACTCTAAAATAAAAAAGGGCAGGCTAGATCCCACGTGAAGGTCAGGGAGAAGAGGGGAGCTGGGTAATGATGCAAAGGCAAGTAATTTTGAGCTTAACGTTGGAGGGGAAAAGCTGGCTAATAGCTTAAGGAGCCTCTAAGTTGTTGCTGTTGCTTTGTTCATTCCGAAATGTAGAAGTAGCAGAATGTATTTTCTGGAGCAGATCAATGCTTGACTTTTTTTACCGTGCTTGAAACGACACTGGTTGACCCTGCATGACTCTTGTAAGGCATCGTTTATTTCCGTTGTTACCACTAGAGGTCTATTCACCACTATAAATACAGAGTCACTCCGTTTAGGTACCAAATCATGACCATACCCCACAAACGACAGTAGTTCAGGGAATGACCTTTCTTCCATTTTTTTCGTTGTTTTGGTTTGGTTTGGGTTCTTTGCTTTAGCCAGTCCTTCCTGTAGTAACCACTTTCCAGGACTTTTTATTAGGGTTATTTGAAAGCTGGGGCTAGGCAGCCTTTGATTACCCCAGATTTCTCAGTGAAGATGGGGAAAAACGGAAGAAATGTGAGGCAACAAGCGTAGGATTTGAGAACATTTAGGGGCAGAACCTGCCTTACCAGTGGGCTAGGTGGCATTTTAGATCATATACTTAAACGGATTTTTTCTTTTGGTCTTTAGCTTAAGCGTTGCCATTTTACATTTGCTTGTAAAGTTTAGACAACTATTCAGTGTAAAGGACAAATATGGGCTTTTATGTATTTGAAGTATTTAAAATACATAAAAATACATATGTATTTATGTATTAAAGTGATAGCTTTAAAAAAATTTTAATTATGGTATTGATTAAGTGTTTACTATGTGCCAGTCACTGTTTCAAGCACTGGGGTAGATACAAGATATGCAGGCTGGAGACAGTCCTTATCCCACATGGAGTTCACAGTCTTACTCCCCATTTTACAGATGAGGGAACTGAGGCTCAGAGAAGTTAAGTGACTTGACTAAGGTCACACAGGAGACAAGTGGCAGAGGCGGGATTAGAACCATGACCTTCTGACTCCCAAACCCGAGCTCTATCCATTAGGCCTTGCCGTCTAAAGGGTCTTTCGATATTTGAAAACAGCTTTAAAAGCAAATTACAATACATGCCATTGATTGACTGATTGCCTAATCTAACTGGGGCTGTGGTTAATTCAGACAATGAAAAGCTAGACAGGTGTGTGCCAGAACTTTTTACAAAAATAATTTTTGGTTGGTTAACTTTCCTCATTTAAAATAATGTCTGAAAGTTTGGTGCTCTTCTTGAAACATTTTCTGGTCCGAGAGAAGATTTCAGAGCATTTCTTGCATATGGTAAAACCAGACAGTCAAGGTAATGAGAAGTAGGAGGAGGAATTGAAGTGGTCCTCTGGAGAATGAGATGAGTAATGGTGGGAGACTGGGGTTTGAGAGGCTGGAGATAGGGGCTAAGGGAGTGTTGAAGGAGATCAGAATGGTTGTACAAACAAGAATAATAATAATAATAATGATAATAGTGGTATTTGTTAAGCGCTTAACTATGGGTCAACAACTATTCTAAGCACTGGGGTAGATTCAAGATAATCATGTCGGACACACTCCTAACCCTACATGGAGCTCACAGTTGAAGTAGAAAGGAGAACAGGATTGAATCCCCCATTTAACAGATGAGAAAACTGAGGCACAGAAAAGTTAAGCGAGTTGCCCAAGGTCACACAGCAGACAAGGGGTGTAGCTGTGTGGTGATCCCTATATCAAGATGCATTTCAATTAATAAATAGTTCTTACTGAATGCCTAAATTGGAAGGAGTACTGTACTAAGCTCTTAGGAGAGTACAATACAGTAGAGTTGATAGACATGATCCCTGTCCTCCAGGAGCTTACAATCCAGTGGGGAAAACAGACATTAAACCAAATTATGGATAGGAAATTGCAGCATGGTTTAGTGGATAGAGCTTGGGCCTGGGAGTCAGAAGGACCCCAGTTTCTAGTCCTAGCTCTGCCACTTGTCTGCTGTGTGACCTTGGGCAAGTCACTTCGCTTCTCTGGGCCTCAGCTACCTCATCTGTAAAATGGGGATTGAGACTGTGTGCCCCACATGGGACAGGGACTTTGTCCAACCCAATTTGCTTGTATCCATCCCAGGGCTTAGTACAGTGCCTGGCACATAGTAGGTGCTTTACAAATACCATAATAATAATTATTATAAGGATATGTTCATAAGTGATGTTGGGCTGGAGGTGGATTGTGCATCAACACTCTTAAGGGGTACAGACCCAAGGCATAAGATGACACAGAAAGGGTGGGGAAATGAGGGCTTAGTCAGGGAAGGCCTCTTGGAAGAGATATGATTTTAGTAGGGCTTTGAAGATGGATAGAGTGGTGGTCTGAACTTGGAAGAGTACAATAAGCATAAAAGTCATTACCCCTGCCCACAAGGAGCTTACAAACTATTGGGGGAGAGACACAGAATAATTCTCACCTAGTAGGAAGAAGTGCTTAAATAGAGTGTGTAAATCGATCTGAACAAAGAGCAATGGGAGATTATGAGTGCAAAATTGCTGATATCATAGGAGAATGTAACCTGGGGAGAAAAAAAATTAATTGGGATTTCAGAAGAGCTTTAAAGAAGCAGAGAGCTGAGAAGCCTGGCAGATTTGAAGGGGGAGGGCTTTCCATGTAGGAGGAAGGGTGTGAGCCGGGGATCGGAGGTGTGGGAGTGAAGAATGAGACAAGTTGGGAAGATGAACTGGGGTGTAGTAGAGAAGAGAGTGGCTAGGTAAAGGGGAGGGAGCTGATGGTGAGCATTAAAGCCAATGGTCAGGAGTCTGTGCTTTAAGCAGAGGAGAGTGGGTCATCATTGGAGGCATTTGGGTGTGACCAACAATTTATTAAGCACAAGACAGTTGCAGGTGCACTGTGTTGACTAAAGTCATCCTTTTTAATGGTATTTGTTAAGCCCTCACTATGTGCCAGGTACTGTTCTAAGAGCTGGGATAATCCCGTTAGACCCAGTCCTTGTCCCACATAGGGCTTACAGTCTTAATCCCCATTTTACAGATGATGTAACTGAGGCACATAGAAGTGAAGTAACTTGCCCAAGATCACGCAGCAGACAAGTGGCAGAGCGGGGACTAGAATCCAGGTCTTTCTGACTCCCAGGCTCATGCTCTATCCCTAGACCACGATACTTCTGCCTGTAGCCATTGCAACAGCCTTTCGAAATGCGAGAGTTTAACCCTTTCCCTCTTTCCCCCTCGACCCCTTCACCCCAGAACTCTGCAGATATTTCCTGAGGTTAAGGAGAAAAAGTTTCCTACAACTTGGTGAGATCAGGAGAATTTCCCAAAGGGATTGAGGCTTTTGTGTTTTGAGGATGGAGACTCAGAAATACAAAAAAGAAACTGATCAAGTCAGCAAAGGAACCCCAGAGCTAGCTTCTTGGTCAGCCCCATACACATCTCACCCAGGAGGAAGGAGAGGTGCTGGGAGTGGAGGCTTAATGTCCCAGAGGTTTCTAGAACACACTGTTCCCAAGATGTGAAGTTTTCAATGTGCCTAGTCTAAGCTCCAAGTCCTCAACCTGGATGCCTGGGTGATATGCAGCCACACTAAATTTATCCCTGAGAGGCAAAGGGCCCCCAAAGGATTGAGGATATGGGCCCTCCTTTCAGAGCCTACTCCTCCCTTCCTCTCCCAAATCCTAGGTCCCCCCCAAAAGAGTGCCACCCCAGCTAGGGGGAGAATGGAAGAGTTTTCCAGCAGAGACTGAAAAACCACACCTTTGGTGAAAATGAACATTGAAAAATAGATTTACAGCCATAGTGCTGCTTGGGGCAATTCATTATCCAAGAGTTCAGTACAATCCCTTTGTTCTACCCTTCTCCACCTCTTCAGAGTTTAGACCAACTCCCAAATAGCCATTTGCTTATTCGGGCGTTGAATTTATTTCAGGTAATTCACTGCAATTGCCTCTGGGCATTTGATCAGAATAAAATATGAAGTCAAAATAAGTTCCCTGCTTAGGAAATACTTTGACTCCCCACATGCTGTGGGAAGTGAATCTTGGCTTTGATGAGGAACGTTTCCTAATGTGAGCGCGCCTGTAGCAGAGATCTGTCTCGCTTGTGCTTGCAAGAGGACCGGCCCATGCCCACCCAAAGTCCAGAATTCCGTTGGTTTCCCAAGATTGAGTCAGCTGATCTGCACCTGGAAATCAGGTAACCAAATGAGCAATCGCTTCTCCACACATGAAAAAGGAGACCTTTGTTCGTGGGAACAGTGATGGAGGACAACTAGAAATTTGGACCAGAATGTTCATGAAATTCTTTTGTGGTTTTCTGCTTCTGTAAATGTCATCCTGCTGTGGTTTTAGCCCAAGGGCATTGGCTGTATGGTTAATACACCTGCACACTGCAGTCTACATGCTACCTCTTCTCTTCTGAGTCTAATTTAAGGTGAGGATTTTAAAATCCCTATCTGATTTAGAATTTGGGCAGTTAGGGAACGTCCTTCTGACTTCTCGAACATTGGAGATCATGCATACCACTCTTTCTGGTTATCTTCCAGATGGAAATACTAAAGGACAGGTTGTTCCCTATGGGTAAGGTGGACACATTCATAATAACAACTGTGGTATGTGTTAAGCACTTGCTATGTGCCAAACACTGTACTAAGTGCTGGAGTAGACACAAAGTACTCTGGTACAACATAATCCCTGTCCCACATGGCGCTCACACTCCAAGTGGGAGAGAGAACAGGTATCAAATCACCATTTTCCGGATGAGGAAACTGAGGCACAGAAAAGTGACCTGCCCATGGTCACACATCAGACAAGTGGCAGAACTAGGATTAGACTAAATCAGTCATATTTATTGAACACTTACTGTGTGCAGAGCACTGCACTAAATTGGGAGAGTATAATATAGCAATATAACACATTCCCTGCTCACAGCAAATTTACAGGTCTCCCGACCCCCAGGCCCATAACACTAATAATAATAGTAATAATAATGATAATGATAATTGTTAAGCACTTACTATATGTCAAGCACTGTTTTAAGCGCTGGGATAGATACAAGTTTATCAGGTCCCACATGGAGCTCACAGTCTAAGTAGGAAGGAGAACAGGTATTGAATCCCCATTTTACAGATGAGGCATCTGAGGCATAGAGAAGTGAAATGATTTGCCCAAGGTCACAAAGCAGGTAAGTATCAGAACTGGGATTAGAACCCAGGTTCTCCATCTCCCAGGCCTGTGCTCGTTCCACAAGCCCACACTGCTTTCCCCTAGGCCATTCCACACATCTCTATTTGGGTGGGACAATCCCACAGCCATCCTTAGGAAGGCTGATTTTTTTTTATTCACTCATTCATTCAATAGTCTTTATTGAACGCTTACTATGTGCAGAGCACTGTACTAAGCGCTTGGAATGTACAAATTGCTAACAGACAAAGAGATGGCTGACATGAAGGAGGTAGGGAGGGATGAGCAGGTTAAAACACACTCTGAAAACTGGGCACACAGCATCTGGGCAAGAGAGAGGAGTCACTGTAGTGGCTTTGCAAACTGGGTCCTGGAGGATTCATTCATTCATTCATGCAATCAGTCATATTTATTGAGTGCTTACTGTGTGCAGAGCACTGTACTAAGCACTTGGGAAGTACAATTCAGCAACAGAGACAATCCCTACCCAAAATGGGCTCACGGTCTAGAATGGGGGAGACAGGCATCAAAACAAGTAAACAGGCATCAATAGCATCAATATAAATAGAATTATAGATATATACACATCAGCATGGCTTAGTGGAAAGAGCCCGGGCTTGGGAGTCAGAGGTCATGTGTTCTAATTCCGGCTCCGCCACTTATCAGCTGTGTCAGTCACTTAACTTCTCTGTGCCTTAGTTACCTCATCTGTAAAACGGGGATTAAGACTGTGAGCCCCAAGTGGGACAACCTGATTATCTTGTATCTACCCCAGTGCTTAGAACACTGCTTGGCACATAGTAAGCACTTAACAAATACCATCATTATTATAAATGAATAGAATTATAAATAGGTACATATATACACAAGTGCTGTGGTGGGTGGAGGGGGGTAGAGCAAAGGGAGCGAGTTGGGGCGATGGGGAGGGAGAGCAGAGGAAAGGGGGGGTTTAATCTGGGAAGGCCTCCTGGAGGAGATGAGCCTTCAGTAGGCCAAGGATCTGACCTTGAGAGATGAATGGGAGCTCTTCAAACTAGGCTCTTTTGTGTCTCTCCTGTCCTGATCCCTTCTGAGCGGCAACAACCCTGGCCTAGTTGGCCCACTTGGTTGATTGCAGCAGCAGCAGCAGCAGCGGATAGTGCAGAATAGTATAGCAATAGAGGATAAATATCCACTCTCCCAGAGATGGCTTCAGACACTTGGTCACCTGAGGCTGGGACAAGTTTGCCTCCCTCTCCTGTTCTGTAGGACACTATATGTCATTTGTAATAATATTAATTATGGTATTTGTTAAACATTTACTGTGTACCAGGCACCCTACTAAGCACTGGGAGGATACAAGCAAATCGGACAGGACGCAGTCCCTGTCCCACGTGGGGCTCACAGTCTCAATCCCCATTTTACAGATGAGGAAACTGAGGCCCAGAGAAGTGAAGTGACCTGCCCAAGGTCACACAGCAGACAAGTGGTGGAGCTGGGATTAGAACCCATGACCTTCTGACTCCCAGGCCCATGCTCTGTCCACTACGCTGTAATGACATCATATGTCAGTCCTGTCAAATCCCTAAACCTAGAGCAATTCTCCAGGTATATCTCTGACCACCCTCTTCGTAACAGAGCCCCCCTCCCCCATCTTGGGGCTGGGCCCCAAGACCCTCCCCATGACAGCGTAGTGAACCCAGAGGCAGCTGCCTGCCTCACTTAACTGTCTGAAATCTGCCTGTTCTCACCTCTTGCCATTCCTCTTCCATCCCCCTTCCTCTTCCTTCCCGCACTGTCTGTTCCCCTCTGCCATTGCTCTCTTTTTAGGCTCCATCCCCATCCTACCTAAGGTGACCAGAATTCTGATCACTTTACCAAGGGGGCATATTTACCACTCTTTTTTTTTTCTTTACTACAACCTGGGTCGATTGGACTTGGAGGCCTGGTAAAAGGCCCCTCCCTTTAAAAATAATGGGCCAGATCCTGCCAGGTGAGTAAAATACCCCTTTGGGAGATGCATTTGATTCTTTCAGGTTACTAAGGCACCATTTATTAAAGAGCCTGAGTCATCTTCTCTCCCAAAGGGCCTAATTTACAAACAGGAAATAGTTTACCTTCACGGCAGAATATATTCAAATAGGACCTTTCCACAAAATATTTTCCAAAAACATCTCCTTTAATACGCCCAATGCCAGGGTGAGGTAAGAGCATTAACAGCTATTGTTACCTTCCTGCCTTGCAGATGGAGAGGCTCCAGCTCAGAAGTGATTTGCAAACAATTTAGAGAATGGAGCCAGGCTTAAATTAGGTGAGATATGACAGGATTAACTCTGCAGGGATGTGCAGTGAACAACCTGTCATCTCTTGAATCCTATAGTGTTCTGAGGTGGGGTTTTTTCTTATTTTATTTTTTTAACAACATTTGGTCCATTTGTTTGGGTGTGGGAAGAGAGAAGGGGCTGAATGCCACTAAGCTGGCCTACAGAGATTTTCCTCTCCTTAGTCCCTTGCCTTCCCTCCGGGAAGATGAAATGATCCTTCCATTCCCCCAGGGATGATGCCTTCCCAATTGTGGGTACACAGGGAAATTTCCAGGGGCAACAGGAAATATTGTATACCTACCATTTTCAAATTCAGCATGCAAGCATGGATGTACTCTTAAATTTAGAATGGGCATGGCAGTGAAGTCAAATCGACTGTGCCCAAAACTAGGAAAACTGCAACTATCACAGATTTTGTTCCCGTACAGGGGCATACCAGAGTTTTAGCCAGATAGTTCCACATTATCAGAGGATCATTTCTTTATTCCCTAATAGTGTTCTGTCCAAAATGCATAGTGAAAGCATGTTTTATGGAAGAATTGAGTGTATATAAGTGCTTAAGGAGGCTGTTGGGTTGACACGACTTCCAGCCTTGAGAATTCAAGAGAGGAAGGCTTCTCGGAGGAGTTGGGTTTTCGCTAGGGCTTTGAAGATGGGGACAGCGGAAGACCAGTGGACCTTTGTCAGGAGAGGGAGTTCCAGGCAGGGGGGATGGCATGAGGGAGAGGGGACGGAAGCAGAAGAATCAGGCTTCACCGGGGCTCCACCGACCCATACTAGCAAGGACACCCCAGAACACTACAGACAGCCACAGAAGACTGGGTTTAATTTTTCCAGGGAGTCCTGGAGTTTTTCCTTAGCACAGTTCATTCCCTGAGTCTCCACGTCGAGCTGTTTTTATATTGTTTTCCATCCTTTTCACATCTTGCCCTTTCATTGCTCATTAGATCATCTACATCTGTCTACCCTTTGTCCCTCCTCCCTGGACCTTCTTTGGATGGGGTCAAGCTGTGGTTATTGCCCCTATTTCTTAGAGGGAAGGGTCTTGCTTAGCCTTGGACTTGATTTGCCAGATAGTTATGTAGCCTGGGTTAGGTCTTGGTGCTCCTGGATCATGCCGGATCATTCTCATTCATGTTGGCTCATGTAAGGTCTCTCCCTCCCCTCAGTCAGTAAACAACTTGCCCAGAATTCTCCGCTCTGCTTAGTACACTGTGTAGAGCCTTGCAATGAAGCAGGGGCCTATTGTTACATGTGGCGAAGGTTGAGATTATCAGAGCCAGCCAGAATTTTCTGCATCTCCCCTGAAGTTGCTGCCACTTCAGGACAGAGCAGTTCTACCACTGCCCCTGAAGATTTCTCCAACCCGAACTTGGATTTGTTCCCTTTTTTCACCACTCCCCTCGGCCCCCCTTTGCCCCCAGCACTTATGTCCACATCTGCAATTTATTCGACAACTCTGTTTTATGGTACTCTCCCAAGCGCTTAGTCCAGTGCTCTGCACACAGTAGGGACTCAATAAATGCAACTCTGACTGATCGATTGGTTTGGGCCATCTTTCTCCCCTGACCTCAGTGGGTCACATACATGTGGGCCACTTTCCATCTGAGTCCCTCTAAGCATTGCTATGCTATCGCATGCCAACCTCCGGAGCCCTGTGTATCTCCCAATTTTTTCCCAGCCCTATCCCCTGAAAGTCTGGTCCCAAATTTGTCTCTACACACAAAATGAAAAGTTAACACCTCTGGTATGCACCCCCCTCCCCTCGACACGCACACAGTTATGCCCCATGATACAGGTGGATTATGCCCCTCAAAAATATGGCTGTACCATGTGGTATGTTTTCCCATAGATTTACACATAAGTAATTAGGTTCTATTCCAGAACCAGCCCCACAGTGATGACCGAGTCCTGCAGGTAATTTAAGATTACCACGTAAATCCTTTCCCTCATCTTGCATCCTTCCCACTCTTCCCTCTTCTGTTTGGAGCAGCTTGATGTTATCAGAGTCCTAGCAGGAACTCTCCCAAGTCCTGATCCCATCTCCATGCCCCAAACAGCAGAGAGCCATTTTGATTTGTCCCCACTACCTCCCTCTTGAACCACTCCCTGGATGACTTCGACCTTCTCCCCGCTTTCCTGTGTGCCTCCCTCCCTCGTTCCCCAGCAAATGGAGCCCAGAGTCCTCTGGAGTGTCTGCCTCCAGCAGAATGACGGGCCCTGTTGCCATGGAGACTGGTGTCAGGACCAATCCCGAGAGGCTGACAAACCCATAGTTGTTCTCGGTGATGGCGGAGAACCTCCACGGTCGGCAGGCGAGGTGGAGAAGGGAGGGAGGGAGGGGATTTGTAGGAGAGAAGAGGGAAGCAGGAATTTGGGCTCTGCTTTACCAAGCACTGGAGATCCTAGGGAACTTGAGGGCCAGAAGCAGCCAGAGTGGCCTGAGCAGGATTCCAGATGTAGTGTAGGAGGAGTGGTTGTAGAGATTGTAAAGCCCGGGCACACAGACAGGGGAAAAAGATAGGAGCCCGGCAGAGAACAGGCTGAGAGGGAGATAGCCAGGAAAAACCAAGCTGGCTGTCTCTCCACCGTTTGGGATGGGGAAGCTGCAGGACTTTGGTGAGAAGCAGAATGGCCTAGTGGAAAGAGCATAGGCTTGGGAGTCAGGGGACCCGAGTTCTCATCCCAGCTCTGCCACTTGCCTGCTGTGTGACCTTGGGCAAGTCCCTTAATGCCTCTGTGCTTTGGTTGCCTCATCTGTAAAGTGGGGATTAAATATTTGTTCTCGTGCCTACTTAGGGTGTGAGCCCCATGTGGGACAGAGACTGACCAGACTGTCTTGAATCGACCCCAGTGCTTAGAACAGTGCTTGGTACATAGTAAGTGCTTCAAACATACCACCATGATTATTATTGGTGCCTGGCAATCATGAGGGTCTCAGCTTGGGCTTAGGTACCATATTCCTTTCTCAGGGCTGTAAACAGAGCCATCACAACAAGCCCTATTCCCTTCCAGATGTGAGGTGGCTCACGACAGAAGCATACGCATCCCTAGTTTGGAAAAAAAACAAAACAAACCATAAACCAAAAATAAATACTAGAGTTGGTTGAGGACAGATGCTGGGTGGCTGAGGAAAACTACTTGGAACAGGCAAGAACTGAGAGGTAGTGAGTCAAGGACAGGAAGGGGAATCCATGAACTTGTAGTGATTGGACATAATGGGAAGTATTGTGGCCTAGTGGAAAGAGCACGGTCCTGGGTGTCAGAGGACCTGGATTCTAATGTTGGCTCTGCCGCTCATCTGCTGTGTGACCTGGGGCAAGTCACTTAACTTCTCTGCGCCTCATTTACCTCATTGGTAAAAAGGGGATAAGACCGTGAGGTCCACATGGGATGTTGGACTGTGTCAAATTCAGCCTAATTAGCTTGTATCTACCCCAACACTTAGTACAGCACTTGGCACTTAGAAAGCACTTAGCAAATACCATAAAAGATAATGTCAGGGGTGGGCTTATAGATTCTGGGGTAGGTCACTACTTAGTGCAGGTTATATTTCCAAGTTGTTCAGATCATGGAGTGGCCGTGATCTGAGTGTGCCTAATTGTATATGTTAAGTGTGGGCATGGGCGTTCGCATGCACGTGTGCACGCATATCTGTCTTTTGGTTTAAACGATATTTTGAAGGTGGGATTTTATGAGCATGTGAGAGATTGGTTGGTAAGAACAATTAAGTGAAAGTTAGTTAGCATGTCTTCCTCACTGTGTACATGCAACAGTCGTCCTGCTTCCTAAACTTTCACGTTACCCACATTCCTGACCATTTTTATTTCTCCCTCTTTATATTGTGTTTTTCTTTATCTTTTCTTCTAAAAGACAGGCCATTTCTAGTTGCTGTGTGGCAGGCTGGTCTGACTCCCAAAAGCTAGGCGACAAGTAATTGCTCGTTGACTGGCTGTTAAATGTGTACTCTGATGGATACATTTTATACTCTTCCTGTTTACACTGAAGTTCTCACAGAGCTGTAGTCCTGTCCTACACTCTTACACACACCAACATCTGATTCCTTAAGTGGTTCCATTAGTGTCTTTTAGTGGACTGCACTCATTATCAAATGACAAGACGGGACCAGAAACGACAAAGTCTTAGAATGAAGTCAGTATCCTAGCCTTGAATCTGTGCTCACCATCAGTGAAGAAGTAGGTCTCCTTGGTGTATGGCTGCTCTATGGTTTAACTGAAATTGGGAAACTGAAATCAAAAAGTGCTTATTACAGCACCCTGCACACAATAAGCACTCAATAAATATGATTGATTGATGATTGAAGGAGGAAAAAGGAAATGCTGTAAGGGCAGATTGAAACAAAAGCTCAGATCGTCTGCATCTCATCGGAAAGGAGAGTCAATTACCACAGGTGGCAGAGGGAGCTTTTTGGAACAGAAGCACTGTAGTACAGTGCTCTGCACACAGTAAGCACTCAATAAATAAGATTGAATGAATGAAGATCATGAGACAAGGGACAATCTTGATTTGTGCACAGTACAGTCAGGATTGTGGGTTCCACACTGATCTTTTTAGTCACACACACCCACACAAACACACACACATTTCACCATCAGTGGAATCTTCTTCAAGCAGCTATATAATTTACACTGCTGACTGAAATACCCCGTACTAAAATATAATTGAGACAGCAAGGCAAAAAATGTAATAATTCCAAAGTTCTTTAGGTTGATTCAAGATTTTCATGTTCCTTTTATTGGAGGGGAAATTAGGCACTTCCATTTTATTTCTGTTCTGCCTCAGAAAGTCTTGAGATAAATAGCCAAGTGGGTATGTGTGGTGGATTTGTCTTTCCAATCTCTCTACAAGCATCGGAAACTACTTCCTACAGGCCCAGTCCATGCATTCTTAAGTTGTCGTCTTCATCTTCCATCTTCCTCTAGACTGAAAGCTCGTTTTGGGAAGGGAACATGTCCGCTAATTCTATTGCAACATGCTCTTCCAAGTTCTGAGTACAGTGCTCAGCACCTAGCGAGTGCTTAATAAACACGATCGGTTGATTCTAATCCTTTTCATATTTCACAAGCACGAGGGGCTGGAAGACCAATTAATAATGGGCAGTTTTCTACACCTCGATTTGTCTATCGGTGAAAAGAGGAGTGGGGGTGAATTCCACTCCTCCACGAGTTTTGCAAGAATCAGTCCAGCAGCGTCAAACATCGAGTGATGTTTTTATAGAAATGGCAAGTGGTTCTTGTTATGACAAATCCATGCTTGTTCTGAGCCTCTGACACAAACAGTGATTTCATTCTAAGACTCTCTAACCTCTCTGCTGTTTCACTGACTTCTGGTTCTGGAGCAATGTAAGTGTTACTGACAGTTTTTCAGCCCACTGTCCATCACCAACCTAATGGAGAAATGACAGGGGTTGCTTGCTCAGGGCAGAAGGATGGGTTAGCGTGACCAAGCTTTCTACTTTGCGGGGAGAGTTACTTTCTTTCCTGTGTCTTTAAAACCTCTCTTTTGCCCGCTTTCTCCCCAGTCAGAGGAGAGACATAACAGCAGAGATGGCGCTACGTTAGGTGAGACGTCACCAGGACAGCCCCAGAAGGGCAGCATGAAAACCCATCGGGTGGTCCAGAAAATTCCATTGCCTTCTCCGATGCTGCTGCTCACAAGGGAAAGTGATTAGTTGCTTTTCTCAACCTCCTGAAAAATCGGAAATACTTCCACTACAGTCATCAACTCCCCGACACACAAACCGAACTATGATTATGGCATCTCGGAAAAGGCAAGGAGAGATACTTAAAAGCTGCTCTGATTACGGCTGATGTTATTTTCCTAATGGGTTACTGCATTAATCAAAGCTGTTGCCATGACTATGGTTAATGGTAGAAAATAACAGCAGCTTAATTCCAGGTCCACCAACCACCAACAGATAAGAGGTCAGGATTTATCTGCGGAACAGCAGAACCCCCCCGCCTCTTTTAAGTCAATTGGGTGAAATGCATGGGGGCCCCCTACTCTCTTTTCCCACCCTGTTTTCCCAGAGTAACAGCTCTGACTTGGAAGTGGTGTATTTGAGGTGAAGGTACATGCTTCATGATGTTGTAAATGGCTTCCTATTTGCTACTGCATTTTAATTGCTAGCACCGTGCCCTAAGGGCTTCGCAAAGGATGGAGCCACCAGGAGAGTTTTTATAAATAAAATCAAGATTGTTTCCATGGCGTATGTAAAATCGGTTATAATAATAACTCACTGCTTCCCCAGCCACCTCCCCCACCTTCATCTGAGAAACTCAAACCTACATGGAAAAATTGAAACCTCTTACCCACCTGGGACACAGCTACTGTCCTCATTTTGTAGCGGGAAAAGGCACTGGAGGCTATATAAACTGACTGACTGGAAGTCTCACTTTGGTCTATCCTTCATGGTCCCAGTGCCAGAAGGAAAAAAATGAACTTGCTCTTGCCTGAATGCATCCAATGATTAAAGGAGAAAGAGGCCTAATTATCCAGACTGGCTGTCTGCACTGACCAGATTCCCTAGATATTTGCCAGCTCTTGACTGTATGCTGTGTAGACCTGGCCTTTGAGTCAGTGGCAGAGCTGAAATAGAGTCCCTGATTGGAGACACTTAGTCCCCTACTTTGATCACTAGACTATTCCCCAAAAGTTTAAAGTGGCAAATGTCCGTATTTTCATCTCTTCCAGTTAACTGCATGGCTCTCTCACACTGGGATGCAACCTCTGAAGGTAATAGGAGCTCTAGGAACAAAAGCACAATGCAGTTCTCAGTGCTGGGAGAAAGAATTTGGTCTACTGAAAGCAGTACATCGGCAGAGCCAATAAAGAGAAAGACACCTGAAATTCTGAGATAGCACATCAGTCGGCACCAGCCGGGGTTACCAAGAAGTCACTTTTTTTTTCTTCTTCTTCTTCAAGACTGTTACAAAACCCCTCAGAAAAATCTATGCCTGCCTGTGATACACAAATGGCAGGCCTACATCAGGGAAATTCTCAGGCCCGATAAGGGATTTTAGTTCCCGAACCCAAACATCTTTCCTGAAAAAAACTTCCTACAGATAAATTGGCTATTCATATCTAGGGTCTTCACTGAGTGGCTTCCAAAACGATAGTAAAGTCATTATGACACAGAAAGAGAGAGTCAGAGTAACGTACTGTACTTACCAACTCTGTTATATTGTACTCACAATCAATCAATCCATGTTATTTATTGAGATCTTTCTGTGTGCGGAGCACTGTACTAAGGCCTTGGGAGAGTCCACTACAACAGAGTTGGTAGACACGTTCGCTGCCCGCAAGGAGCTTACAGTCTAGAGGGGGAGACAGACAACATCAAAATGAATTTCAGATATGTACGTAAGTGCTGTGACTATCAAGTGCTTAAAGAATACAGATCCAACTGTGTAGGTGACGCAGGAGGGAGAGGGAATAGGGGAAAAGGGGGCTTAATCAGGGAAAACCTCTTGGAGGAGCTATGATTTTAATAACCCTTTGAAGGTGGGGAGAGTGATTGTCCGTCGGAAAGGGAAAGGGAGTTCGAGGCCAGAGGCAGGATGTGGGCAAGGAGTCTGCGATGAGATAGACAAGAGTGAGATAATGATGATGGCATTTGTTAAGCGCTTATTAAGTGCCGAGCACTGTTCTAAGCGCTAGTGATACAGTGAGTAGGTTGGCACTAGATGAGCAAAAATTGCGGGCTGGGTTGTAGTAGGAAATCAGTGATGTATGGAAAAAGGGGGGCAGGTGATTGAGTGCTTTAAAGCGGTTGGTAAGGAGTTTTCTTACCTGGTTTTCCCGATCTCTACACTGGGTGCAATTCTCCTTTTCTCCCAGTAAGGCCTCCCTCCAAGGGCAGAGGTAAGAACAGTTTTCCGCTGGCCTTCTCCTGACTCTCCAGCCTCCACCTGAAGCTTCACTGCCCAGCAGCACCTGTCTGAGTTTTTGAAGCTATCTCAGATCCAGGTTCTGAGCATGGGGCTCCAATTACTATCTTTGTGTTTAGTCAGTGAAAGCCTGTTTACTGGGATTAATGGTAGAGAAATCAGAGAGAAATCCATGCTGCCAGATAGTCAATCAAATTTATTGAGCACTTACTGTGTGCAGAGCACTGTACTAAGTGCTTGGGAGAGTACAATAAAACAATAAACAAATTCCCTGCCAACAATGAGCTTACAGTCTAGAGGGAGAGCTTACAGTCTAGATACATAGAGCTCAGGCAGAAAAGTTTCACTGAATGCATAGATAGAGAAAAAAGCTTAGTGTAATGCCTAGGGAGACAAAAGGGGAAAAGTTAAACCAGATCCAATGTTTACACTCCATTTCTTATACAGACCTTCATGTAGACACAAACTTCTTTAGAGACAACACAATTGTTTAGTTACCACCTCATGGGGGTTGGGGGACAGTCCCTGCCAGCGTGACTAGAAACCCGATCATCTGAGGCCAGGTGAAAAAGAGAGTGAGGGCAGGGGTAGGGAATGAGGAGAGAGAGGAATGGGGAGAAGGACAGAGAGAAGAAGCAGGGGAAAGCTGAAACAGGCAAAGAGAGAAAAGCAGAAGAAAGGAAGGGAAAAAGGAGAGGAAAAGGATGGGTAAAGAAAAGAGAGGAGGAGGGAAAGGGGGAGATGGGGAAGAGGGAAGCAGGGAAGAGTAGGCCCAAGGGACAACACTCTCCTGCTTCCTCCCTAACACCTCCACCACCTCCACTCAACAGCCATGGTTGGCCTAGGTTGCAGTGGTGCCGAGTTACAGTGCTCTCTGCACATAGCGCTTAATAAATAGCAATGATTGACTGATTGGTGCTTCGGCCCTAGGTGAACCGATCTGTCCTGGATTAGGTCTCCAATGGGGTTCCTTTACTCACAGGTTTGGGGCTGCAGAGGTTGTGACCCCCCTGCAAGCTACAGGCCTGGGACTTGCAGGACACCTGTAGCCACTGGACTCCCAAACCTGTAGACCAAAAGCGGCCGAGGGCCCGCAGGTTGGTCATGGTTGCCCTTCCTGGTTGTTCCCCTCCAGTTCCCACCTTCCCTGCCTCGGGAGAAAGATGCATGCAAACTTGGGCATGTATCTCCCTTCTTATACAACCTTCTGATCAGCTGAAATATGTGCACATCACAGCCAACTATTTTGGAACCTTAAACTGGATCATAGAATAAGCACAAACTTCCCCTAGTCTTGTATTTGTCTTAACTGTAACCAGGGATTCCCCCTCGCCCTTCCCCAAACACTGCTAGGCTTTCCTTAGCAGATTCTCCTGTAATCTTGCAGATCAAGGGGTTCTCTTCTTTCCATTCCAGTCCCCAGAAGTTCATCTTCCTGATGAAAAAACCTCCTTGCTTCCTGTCACTGGAGTTTTTATGTTTCTAGAGCCCACTTCTCTGCCCAGGTCTTTCCATGGAATTGACAGAGCTCAGTCAGTTAATCATATTTATTGAGCACTTACTATGTGCAGAGCACTGTACTAAGTACTTAGGAGAGTACAGTATAACAGAGGTAATAGACGCGTTCCCTGCCCACAACGAGCTTACAGTCTAGAGGGGAAGACTGACATCAATATAAAAAAATAAATTATGGATATGTACATAAGTGCTGTGGCTCCAACTGATATCATCAGGTGAGCGATAGACATATAATGTAAATAACTTTCCTCCTAGTAGGGAGGTCTTGGAGAAGCTAATAGTTCACTTGTTCTAGAAATTTCCACCTGTTTATAAGAGGTTTGGTCAAGGGTCTTCAGACTGCAATATTAGTACAAACTTACCTGGCATGCTGAAACACTGAAGCATGAAAAACTGAGGGGAGGTTTGTGAGGAGAGGAAGGCATAGGGGCATATGGGGAAAAGAAGTACTTTTGCAATTGGGCGGCGGTGGGGGGGGCGGGCGGGGAGGGGTGCTAAATCCCATTCAGGCAACAGGAGGTGTATCTCCTTTAGGTAGGCGTAATCCTGAGTATGATGTTCCATTTTCCATCCTTCCCTCCCTCAACCTCAATTGAATAAACTCATAAAAATAATGTTTAATAAATCATTATTATTATTATTATATTTGTTAAGCACTTACTATGTATCAAGCACTCTTCTAAATGCAGAGGGAGATATAAGATAATCAGGTTGGGGACAGTCTCTGTCTCACATGGGGCTCATAGTGTAAGTAAAAGGGAGAACTTGTATTGAATCCCATTTTACAGGGAGGAAACTGTGGCACTGACAAGTGAAGTGACTTGCCCAAGGTCACATCACAAGCAAGTGGCAGAACTGAGATTAGGACCCAGGTCCCCTGACTCCTAGACCGGTGCTTTCTTTCACTAGGCCACGCTGCTTTCTAACATCGTCCCTCCACCAATTTACTACAGCTCATTAACCTCCTAGTGGAGAGTCAGACTCAACAATAGTAAGACATTTATGGGAGTCTGTCTAGCCCAAAGGTGCTGTAAAAAACAGAGAATTAGGCACTCCCTCTCCCTAGTGAGTTTATAACCTGAAAATGACTCAGGACATGGCAGGCTTCACTTTCCTTGGGGATAGTAAGATTAGTTTGACTCTATTTGTAGATTTTAATAATAATAAATAATAACTGTCGTATTTATTAAGCACTCACTGTGTGCCAAGCTCTGTACTAAGCACTTACATATAAGATAATCAAGTCAGCCACAGTCCCTGTTCCACACTGGGGCTTGCTGTCTAAAAGGGAGGGAAAACAGGTATTTCATCCCCATTTTACAGATAAGCAAACTGAGGCACAGAGATGTTAAGTGATTTGCCTGAGGTCACACAGCAGACAAGAGGTGGAGCAAGCACCAGAACCCAGGTCCTCTGACATGCAGGTCCATGCTCTTTCAACTAGACCATGCTGCTTCCCTAGTGATCTTTAAAAAAGACTCAACACCAGGCAAAGGAGGAGAGGTTGGGCACCCCCGGAAGGCAGGGGGCTGGACCTATTAACCTTTGACCTACGATTGGCTGACTAATATTATTCAACTCCAGTACAGAAACTTTTCAGTTGCATGACAGCAAGTGTAATGTGCTCAGGTGTACCTTGGGCCTGGCTGGTAAAGTGTCCCTTGACTCTTTAATGATTTGAAGTTTGAAGCCCTTAAAGGGCCAGAAAATTATGATACAATCAATTACTCAATTGTATTTATTGAGTGCTTACTGTGTGCAGAGCACTTTACTAAGAGCTTGGGAGAATACAACAGAACAATGACAGATACATTCCCTGACCAAAAGCTTACAGTCTAGAGGGGGTGACAGACATTAATATAAATAAATAAATTATGGGTATGTACATAAATGCTCTGGGGCTAGGGGAGGATTGTAAATGAAGAGAGGCCACACAGAAGGGCGTGGCAAAAAAGAAAATGAGGACTTAGGGAAGGCCTCTTGGAGGAGATGTGCCTTCAGTTAGGCTTTTGAAGCGGGTGGAGAGCAATTGTTGGATATGAAAAGGGAGAGCATTCCAGGCCAGAGGCAGGTCGTGGGCCAGAGGTCCTCAACGGGATAGATGAGACTGAGGTACAGTGAATAGGTTGGCATTAGAGGAGTGAAGTGTGTGGGCTAGATTATAGTAGGAGAGTGGTGAGGTGAGGTAGGAGGGAGCAAGGTGATCAAATGTTTTAAAGCTGATGGTAAGGACGTGGCGTGGCGGTGGATGGGCAACCACTAGAGGTTCATAAGGAGTGGAGAAACAAGGACTAAACATTTCTGAAGAAGAATGATATGGGCAGTAGAATGAAATATGGACTGGAATGGGAAGAGACAGGAGGCCGGGAGCTCAGCAAGGAGGCTGAAATAGTAATCAAGAGAGGATATGGGAAAGGGAGCGAGTTGGGGTGATGGGGTAGGGAGGAGGAGCTGAGGAGAAAGGGGGCTTAGTCTGGGAAGTGTAAAAAAGAAAATGAGAACTTGGGGAAGGCCTCTTGGAGGAGATGTGCCTTCAGTAAGGCTTTTGAAGGGGGGAAGTGTGATTGGTGGATTTGAGGAGGGAGGGCATTCCAGGCCAAAGGTAGGACATGGGCCAGGGGTCGACGGCGGGACAGGCGTGAAGGAGGCACAGTGAGAAGGTTAGCACCAGAGGAGCGGAGTGTGCCGGCTGGAATGTAGAAGGAGAGAAGGGATGTGAGGTAAGAGGGTGCAAGGTGATGGAGAGCTTTGAAGCCAATAGTGAGGAGTTTTTGCTTGATATGGAGGTTGATAGGCAACAACTGGAGATTTCTGAGGAGCGGGGTGAAATGCCCAGAACGTTTCTATAGAAAGATAATCCAGACAGCAGAGTGACATATTGGACTGTAGTGGGGAAAGACAGGAGGTTGGGAGGATATGAAGTCTAGAATACATTTCTTTTCAAAAAAGATCTTTAATTTCATCATGTTCCTGTAATGACCTTGCGAGAATCTAAAAGGGAATTAATTGTGTACCTCACCGATTGATAAATTTCCAGGCTAGGACATGACCTGTCCAACAGACTAAGATCTTTGAAAGAGGCAATGCTGCTTCTGGGGGATTATAGAATCCATTCATATCAATGGTCTGTTGCTATGGAGGAGCCCAGAAAAGACATACAGTTCTAATTTCGCTTTCTCAAAAGAGTCTGTTGTGTAAGAACAGCTGAAGGAAGAGCGATGAAGGATTAGATAGGAGAGGAAATAGCTGAAGAAGAAAGGAAGGAGGGGTTGGGAAAGATTTGTATGGGGATGATAGGTAGAAATCTGTGGTGAGGAGATACTGAGGTAATGAAGGAACTCTGCCCGTGGAGCATATGGGCAGGGGATAGTAAGGTGTATAACTTGAGAGGAATGGCTGCAAAATTGAGTTAGTTGCCAGAAGAGATCATGATCAGAAACTCATCTATAAAATGGGGATTAAGACTGTGAGTCCCAGGTGGGACATGGACTGTGTCCAACCTAATTAGCTTGTATCTAACACAGTGCTTAGTACAATACCTGACACATAGTAAGTATTTAAATACCATAAAAAAGCACTGATTTATGGAGTCTAAATCCCTCTCCTTTTCTTAAAATCGCATTTGTTCAGTATTTACTATGTGACAGGCATAGTAGTTACAAGCTAATCAGGTTGGACACGATCTCCGTCCCACATGGGGCTCACAGTCTTTATGCCCATTTTGCAGATGAAGTAACTGAGGCACAGGGAAGCTAAGTGAATTGCCTAAGGTTACACAGCCGACAAGTGGAGGAGCAAGTATTAGAATTAGAACCCAGGTTTTGTGACTCGCAGGCCTGGGCTCTTTCTCCTTGGCCACGCTGCTTCTCTGGAAAGTAAATGAGGTATGCAGGATGATGCATTCATTCTATGATGGAACTGGTGTTTCACTCAATCAATCAATCTGTGGTATTTATTGAGCACTTATTGTGTGCAGAGCACTGTACTAAGCACTTGGGAGAGTACAACAGCTTCGATAGACACATTTTTTGCCCACAAGGAGCTTACGGTCTAAAGAGATGAATTCAGTGCATTACTGCCCTACTGACCTGCCAGGGGAAATCTGTCTCCGTAAGGGAAGGCACCAAGCAAAGCGGAGGTAGAGGGACCAAGGGAATAACAATATGAAATTGACCAAATTAACATCTTAAACAGCACGACATGGAGAAGGAGCATGGCATAGTGGATAGAGGCCGGGTCTTGGAGTCAGAAGGTCGTGGGTTCTAATCTGACCATTTGTCTGCTGTGTGACCTCAGGCAAGTCACTTCACTTCTCTGTGCCTCAGTTACCGCATACGTAAAATGGGGATTGAGAACGTGAGTCCCATGTATATCTACCTACTTGTACCTACCCCTGCCCTTAGTACAGTGCCTGGTACATAGTAAGCACTTAACAAATACCACAGTCTTAAGGAGTAAGAGGTGATATGGAGGAAGCACTATATAAAAATAGCCCACGGTGTGGCCCTGGGACTCTCTATCCTACTGGAAAGCCTAACCTTGGCACTTTCAGCTAAATATCAGTAGTAGTGGTATTTATTAAGCACTTATTTTGTGCAGAGCACAGTACTAAGTGCTGGGAAAAATACACAGATGAAAATTAGATATAGGAAAGGGAGATACGATGAACGACAGACACACGATGAAGGATGAAACAATAACACAAAAACAACATAGATGAAGACAATGATGTATAGAAGAGGGAGAAGTAGCTTGGCCTAGTGGAAATAGCACAGACCTGCGTTCTAATCCCGAATCTGCCACTTCCCTGCTGTGTGATCTTAGGCAAGACACTGCACTTCTCTGTGCCTCAGTTTCCTCATCTGGTAAAGTGTGGATACAATACCTGTTCTCCCACTTAGACTATGAGGCGCATGTGGGACAGGGATCATGTGGGCAAGTCACTTAACTTCTCTGTGCCTCAGTTATCTCATCTGTAAAATGGGGATTAAGACTGTGAGTCTCGTGTGGGACAACCTGATTACCCTGTATCTACCCCAGCGCTTAGAACAGTGCTCGGCACATAGTAAGCGCTTAACAAATACTGACATTATTATTATCATGTCTGACCTGATGATGTGGTATCTACTCCAGTGCTTAGTACGGTGTGAGTCACGGAGTAAGCACTTAACAAATACCATGAAAGAAAGAAAAGAAAAAGAAAGAGGGACAGTGTTTAGACTGTGAGCCCCTCCTTGGGCAGGGATTGTCTCTATCTGTTGCCGAATTGTACATTCCAAGCGCTTAGTACAGTGCTCTGCACATAGTAAGTGCTCAATAAATACTATTGAATGAACGAATGAGCAGAATTTGGGGCGCCACACGGCTCAGAGTCCAGCGATCACAGCCGCGGCCATAATCACGGACACAGTGGCAACCACAGCCTTCCCTCATTCCGAAAGCCGAGGTGTCCTCGTGCTGCCGTTGCTCCTCTCCCTCCCAGCTGGAGAAGGAGGAAGTGGTGGGAGTCCTGGTGGTTTTTTGAGGGGAAGAGGGGAGCAATCTCTCTCCCATGCAGCAGGCCCCATCCAGCTGGTATAAGGGAATGCTGTGGGTTGACGTCACTGCTTCTTCCAATCTCCCGGCTAGAGAAGCCTTCTGCGGGGAGCCTCAAGGTTCAACAGCCCAGGCTGAATCTGCAGCATTCTGCGACATCTTTGCCGGTGTGGCTCGGTCGGGTCCCTGGGTGCTGAGCCGGTCGGTCCATCTCCCGTAGTGTCTTACGAGAAGTTGTGCGGTCTGTGTAACGAATCCCCAATGAAGTGTGCCTTGTGATGACAACTAGCGATTTCTGACATCCCCTGAGGCGGTGAGCGTATCCCCGTTTTCCAAGGGTCTTCCTAAGGGCTGGATGCCATACCTGAAAATGGGAGTTTGGGTTTGGCCAGAAGCCAATCTGTATTAAAGGGGGTTCAGTGACTAGGCCAACCCTAATCATGGGGTCAAGAGGAATCCACCTTCCCAAAAGCCCTTACAGTTGCCCTGTGTACTTAATGGGCATGATTTCCCCCCCAGTGTCAAATGTAATATAAGGCATGAAGGGAGGGAGGCCACTAAATAGGACTCACATCTTGCTGCAAGACCTCTAGGTGTCTTAAATATGTTTTTTTAAAAAACAAATAAAAAAACTGCTTATATTTGAAACTTTGAAATAGCAAAGGAAATTTTTTAAAGTAAAAAGTTAACATGTTTTGACTCAGGAGCCTTAAAGCGATGTACTTTATACTGTGCCTTAGAGACCAGGGTATGTGAGCATCTATGGATAGGTGAAGGAAAAGAATTTCCTTCCTTCATCACTAGGCCTCGAGAAGCAGCATGGCCTAGTGGATAGAGCAGGGGCCTGGGAGTCAGAAGGACCTATGTTCTAATCCCCGCTCAGCCACTTGGCTGCTGTGTGACCTTAGACAAGTCACTTAACTTCTCTGTGCCTCAGTTCCCTCATCAGTAAAATGGGGATTAAGAGCCCATTGAGGGACAACTCCAGTGGTTGCCTATCAACCTCTGCTCCAAACAAAAACTCCTCACTCTAGGCTTCAAGGCTCTACATCACCTTGCCCCTTCCTACCTCTCCTCCCTTCTCTCTTTCTACCACCCACCCCGCACGCTCTGCTCCTCTACCGCCCACCTCCTCACCGTCCCTCGGTCTTGCCTATCCCGCCGTCGACCCCCGGGCCACGTCCTCCCACGGTCCTGGAACGCCCTCCCTCCTCACCTCCGCCAAACTGATTCTCTTCCCCTCTTCAAAACCCTACTTAAAACTCACCTCCTCCAAGAGGCCTTCCCAGACTGAGCTCCTCTTCTCCCTCTACTCCCTCTGCCACCCCCCCCCCTTTACCTCTCCGCAGCTAAACCCTCTTTTCCCCCTTTCCCTCTGCTCCTCCACCTCTCCCTTCCCATCCCCACAGCACTGTACTCGTCCGCTCAACTGTATATATTTCCATTACCCTATTTATTTTGTTAATGAAATGTACATCGCCTTGATTCTATTTAGTTGCCATTGTTTTTACGAGATGTTCTTCCCCTTGACTCTATTTATTGCCATTGTTCTTGTCTGTCCGTCTTCCCCGATTAGACTGTAAGCCTGTCAAACGGCAGGGACTGTCTCTATCTGTTGCCGACTTGTTCATTCCAAGCGCTTAGTACAGTGCTCTGCACATAGTAAGCGCTCAATAAATACTATTGAATGAATGAATGAACAGGGATTGTGTCCAAGAGATTCGGTTGTATGCACCCCAGCGCTTAGTAGAGTGCCTGGCCCATAGTAAGTGCTTAACAAACGCCATTATTACTAATGTTATTTCAAGAGTGTGGCTCACCCGGGAGCACGCTGTCAAATTGCATCCCAGGTAAGCAAACGTGCATCGGTGCTACACCTCCCATGAAATGTCATCCCACACCAACTCTGGCCCCTGAAAGCAACTCTTTCCCCCAATAACTTTCTCCTAACCTAGGACCTGTCCTTTTTAACAAGGTTAGCATGACACAGATGACACTTTCTTTCGTGACTTTCTCTGTAATCCTAGGAATATTTTTTTTCTTTCTGGTATTTATAAAGTGCTTACTATGTGCCAGACACTGTACCACTGTACTAAGCACCGGGGTAGATACAAGTTAATCAGATTGGACCCAGTCCATGTCCCACATGGTGCTCCCAGTTTTAAACCCCATTTTCCAGATGAGGGAACTGAGGCCCAGAGAAGTGAAGTGACTTGCCCAAGGTCACCCAGCAGACAGGAGGCGGAGCCAGGATTAGAACCCAGGTCCTTCTGGCTCCCAGATCCACGTTCTATCCACTAGACCATGCGGCTTTCCACTTACCCCTTAGCCCTTCTGGGCTTCTGTCTCCCCACCTCCCACATCTGAGAGGTGCTAAGTGGATTAATGCCATCACCATTAGTTTAAAGTATTTTTCCCACCTCCGGAGGTGAAGACTGAAAATACAAGATGGGCTGTACCGGGAGTGATGAGGCATAAGCGGCAAAGCTTGTGGAAGGGAAAATGTACTGTGAAGTCCTGGGGTTGCTGTTGGTTCTCGTTCCCGTGTGCTGAATAACATCTGTAAACATAGCATTTGCATCTGAAAGCAGGCACTCAGCCAATTGCTCCTGCCCATTGCAATTGAAGGAAATCACTTTTCTGGACAGGCACAGGAGGCTGTTCAGATGAGAGCCGCCATCAGCTGCTACATTAAAGCAAGTGTGGCATAATGAAGAGTACTTCACTCTGCTCATAAAGTGTGATTCTAAAGTAGCTAGGTGTTCTCGTATATTGATTGGGAGAGTTGAGGTTTATTGAAGATATATTCGTTCACTTGAATCAAATGCTCGAGGTTTTGCGTAGGGGTTTGCAACATCATTTACAGAATGCTGCAGTGTGACCCATTGTGTGGTGTGGTATTAATATCATCATCATCACCCCCAATAAAATTTCTTGAGAGTCTATTCTATGTAGCCCCCCACCAAAGTCCCACCCAGACCTCACCAAGGTTGGGGGAAGGGGTGAAGCAGCCAGATTAAAGACAGTCAGTCAGTAAATAGCAATTTCCATGCCTGCTATGTAAAATAAAAATCGATAGTATCGATTGATTGAATGACTGATAATATTTACTGAACATTTTGTGCAGAATACTGCCTGTGCTAAAAGTTTGGGAGAGTACAGTAGAGTCAGTAAACATGGTCCCTGCCCTCAAGGACCTTAAAATATACCGCATGAGACAGCTACTAACATAAATTACGTGTAGGAGGAAGAAGTATGTGTAAATATGTGCACATAAGTGCATTTGCCCCTCTCAGGGTCACACCTGGAGCATTCTCAGTACTCTACCAGTTTCGACTATAGGAGGGAGAGTCAGGCAGAGACCTATCCATTCCATTCCTAGCTTGGACAGTGGCTAGCGAGTGGAAGGCAATCTGCTACAAGTCAAAACTCACCTGTGCTGGGCAGCAGCGGCATGGGAGAGAATCAAAGGCAAAGACTCGAGTTTACTGCGCGGAAAGAGGCAATGGTAAACCACTTCCATATTTTTACCAAGAAAACTCAATGCCAGAATAATTGCAGGTGGAGGTGGAGCATTGTGGGAGAGATGCGTCCATGGCGTCACTATGGGTTGAAGATGACTTGACAGCATAAGACAAGTGCATTTGGGTTGTGGAGGATGAGGGGGAGACTCATGCGAAAGTGCTGAAGTGATAGTTGAGAGGGGTGTAGAGATGAGAGATTAATCAGAGGCGGCCTCCCGGAGGAGATGAAATTTCAGAAGGACCTTGAAGAGGGGGAGAACAGTGATCTGCCGAATGTGAAGTGGGAGAGAATTCTAGGCAGGAAACAGAATAGTTTCAGGCAGAGAAGGAGGAGGAGCTGGTGAAACAGACAAAAGAGGGATTACAAGGAGGACCAGGAAAGGACAGTATCAGTGAAGCTGAGGTTAAATAGTGTTTCTAAGGGAAGGGGGTGGATGGTCCACAGTGACAAACGCAGCTGAGATATCTAAGAGGGATGTTGGATTGCAGTTGAGGCCATGGGAGTGGATGAGCTCCCCAAGGCAGTGAATGTAGATGGAGAATAGAAGGGGCAGAGGAAGCACTGGAGAATCTTCAGAACTGTATCTGCTTAAAATGTAAGGAGTCAAGGAACCAAGGCCCTTGAAAAATGTAAAATACCTAATCAATGCCCATTCGTCTGCTGTGCGACCTTGGGCAAATCATTTAACTTCTCTGTGCTTCAGTTACCTCATCTGTAAAATCAGAAGTAATTCAGTGAGCCCCGTGTGGGACATGTTCTGTGTCCAACTTAATTAGCTTGTATCTATCCCAGCATTTAGTACAGTGCCTGGCACATAGTAAGCATTTAACAAATGCCATGAAAAAAAAATGGGAAAAGAGGGCTCAATCAGGGCTGGCTCTTGAAGGAGATGTGACCTTAATAAGGCTTTGAAGGTGGAAAGTGTGGTGGTCTGGCATATATGGATGGGGAGGGAGTTCCAGGCCAGAGGGAGGATGTGAGAAAGGGGTCGGCAGCAAGATAGACTAGATCAGGGCACAGTGAGCAAGGAGGCGCTAGAGGAGTGAAGTATGGTCTGGGTTTTAGTAAGAGATTGGTGAGGTGAGGTTGGAGGGGGTGAGCTTTTTGAGTGTTTTAAAGTTGATGGTAAGGAATTTCTGTTTGATGTGGAGGTGGATGGGCAACCACTGGAGGTTCTTGAGGAGTGAAGAGATGTGGACTGAAGGGTTTTTTTTTTAACTAACTGGGAATTAGGAGAGACAAAGGAGTCTGACTGCAATTGCTTGAAAAATTTCCTAAAGGTTACCAGCATTGATGTGTCACAAACAGAGGGTGATGGAAAAAATCTCTCTCTTCCTTTGAGGCCGAACCAGAATGGGAAACTGGCTGAGAGTTTGGAAAGGTGAGCAGGCTACTCTGTACATCCTGGAAAAAATAACAAAGCTGGTTTCTGAACTATCTATAAGACTGTAATTGTTTGCCTAAGCAGCAGGACTGGCTCTTGGCTTTGCTGACATTCCTGGCCCAGGGTTTCTGTAGATGTTGGCATTGCCCTGGGAATGTACACTCACATTTGCCAACTCCATGGGGGTGAGTGGGAGCTTTTGGTGCAGAATGGACAGCTACAGCTAGTCTTGCCTGCCTCTTGGAGCCAGATGGGGGCTGGAAATGAGCCAAGATGTCTAAAATGTCAGTTGCAGATCCCAAACCAAGCCAGCATGCTGCGGCTCTTCAACTCCAAATCCACACCCCCTCACACACACCCCCAACAGACAGACAGACACACACACACACTTTTCCTTTTCCTCTCTCTCTCTCTTCTCTACCCCTGTTTCCCTCCAGCCTTGCCCAGTTTAGGCTCTGTTCTTATCCCACCTAATGGTACCAGAATTCCAGTGACATTGGTTTCATCCCTCCCCCACAACACAACCCAGCCAGTCATCATGGTGGGGACTCTTGGAGTGATTTGGAGGCAGTGAGGGACAAGCTGAAGCCTCCACTCAGTTCTACTAGACTAAGGGATCAGGTTAGAGGCTGTTCTCTCCTCAGCTTAGCTCTGAAACCTTACTGGGGATCCTGGAATGAGCCAGGTTTTTCGCCTGTCTCCAGTGAACTCCTGAGTCTGCAACACTGGGTTTTGCAAATTTTTGCTTACCCTCCAGGCCTCAGGAGTCTTTTGGGGCATCACTGGCAGCAGCGCTGCCTAGTAGAAAGAGTACGGGCCTGGGAGTTAGAGGTACTGAGTTCTAATTTCACTTCTTGGACAAGTCGCTTAACTTCTCTGTGCCTCAGTTTCCTCCTCTGTAAAATACAGACTAAATACCTGTTCTCCCTCCTCCTTAGACTGAAATCCCCACGTGGGATAGGGACTATTTCCATCTTGATTATCTTGTTATCTACCCCAGGGCTTAATACAGTGTTGGATGAATAGTAAGAGATTGACAAAATGTATCGTTACTATTATTATGCCAGGAAATAAATGACTGTGGATTAACTGGGTTGAATTTTGAGAAGCACTGTAGCCTAGTGAACAGAGCACAGGCTTGGAATTCAGAGGACCTGGGTTCTAATCTCAGCTCTGCCACTTGTCTGCTGTGTGACTTTGAGCAAGTCACAACTTCTCTGTGCCTCAGTTAACTCATCTGTAAAATGGGGATTAAGACTGTGAGCTCCATGTGGGAAATGGATTCTGTCCAACCTGATTTTCTTGTATCTACCCCAGTGCTTAGTACGGTGCCTGGCACACAGTAAGCGCTAAATAAATAAATACTATTTAAAAATATATATATACACACACACACACACACACACACACACACAAATATATATATATATATTTAGTATAGGACAAAAGAGTATCTAGCTGGTGAGCAACAGTTACTTTGAATTACACCAATCCATCAATCAATGTTATTTACTGAGCGCTTAACTATGTGCACAGCGAGTCGTCTACAATCGATGCTTAGAATTCCTTAACTCCCATTCTCTCCTAGACCCCCTCCAATCTGGCTTCCGTCCCCTCCACTCTACCGAGACTGCTCTCTCTAAGGTCACCCATGACCTCCTTCTTGCCAAATCCAATGGCTCCTACTCCATTCTGATCCTCCTTGACCTCTCTGCTGCCTTTGACACTGTCGACCATCCCCTCCTCCTCCATACCTTATCTCACCTTGGCTTCACGGACTCTGTCCTCTCCCGGTTCTCCTCTCACCTCTCTGGCCGGTCATTCTCGGTCTCCTTCGCTGGAGCCTCCTCCCCCTCCCATCCTTTAACTGTTGGAGTTCCTCAAGGGTCAGTTCTTGGCCCTCTTCTGTTCTCCATTTACACTCACTCCCTCGGTGAACTCATCCGCTCTCACGGCTTTGACTACCATCTCTACGCAGATGACACGCAGATCTACATCTCCTCCCCTGTCCTCTCCCCCTCCCTTCAGGCTCGCATCTCCTCCTGCCTCCGGGACGTCTCCACCTGGATGTCTGCCCGCCACCTAAAACTCAACATGAGCAAGACTGAGCTCCTCATCTTCCCTCCCAAACCCGGTCCTCTACCAGACTTCTCTATCACCGTGGATGGCACGACCATCCTTCCCGTCTCTCAGGCCCGCAATCTCGGTGTCATCCTTGACTTGTCTCTCTCGTTCACCCCACACATCCTATCCGTTACCAAGACCTGCCGGTTTCACCTCTACAATATCGCCAAGATCCGCCCTTTCCTCTCCACCCAAACGGCTACCTTACTGCTACAGGCTCTCGTTATATCCCGGCTAGACTACTGTGTCAGCCTTCTCTCTGACCTCCCTTCCTCCTCTCTCGCCCCGCTCCAGTCTATTCTTCACTCCGCTGCCCGGCTCATCTTCCTGCAGAAACGATCTGGGCATGTCACTCCCCTTCTTAAACAACTCCAGTGGTTGCCTATCAACCTCCGCTCCAAACAAAAACTCCTCACTCTAGGCTTCAAGGCTCTCCATCACCTTGCCCCTTCCTACCTCTCCTCCCTTCTCTCTTTCTACCGCCCACCCCGCACGCTCCGCTCCTCCGCCGCCCACCTCCTCACCGTCCCTCGGTCTCGCCTATCCCGCCGTCGACCCCCGGGCCACGTCCTCCCACGGTCCCGGAACGCCCTCCCTCCTCACCTCCGCCAAACTGATTCTCTTCCCCTCTTAAAAACCCTACTTAAAACTCACCTCCTCCAAGAGGCCTTCCCAGACTGAGCTCCTCTTCTCCCTCTACTCCCTCTGCCACCCCCCCTTTACCTCTCCGCAGCTAAACCCTCTTTTTCCCCTTTTCCCTCTGCTCCTCCACCTCTCCCTTCCCATCCCCACAGCACTGTACTCGTCCGCTCAACTGTATATATTTCCATCACCCTATTTATTTTGTTAATGAATTGTACATCGCCTCGATTCTATTTAGTTGCCATTGTTTTTACGAGATGTTCTTCCCCTCGACTCTATTTATTGCCATTGTTCTTGTCTGTCCGTCTCCCCCGATTAGACTGTAAGCCCGTCAAATGGCAGGGACTGTCTCTATCTGTTGCCGACTTGTTCATCCCAAGCGCTTAGTAGAGTGCTCTGCACATAGTAAGCGCTCAATAAATACTATTGAATGAATGAATGAATACTAAGTAGTTGGGAGAGTACAAGACAACAGAGTTAGCAGACATTTCCTGCACAGGAGGAGCTTGCAGTCTAGAGGGCAAGACAGACATTAATATAAATAAATAACATATTATTTAAAGATATATACATATGTACCCGTTGTGAATAAGTCGCTATTGATTTAATGAGACTTTCCTGTACGAGTACTAAACATATATTGTTCAGTTAATAAATACCACGTCTACATATTGTGCAGTTTAGGCAGGGAGTGAAGTGTTGGTTGCCTTGGTTCTTTCCACTCAGAGAATGACTCACAGTATGACCTCTTTCAAACCCCTCTCTGCAACAGTTTTCCTAACTGAAAGTGGGATAATAAAACCTTTCCCTTACCTGCTTCACAAAGATGTGGAGATAAATGAAATATTTATTGCATTGTTTGAGCTCTTCTGAAGAAGAAAGGTCTATAAATGCAAAGCAGGGATTAGGCAGAATAGAGATTCATGCTGAACTCATTACATTTGGTCTTTTCATTAAATAGTGAACAGTTCTGTACTTTGGCATATGGTCTAAGCCTGGAACCCAAAGATAGTCTCTGCTTCTCCCAGTTCCTCTGCACTCCAGCTGAAATCATTAATTGAATATGCTGAAGAGGACTCTCAAGTGCCCCCACGTCTCCCAACTAGACCCTCTCTTAATAGCCTTGCTCTCTTCTGGAGATCATCACGTTGGTAGACACGATCCCCGCTCATGAGGAACTTACGGTCTAGAGGGGCAGAGAGACGTTAAAGCACATTATAGGGAGGGGGTATGGTGGAGTGTAAGGAAATGTACATAAGGGCTGAGGATGGGGAAAATATCAGTAGTTAAACGATACAGATCCAAGTGCATAGGCAACACAGAAGAGAGGGCAAGTAGGGGAAATGAAGACTCAGTCAGAAGAGACTTCTTGGAGGAGATGTGATTTTAGGAGGGGAGAGTGGTGAGCTGTCAGAGATGAGAAGCAGTATGGCCTAGTGAAAAGAGCACAGGGGTGGAAGTCAGAGGACCTGGGTTCTAATCCCAGTTCTGCCACCTGCCTACTCTGTGACCTTCAGTAAGTCACTTAACCTCTCTGCCACAGATTCCTCATCTGTCAAATGGGGATTCAATACCTGTTCTCCCTTCTACTTAGATTGTGAGCCCCATGAGGGAGAGGGATTATATCTGACCTGAGTACCTTGTATTTACCCCATTGCTTAGTACAGTGCTTGGTTCATAGCAAGTGCTTAACAAATATCACTATTATTATTTGGGAAGAAGAGTTTCAGGCCAGAGGGAGGACATGGGCAAGAGGTTGGAGGAGAGGGAGATGAGATTGAGGCACATTGAGTAGGTTGGTATTACAGGAGCGAAGTGTGGGCTGGGTTGTTGTAGGAAATCACTGTGGTAAGGAAAGAGGAAGTGAGGTGATAGAGTGCTTTAAAGTCGATGGTAAGGAGTTTCTGCTTGATGCAGAGGTGTATGGGCAACCGCTGGAGGTTTTTGAGGGGTGGGGAGACATGGACTGAACATTTTTGTAGAAAAAAGATCCAGGCAGCAGAGTGAAGTATGGTTTGGAAGGGGGAGAGACAGGAGGCAGAGAGGTCAGCGATGAGGATGATGAAGTAGTCAAGATGGAATATATGTGCTTGTATCAACATGGTAGCATTTTGGATGAAGAGAAAAGGGTGGATTTTAGAGATGTTATGAAAGTAGAACTGACAGGATTTGGTGACAGATTGAATATGTGGGTAAAATGAGAGAAATGAGTTGAGGAAAATGCCGAAGTTATGGGCTTGTGAGAAAGGTAGGAGGGGGAGAGTTGATTGAGTGTCTTAAAGAAGATGGTAAAGAGTTTCTGTTTGATCACCACTCTGCCCACCTTTAAAGCCTTCTAAAAATCACATCTTCTCCAAGAGGCCTTCCCCAATTAAGCCAGTTTTTCCCCTACTCCCTCTCCCTTCTGCATTGCCTATGCACTTAGAGCTATACCCTTTAAGCCCTTGATATTCACCACCACCCTCAGCCCTCAGCACTTATGTACATATCTATAATTTATTTTAATGTCTCTTTCTCCCTCTAGACTGTGAGCTCCTTGTTGGCAGGGAACACATCTACCAACTCTGTAGTACGATACTCTTTCAGGCACCTAGTACGGTGTACTACACAGAGTAAGCACTCAATAAATACCACTGATTGATGTAGAGGTGGTTGGGCAGGCATTGGTGTCTTTTGAGGAGTTGGGAGATAGGGACTGAATGTTTTTTTAGAAAAATGATCCAGGCAGCCGACTGAAGTTTGGACAGAGGGGTGAGAGACAGGGATCTCAGCGAGGAGGCTAATGTAATAGTTGTAGTGGGATATAAGTCTTGGATCAGCATGGTTGCAATTTGGATGGAGAGGAAAGGGAGAATTCTAGAGATGTGAAGGATTGGGTGACAGATTGAATATGTGGGTTGAATGAGAGAGGTGAGTCTATGATGCCAAGGTTACAGGCTTGTGAGACAGGGAGGATGGTGGTGCTGCCTACAGTGATAGGAAAATCAGAGGGAAGACAGGGTTTGGATGGGAAGATGAGGAGTTCCGTTTTGGATATCAATCAATTGGATTTAATGAGCACTTACTATGTGCAGAACGCTGTACTAAGCCCTTGAGGAGAACAGTATAACCGAGTGGGTAGACACGTTCCCTGCCCACAACAAGTTTACAGTCTAGAGGATGAGCTTACATGTTTAGTGTGAGATGTTGGCAGGACATCCAAGAAGAGATGTCCCGAAGGTAGAAGGAAAAGTGGGACTGCAGAGAAGAGAGATCAGGGCTGGAGAAGAAGATTAGGGAAGCATCTACGTGGCGATGGTAGTTGAAGCCATGGGGAATGGTGTAGATGGATATTAGAAGAAGATCCAGAACTGAGCCTTGAGAGACCCTCACAGTTAGAGAATGGGAAGTAGAGGAGGAGCCTGTGAAGACACTGAAAAGGAGCAGCCAGAGAGGTACGGGGAATATCAGGAAAGGACAGCATCAGTGAAGTTCACTCATTCAATCGTATTTATTGAGCGCTTACTGTGTACAGAGCACTGTACTAAACGCTTGGAAAGTACAATTCAGCAATAAAGAGAGACAATCCCTGCCTACCCTGGGTTTGCAGTCTAGAGACGGGGAGACAGACATCAAAACAAGTAAACAGGCATCAATATAAATAAATAGAATTATAAATATATAAAGCCCTACTGAGAGCTCACCTCCTCCAAGAGGCCTTCTCAGACTGAGCCCCCCCTCTTTCCCTCTGCTCCCCCTCCACCCTCTGCTCCTCCCCCTTCCCCCTTCCCTTCCCCTCAGCACTATACTCATTTGTATATATTATTTATTACCCTATTTATTTTGTTAATGAGGTGTACATCCCCTCGATTCTATTTATCGTGATAATGTTGTCTTGTTTTTGTTTTGTTCTGTTTTGCTGTGCTGTCTGGCTCCCCTGATTAGACTGTGAGCCCGTCATTGGGCAGGGATTGTCTCTTGTCATTCTCGGTCTCCTTCGCTGGCGCCTCCTCCCCCTCCCATCCTTTAACTGTTGGAGTTCCTCAAGGGTCAGTTCTTGGTCCTCTTCTGTTCTCCATTTACACTCACTCCCTCGGTGAACTCATTCGCTCTCACGGCTTTGACTACCATCTCTACGCAGATGACACGCAGATCTACATTTCCGCCCCTGTCCTCTCCCCCTCCCTTCGGGCTCGCATCTCCTCCTGCCTCCGGGACGTCTCCACCTGGATGTCGGCCCGCCACCTAAAACTCAACATGAGCAAGACTGAGCTCCTCATCTTCCCTCCCAAACCCGGTCCTCTCCCAGACTTCTCTATCACCGTGGATGGCACGACCATCCTTCCCGTCTCTCGGGCCCGCGATCTCGATGTCATCCTTGACTCGTCTCTCTCGTTCACCCCACACATCCTATCCGTTACCAAGACCTGCCGGTTTCACCTCTACAATATCGCCAAGATCCGCCCTTTCCTCTCCACCCAAACAGCTACCTTACTGCTACAGGCTCTCGTTATATCCCGGCTAGACTACTGTGTCAGCCTTCTCTCTGACCTCCCTTCCTCCTCTCTCGCCCCGCTCCAGTCTATTCTTCACTCCGCTGCCCGGCTCATCTTCCTGCAGAAACGATCTGGGCATGTCACTCCCCTTCTTAAACAACTCCAGTGGTTGCCTATCAACCTCTGCTCCAAACAAAAACTCCTCACTCTAGGCTTCAAGGCTCTACATCACCTTGCCCCTTCCTACCTCTCCTCCCTTCTCTCTTTCTACCACCCACCCTGCACGCTCCGCTTCTCCGCCGCCCACCTCCTCACCGTCCCTCGGTCTCGCCTATCCCGCCGTCGACCCCTGGGCCACGTCCTCCCACGGTCCTGGAACGCCCTCCCTCCTCACCTCCGCCAAACTGATTCTCTTCCCCTCTTCAAAACCCTACTTAAAACTCACCTCCTCCAAGAGGCCTTCCCAGACTGAGCTCCTCTTCTCCCTCTACTCCCTCTGCCACCCCCCCCTTCACCTCTCCGCAGCTAAACCCTCTTTTTCCCCTTTTCCCTCTGCTCCTCCCCCTCTCCCTTCCCATCCCCACAGCACTGTACTCGTCCGCTCAACTGTATATATTTCCATTACCCTATTTATTTTGTTAATGAATTGTACATCGCCTTGATTCTATTTAGTTGCCATTGTTTTTACGAGATGTTCTTCCCCTTGACTCTATTTATTGCCATTGTTCTTGTCTGTCCGTCTCCCCCGATTAGACTGTAAGCCTGTCAAACGGCAGGGACTGTCTCTATCTGTTGCCGACTTGTTCATCCCAAGCGCTTAGTAGAGTGCTCTGCACATAGTAAGCACTCAATAAATACTATTGAATGAATGAATGAATGTTGCCGAATTGTACATTCCAAGCGCTTAGTACAGTGCTCTGCACATAGTAAGCACTCAATAAATACTATTGAATGAATGAATCAGAAAGTTGGCTAATGTTTCCAGAAGAA
Source organism: Ornithorhynchus anatinus (assembly GCF_004115215.2). Taxonomy (NCBI): domain Eukaryota; kingdom Metazoa; phylum Chordata; class Mammalia; order Monotremata; family Ornithorhynchidae; genus Ornithorhynchus; species Ornithorhynchus anatinus. The sequence continues at coordinate 20,612,639 of NC_041753.1, read as the reverse complement.
GGGGGTTGTCCATAGTGTCAGAGACAATTGAGAGGTTGAGGAGGATTCGGATGGAGTAGAGGCCATTGGATTCTTCAAGAAGGAGGTCACTGATTTTTCAGTTCTGGTGGGCTACTGGAACTATGAGTCCTAGCAGTCATTGGGACAACCTTTACGTGTTTAAATATGTTCTGTATATACCATAGCACTGTTGGAAATGAGCTCAGACCCACTTCTAGTCCACCTGAGTACTTGAATACTGTGGTCCGAGGCCAGTTCTAGGCTAAACCAGGCATGGACTAGGACTAGGTGGGCCAGGAGCCAGATTTTAGATCAAGCAGAGCTTGAAGACCCAGACTTGAACAGAGAACCCATTTGTTCGTTGCCAATTTTAGGTCTTTCTAGAAGGCAACATCATTCCTCCCTTCAGACACTAAGGTCAGAGCATGAATTTAGTTAGTTCCAGTCTTCCAGCCATGGATCATTTGATCCCAAAGGGAAGGTTTTCTGGGAAACTTGGGCTCCCCATGCCAACAGGAATAGGTATCAAAGCCACTACTTGCTTTGGGGGTTCATTTCTCCAGTCAACAGAAATCTAGGATTTGAGTTCTAAGGGCCTAAATCTGAGTCTTTCTCCAGTTCATAGGTAACCACCAGATCCAGCATTGAATTAAAATGGATCCTGACTCAAATCCTTTCCCTTATTGAAAGACTGGGGGTGATCCCTCACTCTTTTTTTTATTTTTATTGGTATTTGTTAAACACTATGTGCCAGGCACTGTACTAAGTGCTGGGGTAGATACAAGTTGATCAGGTTGGACATGGTCCATGTCCCACATGGGGCTCCCAGTCTTAATCCCCATTTTACAGATGAGGGAACTGAGGCACAGAAAAGTGAAGTGACTTGCTTAAGGTCACCCAGCAGACAAGTGGCAGAGTCCGGATTAGAAACCTGTCTACTCGTGAAGTGACAAATACACATTCAGCATTCCCAGTGAAACTGCGGACACTTGGGAGCAGTAGCATATGTTAATAGAATTACATATTATTGTATAAAGGGTCAATAGAAATCTCCTATCTAATAATAATGATAACAATAATAGAGGTGTCCTTTGGTTTCAAGGGGTTGCTACTGATGACAATGAGATTGTGTTCATAAGTGTGAGTGATGTTGAGAAAGAATCTCTCAACCATGAAAATATAGTCGGGCACCTTTTCTGGATCTCTGCCATTTGTGGTCAGACAGCAATGGCACTGTTGTCTCCCTTCCAACAATAGGACAGTCCATCTTTCCTAGGGCTTTAGAGTTTGGAGGATAAAAGGGGAACATGCATGCTTAAATTATTGCATCTTAGAACTCAAAAATCCATTGCTCAGACCTAGCACATACCCAACCCACAGAAGCAATGTTGTCTAATGGATAGAGCACAGTCCTGGGAGTCAGAAGGACTTAGCTTCTAACCCCAATTCCACCACTTGTCTGCTGTGTGATCCTGGGCAAGTCACATCACTTCTCTGTGCCTCATCTGTAAAATGAGGATTAAGACTGTGAGTCCCATGTCAGATATGGACTGTGTCCAAACTGATTAGTTTGGTTCTACCCTATCGCTTAGTACAGTACCTGGAACATAGAAAGCTCTTAACAAATACTATTTTTTTTAAAAAGTGTGCTTTTACTTGTTTAAAATGATCTCAGGAGCTGCTGGGACTTGTAGTTCCAGCAATCCAGGAGTTAGGCATGTATAAGACTGCAGCATTAAATATAGTTATAGGTACAACTGAAAGTATAGTGGATACTTCATTTAGCTGAGAAGCAGCATGGCTCATTGTGGAAAGAGCCTGGGCTTGGGAGTCAGAGGTCATGGGTTTGAATCCCAGTTCTGCCAGCTGTGTGACTGTAGGCAAGTCACTTAACTTCTCTGTGCCTCAGTTACCGCATCTGTAAAATGGGGATTAACTGTGAGCCTCACGTAAGACAACTTGATTACCCTGTATCTACCCCAGCTCTTAGAACAGTGCTCTGCACATAGTAAGCACGTAACAAATACTAACATTATTATTATTATTTAGGAATAAAGGTTACCAAAACATGTCCTCTTACAAGTTTAACTCCATACTCTTAGGTGTCTGTTGTACTTTCAAGATGATTAATGTCAAGGAAAGTTTTTTTTTTCTAGAATTAACTACCAAATTCAAAGAATTCAACTGGCTGGCATTCAAGGTTGTGAGCCTTTTTTGTATGAGTAGTCAATAAACTACATCAGATTAGTATAGGTTCACAGACCCAGGGTGAAAAGGCAAATACTTGTTTTGTTTTGTTGTCTGTCTTCCCCTTTTAGACTGTGAGCCAGTTGTTGGGCAGGGATGGTCTCTATCTGTTGCCGAAATGTACAATTGCCGAATTGTACATTCCAAGCGCTTAGTACAGTGCTCTGCACACAGTAAGTGCTCAATAAATACGATTGAAGGAATGAATGAATGAAATATGGATTTAGATAGAAATGGAAACAGTATGCTGTGCTTCTTCAGGGGACTACTATATTCAATACCCATGAGCACTGTCATTTTCACCCTGGTCAAGAATAAAGAACTTCACAAGTTGGTCAGAAGATTTTGGAGTGGATGGATATTCTAATCCAGTTGAAAGACTGAATTTCCCACACTATTGTGCTCCCTCACTTAGAACAAAACTCTTCACAGTAAGCACTCAGTAAGTATCACTGATTGATTGTACTACCACTCCTAGGAGGAGTAGACTGAAGTCCCATCCTCTGCTCTTCATACTTCCTGTTCTTATGAATTTTGTACTGTAAGAAGTTGCCAGTCTCAATCAAGTCTACCTGTTGTCTTGACCTCATTGCTTTCCCTGTAGGTGCAATCTCTATGTACTTCATTGGGGTTAGGTTTGAGAGGGGAAAATCTAGAAGATACATCCTCCTTATTTTACTTTGTGATAATTGTTCTTTCATTTTCTTATTTATACCTGGGGCATGCCCCTTAGGGCCTGCGCTGGTTTAGACAATTCCTCTTTCAGTGGGCAGAAGAGGGCAGATTGGATTGGGCAGTAGAATCCTGTACAGCTCAGGTCCTTCAGAGATCTCTTTGTTTTTCTTAATTGGGGTATGGAAATCTTGGCAATTGTCACTTTCAGATGTTTCAGGAACCCAGTGGAAAGAGAGCTACAGAGGAGCCCTGTCTAATCACCAAATCAGTGAAGCTTAATTAGAAGCAGTTCTAGAAATGAGGGGTAACAGAGATGGGAACAACCTCTTCACTGCATTGGAGTGGGTGTGTTGATAGTGGCATGGGTACTGAACCCCCTTTTAGCTATCTGTTGACTTAATTCATTTCTTCTGATTCTTTTCGGTGGCTACTAACCCCTTCAGTGAGCCTCTGGGAACCAAACCAATTAGAATCAGTTCCAGGGTTGGAATTCCCACCTTCAAGCCCAAGTGATAGATGTCGTGATAGCTTTAGCCTGTGCTCTGCCTCTGACTTGCTGTGAAAATTCACTGCCTGAGTTTCCTCATCTGTAAAATGGACGCAATAATTGCTTACCTCACACAGTCTTGGTAGGCCTGTAAAATAGTCTACAAAGATTGAAATTGCTATGAATGCCTAATAATAGCACATGATTAAATGAATGAGGGAGTTCTTTAAGTGCAAGGAAAAGTTAACTTTAGTGAGTGGCTTGACAACTTAAAAAGACCAGGCTCCTGGAGCAGAAGAAGAAAGCTGAGAGAGTGTGAAAAGAATCGTTAGTGAGAATCAAAGACATTCTTAAAAATGATCTTAGCTGGGGAAAAAAAAGCAGACTGAGTATTATTTCCAAAGTCTTAGGTTTCCAAGGGCAAATGACAAACCAATCATTGAAATCACCATTGCATAAACCCATCAAATTGGTCTTAGGGAGTGGGTGTACAGAAAACCAGCCAAGTGACATTATGTTAGCCATTAGATGATTAATCAAGGTAACTTACCCCATAGTCATTGAATGAGTACTGTTCGGACCTTCCTTTACTTAACTGAATTTCCCAGTGGCTCATTAACAATGACTACCTGAACATTTCTAAAATTTTTCAGAATCAGGTAAAGGGAAAAAAAAATCAGTTCCATCTTTAGTGGCAAAGAGGACAGATTGTGATTTTAACCAATGCCATTATTTCTGTTAAACCTTGAATCAGCCCTCTCTTCTGCCTGATAATATTACTTCTTCCTCCCTCTCTGACACCTATGCCCACTGCCCCCACCAACTATTCCAGACTTTGGACTCTTACTGAAACCCCTAGTGCCCACTCCTTGCTAAAACCCCTAGTATCCTCCTCATCCCCAGCTCTTACCCCCGATGACGTTGCCAACTACTTTGTTGACGACATTGAGACATCAGGCGTGATCTCTCCCAAGTCATCTCCTCAACTCGTCTCCTCAACTCCCTCCCATTCTCACATTCACTCTCTCATCCTTCATGGCTATCACTCAAGAGGAGATCTCGTATCTGCTTTCCAAATTGACTCCCTCCACGTGCTCCCCTGCCCCTCATCCCTTCTCACCTCCTTCAAACACATGCATTCCATTCTTCTTCCCTCCCTGACTACCATCTTCAGTTGCTCACTCTCTGATAGCTCTTTCCCCTCTGCCATTAAACACACTTATCAATCCATCGGTGGCATTTATTGAGCGCTTTCTGTGTGTAGAACACTGTACTAACGCTTGGGAGAGTACAACAGAATTAGTAGACATGGTCCCTGCCCAAAATGAGTTCATGTCTACCCTGTCCTGAAAAACAACAACCAAAAAACCAAAACAAAAAAACCCCACCCTTTCATGGACCCAACTGGATCATCCTGGAACTACTGCCTCATTTTCCTCATTCCATTACTGTCCAAAATCCTCATAAAAGCTGAATATACCCACTACCTCCACTTCCTCTCCTCCAACTCTCTTCTTGAACCTCTACAATCCAGTGTGTACCCCCTTTGCTCCACTGAAGCAGCTCTACTCTCTCCAAGATCTCCAAAGACTTCTTTCTTGACAAATCTAAGGGACCCTACTCTTTCTTAATCCTCCTCCACCTCTAACCTTGTTTCTTCTGACACAAATCACTCCTGTTTCCTCACTTACTTCTCTGAGCACTCCTTTGCAATATCTTTCTCCGGCTTGTCCTCTGCCTCCCACCCCCTTATTGTGGGTATCCTACAGGGATTTGTTCCGGCTCCCCTTCTCTTCTCAATTAGCAATTACTCCCTCGAGGAGCTAAGCCACTCTCATGGCTTTAACTACTTCTTATATGCACAAGACTGTCATCTCTATCTCACTAGCCCTGACTCTCTCCTCTGCAGTATTTCCTACTGGCTCCATTATATCTCTACATGAAGGTCTTGCTGACCCCTGAATCTCAATCTATCCAAAACAAAACTCCTCATATTCCCTCCCAAAACCCTCCTCCACTTCACTTTCACATGACAGTTGACAATAACACCATCCTCCCCATCTCCCAAGCCTGCAACCTTGGCATTATCCTCGACTCTTCTCTCTCTTTTATCCCCCATATTCACTCTGTCACCAAATCCCACCAGCCCTTTCTTCACAACATTTCCCAAATCTGCTCCATTCTCTCAATCTCAGTGACCATAATGGTGGTTCAGGCACTTGTCATATCTTGGCTTGACTACTGCATTAGCCTACTCACTGATCTCCCTGTCTGCAGTCTCTCTCCTCTCCAGTCCATAGTTTACTCTGTTGCTCAGTTCATGTCTCATGTCTCCAAAATGCCATTCTGTGCATCTCCTTCCTCTTCAAAAACTGCCAATGATTGCCCATTCCTGTCCGCATCAAGCAGAAACTCCTGACAAGTGGCTTTAAATCACTCAAACAGCTATCTCCCTCCTACTTATCCACTCTCCTCTCCCACTAGAACCCAGCTCACACTCTCAAGCCAACCTACTCACTCTTCCTCATTCTCTTCTTGTCTTACCTGCCTCTTGTTCATGCCTTCCTTTCTTCCTGAAAGTCCTTTTACCCTCATATCCTACAGGCCACACTCTCCCCATCTTCAAAGCCTATCTGAAATCACATCTCCTCCAGGAGGCCTTTCCCTGTTAATCTCTAATCCACGCCTCCCCATACTTTTTTATCCCCTAGTGCCACTTTTGCCCTTTTGTGTCACCTAAGCAATTAATTACTTACAACCCCCAACAGCACTTATGTACACATATGCTCTATTACTTCCTCGTATCCATAATTCATTTAAGCATCTTTCTCCCCTGCTAGATTGTAAACCTCCATATGGGAAAGGATCATGTATACTAATTCCTACTTTCCTCTCCCAAGTGCTTAGTAAAGTACTTGGCACACAGTAGGTGGTTACTTAAACACGATTGATTGATTGATTGATTGGAAGTTATCAGCACCTGGCATTCGGAATCTCACCCAGTGTGCACATGAGCTCTGTTATTTTCATTCTTATTTTCAGAAGATGACACTGAGAGGTTGAATAGTGCACTCAAGAGTACCAAGAGCCAGAGAAGGAATTGGAATCCGGGGTTCTTAAATCCTAAACTCAACCTTTCAGGATTTACTGCCTGACTGCCTGTTTTCTTTTCAGAGCTGATGCACTGTCCCGCCCAGAGGAAAAAATCTAAGGAAATTTCCCAACTTTCTCACCTCCTAATGCTGTCTATACTCCAATTAGGAATCTTTATTTAAATCAGTCTTTCATGGCAAATAGTCAAGAATTGAATCTATGGTATTGATTGAGCACTTAATGTGTGCAAAGCACGGTACTAAGTGCTTGGGAGCGCTCAGTACAACAGAGTTGATAGACATGTTTCCTCTTAACAGGGAGTTTACAACCTAGAGGGGGAGAATTTAAATGACCTGTTAGGGTGATTTTTTTTTGTTTGTTTTTAATGGTATTTGTTAAGTGCTTACTATGTTACAGGCACCATAATAAGCACTGGAGGTAGATAAAAGCTAATCATGTTGGACACAGTTCATATCTCACATGGAGCTCATAGTCTTGATCTCAATTTTACAGATGAGGTAACTGAGGCACAGAGAAGTGAAGTGATTTGCCCAAGGTCATGCAGCAGATAAATGGGGGAGTCGGAATTAGAACCCAGGTCCTCTGCCTCCCAGGCCCATGCTCTTTCCACTAGATGGCGCCGCTTCTTATCTCTCTTTAGTGCTGTATTGTACTTTCCAAGTGCTTAGTAGGGTGCTCTGCACACAGTAAGCGCTCAGTAAATACGATTGAATGAATGAATGAACTGGTGGAGCGCCTTAAAGTCCAGAGAAAAACATTGACATTAGCTGTGGATACATATGGAAACAGAGGAGGAACAGCCCAGTCAAAGAGCAGGATTATTTGGGCCCTGGCATTTATGTTTAGAAGTGCAGATGTGAGGCCAATAAGAAATAGATTTCAACATTAGAGAGCTGAGATAAGGTTGCAGTGATGAAAAGGAGAGGAAGGGTCTTAGAAATACTGGGAAAAGAGAGAATTGCCCAAATAATTGTATCAAGTCCTGCTACGCAGCTCTGCTCAGGATGCCAGAGGGGCCTTCACTTTCTGGTTTCAAGTAAACAAAAGTTGAGGAAGGCAACGGTTGCTGGTTTTTTGGGTTTTTTTTAAAAAAAAGACACTCTTGAAAATTAGCAAGGCCCTCTGTTTCTTGTGAGACATTACTTTCTCTTGCCCCAATGACCTGGATCCAACTGCCTCTCCCTCTGGTATTTCAACTAGGGTAATGGTATCGATTGAGGTCAACAAAATGTCCAATCTGTTCATAAAAGGTTACAGTCTCTATGGTCTAATTCTCCAAATTAGTCAGAGAGGGCACTGATAAAAGGGAGGGTGGGTGTCTGCATGGCAAAGGACAGGAATATTTATCAGGGTTAGGTTCACACAGGTGATCCTCAGGATATGTACTCCAGGGGGTTCAGAAGAGGCTAAGAATTTAGTTCTTAAGAGCAGGGTCTACCTCAGACATCTGGCCTACCTGAGGTAGGGAAAATTCACCATCTCTTTCCATAGCACACATGCAACATAATAGCGTCATTTGCAACAGTTTGGGACATATATCTGAAAAACATTGCTCCACCACATTGCCACCACGCTGCCCCGCCCTCACCCCACATAACAGTAATAATAATAATAATCGTTTTTGTTAAGTGCTGTGTTCCAAGCACTGTACTAAGCACTGTACACAGTCCATATCCCACATGGGGCTCATGGTCTTAATCCCCATTTTACAGATGAGGTAACTGTAATGTAAGGTCTCATAGACGAGTGGCGGAGCCGGGATTAGAACTCATGACTCCCAGGCCTGGGCAAATACCACAGTTATTATTGTTATCTTTAAGTGATTTGCCCAAGGTCTCGTAGCAGGCACAGGGCAGAGCTGGGATCGGAACCCCGGTGTCCTGATTCCCATTCCTATGCTCTTTCTCCTAGATCACACTGACTCTCTTTTGTTCATTCATTCATTCATTCAATAGTATTTATTGAGCGCTTACTATGTGCAGAGCACTGTACTAAGCGCTTGGGATGAACAAGTCGGCAACAGATAGAGACAGTCCCTGCCATTTGATGGGCTTACAGTCTAATCGGGGGAGACGGACAGACAAGAACAATGGCAATTTGTTCTCATCCAAGGGCTTAGTACAGTGCTCTGCCTACATTAGGTGCTTAAGAGATACTATTGATTTGATTGACGCATAATTCAAAAAAAGCCCTTGAAAGGGATTTCTTTCCCATTTCTCCTTTTCCTTTTTCTCTATTCATCTCAGAACTGGACCTCATATTGAACAAGAATGTCCCCTTCACATTACCCTCCTTTACTTCAATCCTAGATGCTCAGCGTTAACCTGAGCAGTAGGGCAAAACATCATATGATTACAAAAACTACTTGTGTGTTTAGCTTTGCAGTAACGTTAGCGCCGTTTTGAAAGTTGACTTGGAAAAAATATAGATTGTAGTTAAAGAAGGACAAAAAAAAGCTGCTCTGGTTCTATTTAAAAACAACGCATAAGGAGATGACGTCTGGTGCTCCCATTTGCGGCACTGAGATTAATATAAAAGGCCCTGTTCATTTATCTTCCACTTTGTATTCCAATTATTCATTACTCACTTACTTTGCTTAATTGATGGCGAGATTTCCACTTCATTTCAAAAACAAAGGCAGCCTGAAAATTTTGAGAGCAAGTAGGACGAACCAAACATTTAGTGGAGGGAAAGTGATAACTGAAGTTTGTTGTTCTTTTCTGTAAGGGGTCGGGTTTTCTTCGAAAGCCTCCATTGAGTCCCCTAATTTGAAATGGCTTCAAAGCTTCCAGCCTCAAGAGCATGGACAAAAGTGTGCTAATACACTTCGCTTTTGCTGTCAAGTCCCAGCCTGGCTGGAATGAAGGGTCCCTCCTACAGTCCTCCTGCCCCTTGTTTTTCAACTGAGACCTTGCTAAAATAGTGAACCATTTTGGAGTGGTTCCATTCCTGGCTTTTCTTGAAGATTTGGAGTGACTCAGATCTCCCTTCCTCCCCCTAAGTCAGGGACAACTAGATAAGGGAGAAAATGAAAAAAAAAAATTTCAATTGAAGAAAGGTTTAATCCACCTCCCTCCTGTTTTTTCATTCTCTTTGGAAGAAAACAGTAAGGCAGGTAGGTGAGTGCTAATTCGCACCCCCACTGAAATGCCTAGCTGAAACTGCAGCAAATTGAATTGCCCAGAATGATTTGGTCTGAATTAGTCGTTGTAAGTAGTTTATTTCTTTTATGATCCACATAATAATGGTTAAATAGAGCTTCCTTAAGAGGGTTAATATTCCACATTAATTTGGCACCTCTAAGGAGCTCAAGGCACTTTTTTATGGTCTTTATTAAGCACTTACTGTGTGCACTTACTATGTGCTCTATCCACTAGGCCACATTCACACCTCTCCTAGAGACAAGGAGGCAAGCTATATTGTTCTCACCTTAAGGAAGAGAAAAGAGTCTTGGAAAAGTTGAATGATTTTCCCAAGATCAACAGCAAATTAATAGCAGATGTGAGCATACTGTCAGCTTTCCTCACTTCCAGTCTTGTTCACAAATCATCTTACCTGGTGCCTTTCTCTCTCTCTCTCTCTCTCTCCAGTCAAATTTTCCAGTCATTTCTTCTTAGAGAGGAAAGAGTTAAGCTTAAACATATGAAGAGTGGCAACTGCTTAGCATAAGAGTTAAGGGGTTATAAATATTAGAAAATTTGACAGGTTTTCTTTCAAAATTGCAGAAATGTCCAGCCTGGTGCTCTGTATGCATCATCCAGGGTAAGGAGAATGACCAAATTGTATCCCTGCTCCCTTTTCAATATATTTTCCTTTGAGCTGGAGACCTATAAACAATTGTGGGCTTTGTCAAAACAGAATCAGACCAATTTCAATCAGTCAATCAACCATATTTATTGAGCACTTACTGTGTGCCGAGCACTGTAGTAAGGGCTTGGAAGAGTACAATATAACAATATAAGAGAGTTGGTAGACACATTCCCTGCCCACAACAACCTTACAGTCTAGAGGGGCAAAGAGATATTAATATAAACAAATAAATTACAGATATGTACAAAAGTGCTGTAGCACTGGGGAGTAAATCAGGGTGATCCAGAAGGGAGTGGGAGAAGAGGAAATGAGGCCTTAATTAGGAAAGGCCTCTTGGAGGAGATGTGCCTTCAATATAGCTTTGAAGGTGGGGAGAGCAATCATCTGTCTAATATGAAGAAGGAGAGCGTTCCAGGCCAGAGGCAGGATGTGGGCGAGAGTTCAAAAGCCACCTCCTTTCATGGGTTGGTTAGTCATGGGTTAAGCAGCATAAAGTAGTGACACTACATCAGGGAGCCTATTTGAACCCCTGCACCTAGAATACTTTTCCTCAGGTTCACCCCTGCTCTCTCCCAGAAATACTCCCCAACTGGCTCCCATTGCATTTATTTCACTGGCCACTGTGAACACAGGCACTGATTCCGAGACACTGGATGCTTTCAAATTTTTACCACCTCTGTGCCCTGGCCTACCATCCCGTCCCATTCTGACTCTGTGCCCTAAGGTAGTTATTTACCTTGCGTACCTATCTGAAGCCTTTCCTGCAAGAGCCCAGTCTTTCACTTCGGTTACACTCTGCTAAGCGCTTACTACAGTGCACTGCACATAGTAGGTGCTCAACAAATACGATTGATTGAAAGAAAAAGTTAAAAAGAAAGAAAAAAAGCTTATATTCTGCACTGTGAGCCAAGAACAGAACCCCATTTACCCAGAATCCCTCCCCACCCCCCCACCTCACCTTCCCCTCCCTGACCCCACCACTTTTCCTAGATCAGGTCCATGGAAGGACGTGGAGGCTGAAGAAATGCTGGTCAAAAAAGGGCAAGGAAATGGCTCTCCCCTGTTTTTTTTTTTTTATTTTTATGGTATTTGTTAGCCACTTACTATGTACCAGGCCCTGTACTAAGCACTGGAGTAGATACAAGCTAATCAGGTTGGACACAGTCCTTGTCCGACATGGGGCTCATAGTTTTAATCCCCCTTTCACAGATGAGGGAACTGAGCCCAAGAGAAGTGAAGTGACTTGAAGTGAGTCACACAGCAGACAAGTGGCAGAGTTGGGATTAGAACCCAGATTCTCCTGACTCCCAGGCCCAGGCTCTTTCCACTGGGCCATGCTACTTTCTTGTTTGCTGCCCTCCTACTGCCTGTCAGAGCCGGACTTGAACAACTCCTCCAGAGGGCCTCTTTTTGACAGTAGTGTACAATTTAGGGATATTTACAACCATTCGAATGGCTTGAATTTGAAGAAAAAAGTGTAGTTATGAAATTAAAATTGACAGCACCTGCCTAGCGAGCCCCACTCCTCAAGAACCTCCAGTGGTTGCCCATCCACCTCTGCATCAAACAGAAACTCCTCCCCTTTGGCTTCAAAGCACTCAATCACCTTGACCCCTCCTACCTCACCTTGCTACTCTCCTAAAAAAATAATAATGATCGTGGTATTTGTTAAGCATTTTTATGTGCCAGACACTGTACTAAGTGCTGGGGTGGACACAAGCAAATCGGGTTGGACACAGTCCTTGTCCCAGCGGGTCTCACAGTCTCAATCCCCATTTTATAGATGAGGTAATTGAAGCATGGAGAAGTGAAACCACTTGCCCAAGGTCACACAGCAGACAAGTGGTGGAGCCAGGATTAGAACCCATGACCTTCTGACTTTCAGGCCTGTGCTCTATCCACTACACCATGCTGCTTCTCCTACTACAACACACTCCAAAATCTTCTCTCCTCTAATGCTAACCTTCTCACTGTACCTCAATCTAGTCTATCTCACCACCGACCTCTCACCCACGTCTTGCCTCTGGCCTGGAACGCCCTCCCTCTTCATATCTGACAATTACTCCCTCCACTTCAAAGCCTTATTGAAGGCATATCTTCTCCAAGAGGCCTCCCTTAATTAAGTCCTCTTTTCCTTTTCTTCAACTCCCTTCTGCCTCGCTCTGACTTGCTCCCTTTATTCATCCCCTCTCCCAGTCCCCAGCACTTATGTACCTATCTGTAATTAGTTTATTTACATTGGTGTCTGTGTCCCCTTCTAAACTGTGGGCAGGGAACGTCTCTGTTATATTGTACTCTCTCAAGCGCTTAGTGCAGTACTCTGCACACAGTAAGTGATCAGTAAATACGATTGACTGACTGACTGACTGACCCAGAGAGAGATTCCTTCCAGGTTCCAACATCGGCAGAGTCCTTGTTTCTTGTCCAGATCGCGGTCTTCGGCACAATTCAGGCAGGAAGGAAACTTGCTGTCCATCATCCTTAAGGTCAAAAAGAGATGAGACATTACTTTTGAATGGTGAATAGTTTTAGGATTTCATTGCCCTAAATTTATGTTGCATATAACTTGGGATAACTGAAACCAGGCAGAACACTAAGAACACGCTGTTCTTTGCTATTGCAGGCACTCTGCCCAGGTAAAAAGGAAAGTACTTTGCTTTATGCCATAGGCTCCCTCTATTAGCAAAGAATAGAGTTGTAGTCTTGTGGAAGGGACTACTCTGAAAAGATGAATATGGTTGCCAGAGGATTTGGATCTAGCAAATGAAATAATTCAAGTCCTTCCAGGGACTCTAGACCGTAAACTTGTTATGGAGAGGGAACTTGACTGCGAATTCTCTTGTACTGTACTCTCTCTAGATTGCTCTGCACATGGTAGGTGCTCAGTAAATTCCACTGATTGATTGACTGATTGATTCCTGAGGTGAGGTGTGTGAAAGTGGTTTGGGGAAGAACCTGACAACTTGTTGAATTTCCACTGGGGAATTGTCACCATTGCCACTGTGATTGCCAGGCTGACGAGATACTTCTTTTCAATTGACTGGCATACAGGGTCAGAATCAATCGTACTTATTGAGGGCTTACTTTGTGCTAAGCACTCTACTAAGCGTTTGGGAGAGTACAATACGACAGGATTAGCGGATACGTCCTCTGCCCAATACAAGCTTACAGTCTAGAGGAGTTTATAGAATGTTGGCGATCTGCAACTGGGACCTACATTTGGGGCCACGCGATCGGAGGAGCAGATGGTTCAAAATGAACCCTTCTGCCCAACAGATAATGGGGATGCAGATACCCACAGGTCAGGATGGGTCTTGACCCCTCCCTGGAAAGAGATTGGTGATCCAGTTGGACCTGGGGTCCACAGCAACCCTGACATTTGCTGTCAGGCAGGAGTCAGGAAAAAATGGGTTCATTTCCCACCCAATTTTGGGATGGCAATGCCCACATCCTATAGTCAAGGACTAGGGAAAGGTTGTAACCGTTGCACTGAAAAACACTGCAGAGGAGTGAAACATTTTGCCACCGTAAACTGGATCAGTGACCTTGCCTGCAGGGGAAAAAAAGCATACAATTTTTCCAACTGGTGTTTGCGACTATCCATGCTTAATTTTTGGAATACCAAAGTATTCAGTTTGGCGTCATTGCACTGTGCTTCAGGCTATTAACTGTATCTGTTTTTATCACTCATATATAGAGAACATAATGGAACAATGAACTCTAAAGAGTTATGGTGACTTTCACATTCGTGAAATTATCCTGACTTTTCTTGTGAGGTTAGTCAATCAATCAGTGGTATTTATTGAGCATTTACAGTGTGCGGAGCACTGTACGAAGCGCTTGGGAGAATGCAATACAGTAGAGTCGGTAGGCGTGATAGTAAAAACGATCATCTTATTTATTGTGTTTAGTGATGACTTAGAAAGTTCATTGTCAAATAGCAAAAATCTCCTCAAACTTCCCTCAGGGTGACCGAAGCCACAGAATTCCTAATCCCACTTTTTTCCATAAATCTTTGGTCAATCGTATATATTGAGCGCTTACTGTATGCCCAGGCTCAAAATGAAAAATTGGCACTTCTGACAGCAAAGGCTTAAAAAAAACCCATTCTGTAGTCACAGGTTTGAAGGGAGTGTCCCAGTAGACTACTAACTAAAAGAACATGAAATAAGGGTAAGTATACTACTACTGCATCAGCCTCCTCACTGACTTCCCTGCCTCCTGTCTCGCCCCTCTCCAGTCCATACAACACTCTGCTGCCTGGATCATTTTTCTACAAAATGCTCAATCCATATTTCCCCCTTCCTCAAGAACCTCCAGTGGTTGCCCATCTGTCCCAGATGACCCTGGGGTACCGACCATCTCAAGGTCAAATGCTATCTCGTGACCTCCTGAGCCAGCAGGCGGAACTTGGAAGTGAGGGTGGGACACCACCCCCACAACCAAAACTGCCAGATTGACAGCCCAAGCTGGGAATACAGAAGGTGCCCCTCACCCCCGTGCCAATCAAATTAGGAATGGAGGAGCGGGAGGGCAGAGATTGGATAAACTGAGGCAGGAAGCTGGAATGGTCTAAGGGCACAGGTGATAAATACCTGCCGCCTCTAACCTTCTGTGCAGAGGAATGGGGCTTGCAGCAGCCGGCTGTAGGTCGCCTCTGTCCAGAACGTGAGAAGGCCGCTCGGCCTTCACCGAGTGAGGAGCCATGGGATGGGTGAGTGTCCTGTCCTGTTGAGAGCTCGTGGGGTTGGAAGCCAGATGCTTCACCATGGGTATGTAACATTTAAAATGGATTTGATGTCTAAGTGGGTGCCTCCCCAGGGGGACGTGAACAGGGTGGGAGCCAGCCGCCTCACCAAGTGCCAGTAATAATAATAATAATGTTGGCATTTGTTAAGCGCTTACTATGTGCCGAGCACTGTTCTAAGCTCTGGGGTAGACACAGGGTAATCAAGTTGTCCCACGTGGGGCTCACAGTCTTAATCCCCATTTTACAGATGAGGTAACTGAGGCACCGAGAAGTCAAGTGACGATGAACCTACCATGTTCTGAGATCTGTATATCGGGCTAACAGGAGTCGGGGTGGAGTACAGTGGAGATGTCTCGATCTCTCGACATCATTAGTGTCTTGACCTCTTTTGCCTTGACGAATCCATGGACCAAGACTGGAGCCGAGAAGCTATAGAACCAGATGAGGGACCCCTTCGAGCCTGCACAGTCTCTGGTACAGTGGCCTCAGGTGAAGGGATGAGGGAAGAGTGACCCTGCAGACATGACCTTGGAAGCTGAGCACCCTCACTTTCAAGCTGCTTCTGGATCAGATTGGCTTATTTTACAAGTCAACCATAAGTGGGTAACGCATAACTGGGTTTAACGCATAACTGTATGTAACTCATATGTGTATGTAACTCATTAGTGTTTAACAGATAAGTGTATTTAACGCAAAGGTGGATTCCTCCTGGGTGGGGCGACCACATGGTGGGAGCCAGCTGCTTCACCACGTTGTGAGTAAATCATAAGTGGGCTCGGATGTCCGCCCACACGCGAGTGTCATATCAGTGTATTCCTCCCGTTTGAGAAGCTCTAACACCATATTCCTCCCAAAGGGGAAGCTTTAACACCATATTTCCCCCCAAAAGGGAAGGCCAATTGTCATGTCTAAATAATTAATTAAATTCGCCCTGCGGAATAAATTCTATACAAAACTCAGGTTTTCCATCCCCGGCCTCTCTCTCTCTCTCACTTGCCGCGCCAATTCCAAAAGAACCTGTCCCTGGCGACGGGTGACACCATCCACCACCGCATCAAACAGAAACTCCTTACCAATGGCTTTAAAGCACTCAGTCACCTTGCCCCCTCCTATCTTACCTTGCTGATTTCCTACTGTGACCCAAGCACTCTCACTTCACTCCTCTAATGCCAACCTACTCGCTGAACCTCCATCTTGTCTCTCTTGCTGTCGACCCATCGTCCACATCCTGTCTCTGGCTTGGAACTCGCTCCTCCTTCAACAGATCACCATTCTCTCCACCATCAAAGCCTTATAAAAATCATATCTCCTCCGAGAGGCCTTCCCCGACTAAGCCCTCATTTCCGCTATTCCCTCTCCTTTCTGCATTGTCCTTACAGTTGGATTTGTACCCTTTCGTCACCACAACCTCAGCCTCAAAACACTTATGTACATATCTGTAATTTATTTATATTAATGCCTGTCTCCCCTTGTAGACCGTAAGCTCCTTGTGGGCAGGCAAGAGAATCAGCATGGCTTAGCAGAAAGAGCATGGGCTTGGGAGTCAGAGGACCTGGGTTCTAATCCTGGCTACACCACTTGTCTGCTGGGTGACCTTGGGCAAGTCACTTCACTTCTCCATCCCTCAGTTACCTCATCTGTGAAATGGGAATTAAGACTGTGAGCCCTATGTGGGAAAGGGCCTGTGTCCAACCTGATTGTCCTGTATCTACTCCAGTGCTTTGTACAGTGTCTGGCACATAGTAAGCACTGAACAAATACCACAATTATTATTATTTATTATTATTACTACTAATAATAATGTCTATCAACTCAGTTAGCTTGTACTCTCCCAAATGCTTAATACAGTGCTCTGAATACAGTAAAGCCTCAATAAACATGGCTGATTGATTGATTGATTGCTGGAAGTAGACTGGAATGCGCCAGAGCAGAGTTCTGACCAGAAAATAAGAGCCAGAACAACCTTTCCAGCTTGCCATGGCTGCACCATACATCACAGCCCCAGGGAGGGAACACAAAGCAAAGGTCCAGGGTGACAACAGTGGGAGAAGCAGAGTGGCCTAGTGGAGTCAGCACAGACCTGGGACTTAGGATAATAATAATGATAATGGTATTTGTTAAGCACTTATTATGTGCCAGGCACTGTACTAAGCATAGGAGCCCTGGGTTCTAGAGTGGAGACACAGGATCTACAAGTCACACATTCACAACATGTTTGCTTCGTACTGCTAAAACTGTATTGTTGTGCTACTCATTTTTTCTCTCCGTTTCATTGTGATTTTTGCATTTTTTTGCTTTCTGAGTGAAAAGTGATAGTGCAAATCTGTGAAGAGGGGAAAGAGAGATGATGAATTTCACACATATAACTTTTCTAAAGTAATTAACAACAACAACAATGTTGGTATTTGTTAAGCGCTTGCTATGTGCAGAGCACTGTTCTAAGCGCTGGGGTAGATACAGGGTCATCAGGTTGTCCCGCATGAGGCTCACAATCTAAATGCCCATTTTACAGATGAGGTAACTGAGGCACAGAGAAATTAAATGACTTGCCCACAGTCACACAGCTGACAAGTGGCAGAGGCGGGATTCGAACCCATGACCTCTGGCTCCCAAACCTGTGCTCTTTCCACTGAGCCATGCTGCATTTGTATGATGCTTAAAGGGAAGTAAAAATGATCTTGCAGCTAATAGAAAGTCCTTACCACTGGCTTTAAGCCCCCTGAATCAGCTCTCCCTATCCTACCTTACCTTGCTCCTCTCCCACACTTTGCTCCTCTAACACCAGCCTTACTGTGCCTTGGTCTTGTCTCTCTTGCCGTCGTCGTTGACCCCTTGCTCGTGTCCTCCTGCCTGGAGCTCCCTCCCTCTTCTTATCTGACAGATGAGCATTCTCCCCATCTTCAAATCCTCACTGAAGTCATATCTCCTCCAAGAAGCCTTCCCTGACTAACTTCCCATCTCCCCCCCAACTATGCACCCTCCTTTCTGCATCACCCATGTGCTTTTAAGTACTTAAACCTTTTAAGTACTTAAGTACCTTTTAAGTACTCTGATACTCTTACTCCCAGCCCCTCATTCCTTATGTACACATCCTTATACACTGCCATTTTTCCTATCGGTAATTTATTTTAATGTACGTCTTCTCTGTTAGATTGTAAGCTCCTTGAGGGTTGGGATCGTGTTGTACTTTATTGTGTTGTACTCTCCTAAGCACTTAGTACACTGCTCTGTGTACAGTAAACACTCAACAAATATCATGTTGATAGATTAACATAACGGATGTTCCTTCTTTTCATAGTCATCATTAAATGCAGTCTTAGAATGCTTGTTTTTGTCTATCTCAAACCTTCTTGAATTTTATTTATTTTGATTAAAGTTGTGGCGTCCCCAAACTTATTCATCTCGGAGCAATCAAAGTTTTGACAGCCACTGGGACTTTCAGCTGGCCAGGGAAAAATAGACAGCACTGAATCTCTTGTCTAGGCTCTTGATTGATTATTGCATAATCACAATAAAAAATAAGCTCCAGCAATTTCTCCCGCTCCTCTAAATTGAAGCAGGTGGCATAAACAAGCCTTATTGTAGCATAAACATTGGTAATTTAAAGTCCTACAGCTAAGAATCTCCTAGAATTTGTCCCTCACCCCAGTGCACATTAATCGTACTGTTAGGATGGTTGATATTTTTTTTTAATGTACCTTTCACTCTGGGCAGAGGAAGAGGAAACAAACATTCAAATTTCTATTACCCAATACTTGGGGTGCATTTGAAGTTCTTCTCACTTAAATGGGCAAATATATGCCCAATTGAATGGATAGGTGTTTCACTGTGTACATAGTCACGTATTATGTAGCTATATATGCTCATACATGCTGTATAGTCATATATTTAACATGTAGCAGTAATTGAAGTCTTTGAATGCATGGTGAATGGGTTACTATGGGTACACTAAGTTTGGCAAATGTGATGATGCAGGTTCAGGAATAGTGTTTTCCATAATTATTTTTTCATCAAATCGTGGTTCTTTGCTGAGCCTGGTGTATCTGATGTCCCACCCACACTATGTTGACTAAGTAGCCCAAAAATATAGTGAAATAGAATAGGGTGAGTAAAATACTCTCTACGAATAAAGCTTTGCCCTTGTAAAGAGAATGAACTCTTCCATCTTAGCAAGATTCTTTTGTGTATGTGTGTGTGTGTGTGTGTGTGTGTGTGCCCAGAGAGAAGTAATTTATTAACCTCTGGTCCCTGAAAGAGTTATATTTCTTATGGTAGAACCTCGGTTGGTTCACATCTCTCACACTGGTTCAGCTAAGGTAAGGAATGTGTCTGTTTACTGTTATATTCTCCCAAGCACTTAGTACAATGCCTTGCACACAGTAAGAGGTCACTAAATACGATCGAATGAATGAATGAATCGTCATTACTAATACTATAACTATTATTATTACTACAAATGGATATTTTCATGTGTCCCAGATCCTTTCTAGTTAGGAATAGGAATAGGAAGCACCCAGAAATGTGGGCAGATCTTAATTAATATTTTTGTAAACATTTGCAGAGAGACCAGCGTATGTTGAATACTAATATCTGGTCTATGCAGGCAAAGGGCCTGACATGAAAAGAATCTGAAAAATAGCACCTGTTATTTAACTGCTATGGTTTTCCCAGCCTCATTTTCAACCCAACATAGCAATACCTAACAAATGCTGCACTGATCATGTTCTCTCCTCTTTCAAGACCCTCAAGTGACTGCCTGTGTCTCTCCGCATCATCCCAAAACACCTCTCAATCGACTTCAAGACTCTTTGAAGTTTATCTCCATTTGCCCTCTTTACTCACTCTTCCCCAACTTGCTGTCTTTGTTGCACCCAAGCCAACCTTCTAGTTGTACCTCACTCTCAACTCTCCCACAACCATCCTCTTGCTCACACTGTTCTCCTGGCTTGGAACTTAATCCCTTTCTCCTCACATCAGACAGACCATAGCTCTCCCTCCTCACATATCTATCCCTCCTAAAATATAACCTTCTCCAACAAGCTTTCCCCAATTAACTTCCCAGCACCCTAAGCCCTATCATCCCTTTAATCAGCTCTAGCATTATCACCTTATTTATACCTCACTCAACACTCTTGTATAGCTGTGTATTCAATTATTCATTTTGACCACTCTAATGGTACATATTTTTGTTTGTCTCTCCCTTTAGAGGGTAAACTCCTTGTGGCCAGAGAATATTTCACTTCTTTATTCTGTGCTTCCCAGACACCTAGTATAGTGCAGTGCACTGAGTATGAGAAGTGCAGAGAAGCAGTGTTGCCTAGTGGGTAGAGCACAGGCCTGGAAGTCAGAGGGACCTGGGTTCCCACTTGTCTGCTATATGACTTAGGGCAAGTTCATTCATTCATTCAATCACATTTATTGAGCAGTTACTGAGTGCAAAGCACTGTACTAATTGCTTGGGAGAGTACAAATCAACAACAAACAGACATATTCCCTGCCCACAACCAACTCACAGTCTAGAGGGAGAGAGACAGACATCAATATACATACATTAATAAATAAATAAATAAATTACAGATATTTACATATGTGCTGTGGGGATGGTCGGGGGGTGTTGAATGAAGGGAAAGTCAGGGAGTTGCAGAAGGGAGTGGGAGAAGAGGAGAGGAGGGATTAGTCTGGGAAGGCCTCTTGGAGGAGATGTGCCTGCAATAAGGCTTTGAAGTGGGGGAGAGCAATGATCTGTCTGATATGTGGAGGGAGGGCTCGTTTCAGACCAGAGGCAGGATGTGGAGGAGAGGTCTGTGGCGAGATAGATGAGATCGAGATGGAAGGCAAGTCACTTCCCTCCGGCTCCGTTCCCTCATCTGTAAAATGGGGATTAATACTATGAGCCTCATGTGGGACATGGACTGTGTCCAACCTGATTAGCTTGTATCTACCCCAGTGCTGCCCCCTCCTACCTCACCTCGCCACTCTCCTACTACAACCCTGACCACACACTTCGGTCTCTAAAGCTAACCTTCTCACTGTACCTCAGTTTCGTCTATCTCGCCACCAACCTTTCGCCCATGTCCTGCTTCTGGCCTGGAACACCCTCCCTCCTCATATTTGACAATTACTCTCCCCGCAACCCAAAACCTTACTGAAGGCACATCTCCTCCAAGAGACCTTCCCAGATTAAGCCCTCCTTTCCTCTTCTCCCACTCCCTTCTGCATCACCCTGACTTGCTCCCTTTATTCATCCCCCTCCCAGCCCCACAGCACTTATGTACATACTCATAATTTATTTATAGTAATGTCCACCTCCCCCACATCTAGACTGTAAACTCACTGTGGGCAGGGAATGTGTCTCTTAATTATGTTGTACTCTCCCAAGCACTTAGTACAGTGCTCTGCACACGGTAAGAACTCAAAAATGCGACTGAATGACCAGCTGACTAGCATTGAAAGCCGTTAACAAATATCATAAAGAAAAAAATACTACTCCCAGGTATTGGTGAAGAAAACTTCACAGATTCCGAGTTGTGTTCAAGCAGGTATGTCAGAGACAAGTTTATTTCTACTAGTGTTAGAAGGGAGCCGAGGTTGACAGAGTTTTCCCTGCTAGTTGAGATTAGGTCAGATCCATGCCACACAGAGTTTATATACAGTTGGTACCAGAGAGCACAATACATGATAAAGATTTTAAGACAGGCAGCAGTAAATGCCCGCTTGGGCTAATTGCCTGGTCCTGCTTTGTTCTATAATCAAGTAAGGCCAAGTAAACAGATCCCACTCCCTGCTTCCAATCTGATCAGCCCACTAGGGTTTTCACCCTAGACAAAGGAGGAACAGCTCCATTCTACCTTGAGAACTTGAATATGCCAATCTCTCCGATAAAACAGGCGGGATGAACAAAAGGGGGAGGGTACCTGAGGTGCTGACTTTGAGCATCCCGCTTTGAGACAATCAAGTGGCCTAGAGGCAAAACAGCTCCGAGGTTGGAAGAGAAGGGGTCAAACGCTTCCACAGTATCCAGTATTTACTTAGTTCAGCCTTTCAAAAGCAACAGTCATTTTGTAACAATCTTCAGCTAGATTCGGCAATAACCCCCATCAGGAATCTTGCACTTGTTCCTAACTTAATAATAATAATAATACTAATGGCATTTGTTAAGCGCTTACTAGGTGCAAAGTACTGTTCTAAGGGCTGCGGGGATAAAAGGTGATCAGGTTTTCCCACGTGGGGCTCACTGTCATGATCCCCATTTTACAGATGAGGTAACTGAGGCACAGAGAAGTTAAGTGACTTGCCCAAAGTCACACAGCTGACAAGTGGCAGAGTCAGGATTAGAACCCATGACCTCTGACTTCCAAGCCCATGCTCTTTCCACTGAGCCACACTAACCCTCGACATTACTGACCCCCTGAACCTACTGTTGTCATATGCCTTTTAGTAGCTTCACCCTGCTGGTTGCTCTGCCTTTCTGGTGAACGGCAGCTTGACACATTTGCAGCCTCTGGACTGTAAGCTCGTCGTGGGCAGGGAATATGATTGCCAACTCTCTCGTACTCTCTCAAGTGTTTAGTACAGGGCTCTGCACATAGCAAGCGCTCAATAAATGCCATTGATGATAAAATACCATTGCTGCTGCTGATGAAATGGGGGATTGGAAACGGGTATTTTTTGCTGCTTTGAAGCACGGTTCACTTTGTAATTATAGGTTGGAGACGAAAGTGTAGACAAGGCAGCAGATCAGTGATGTATGTGCATCTTGATATGTGTTAACTGAATGTGAGCCAGTCATTGGGCAGGGATTATCTTTATTTGTTGCCAAACTGTAAATTCCAAGCGCTTAGTACAGTGCTCTACACATAGTAAGCACTCAATAAATACTATGGAATGAATGAATGAATGTTCAAAGGTCTGCATGATTGGCAGCTTATGCTTGGAGCTTCTTGCAGCCTTTCCCCACTATTCCCCACTATAGGGGAGCTGCCTGGCCTAGTGGATAGATCATGGGCCTGGGAGTCAGAAGGACCTGGATTCTTATCCTGGCTCTGCCGCTTGTCTGCTGTGTGAATCTGGGCAAGTCACTTTGCTTCTCTATGCCTCAGTTACCTCATCTGTAAAATGGAGATTCAGACTGAGCCCCATGCAGGACAAAGGACTGTGTCCAACCTGATTAGCTTGTCTATACCCCAGTATTTAGAACAGTGCTTGACACATAGTAAGTGCTTTTTTGTTGTTGCTTCATGGTATTTGTTAAGTGCTTAACTATGTGCCAGGCACTGTCCTAGCACTGGGGTAGATCCAACCTGGTACAATTAAGTCAGACATGATCCCTGTCCTGCATGGGGTTTACAGTCAAGTAGGAGGGAGAACAGGTATTTAATCCCCCCTTTACAGTTGAGGAAACTGAGGTGTGAGAAGTTGAATGACTCGCCCAAGGTCACACAGCAAGCAGTGGGCAGAGCCGGGATTAGGAACCCAGGTCCTTGGAATCTCAGGCCTGTGTTATTTCCACTAGGCCACGCGGTTTACTTTGGTTCCATGGATCAGTGGAAAGAGCATGGGCTTAGGAGTCAGAGGTCATGGGTTCTTTTTTTTTTATGGTATCTGTTAAGCTCTTACTACGCGCCAGGCACTTTACTCAGCACTAGGGTAGATACAAGGTTGGACACAGTCCATGTTTCATGTGGGGCTCATATTCTTAACCCCCATTTTACAGATGAGGCAGCTGAGGCATAGAGAAGCAAAGTGTCTTGCCCAGGGTCACACAGCAGACAAGGGGCAGAGGGCGGAGCGGGGATTAGAATCCGGGTTCTTCCAACTCCCAGGCCCATGCTCTATCCACTAGGCCATGCTGCTTCTGTTCATATATTTAGGGTAATAAGAAGGCAGAAGAATCCTGCATGGTTCCAAATTTGAGGGCCCAGCTTGACCCAAACCAAGCCTCACTCCAGGTGATGATAATGCTGCTGCTGCTGAGGATGGTATGTGTTTAGGGTTTACTATGTGCTAAGCACTGTTCTAAGCATTGGGATAAATACAAGTTAATCAGGTCAGCTGCAATCCCTGTCCCATGTGGGTCTCACAGCCCAAGTGGAGATAGGTCTGTGCAAAACCGTACAGTGAATAGCACAGTTCTTCCTATGGACTTCTAGGACAGCCACACATGTATCAGCGAACTATTTATGCACCATGGCATGACAAAACTGTGGCCTTTGCATTTGCTGTGAGCTGTTGGCCTCCCAGCCAGAGCCTAAAATAGGAATGCACAGCCCCATCTAAGCTTGGATCTCACCATTCCATGGCCCAACTCGACCAATCCCACAAGAAGCTCCAGGAACAGGCAGAGATTTCCATTTAGATGTCTAGAATAGCAGGATGCTATTTACGTTTTGCTTCTACCTTGCTTGCTGGCTTGATTTTTTTTTTAATCTCCGTTCAGATGGACTGTGAGTGCTCTCTAATTATAACCCAACCCATTCACTGTCAGTTGTTTTTCATTTACGAATTATTTTCCTGACAAACTGCTCTGGTGAGATACCCCTAAGTACTGTAATTAAAATCTCCTTGGAAAGTTGCTTGTGGGTTTAATTGATTTCCTTAATGTATTTGTTCAGAGTAAACATTTTATTACTTTGCAGATTGATATTTATGAAGGGAAGAAACCATTCTTACCACTTAGACTAAAGCTGGAGGTTGGAGGGAAAGAAAAAGGGATTCCAAACTGTTCACTGAGCCAGCTAAGGATGAAATCAGTAGCCCTCACATTCCTCTCCCTTGAAATTTACAAAGTAGCTCCTATCTGAATCCACAGTTTTTTTTTTTAATGGTATTTGTTAAGCACTCACTATGTGCCAGGCACTGTACTAAGCACTGGGACAGATACAAGCTAATCAAGTTGGATGCAGTCCATGCCCTACATAGGATTTAAAGTCTTAATCCCCATTTTACACGAGGTTACTGAGACACAGAGAAGTGATGTGACTTCCCCAAGGTCACACAGCAGACAAGTGGCAGACAGGGATTAAACCCCAGGTCCTTCTGATGTCCAAGCCCGGGCTCTATCCACTCGGCTGGATGGATTTTGCCCACCATGATTTACCACAGGGTGCTAAAGCCTCCTTGCTGACTTATAGCATTTCCACTGTTCTGCCCTAGACATTTCGATCAGCAGCATTATCCTTAATACAGTAATTTAACACCTAAAGTAATGTTTTCTTGGTTCTGTCAGGTAAGTGGCAACAATGAAAATCAACAGTTTTCCATTGTACAGATGAAAAACTGAGCATGCCCAAGTCTTTCCTCTGGCCTGGAACTCCCTCTCCCTTCATATATGACAGGCCAAAGCTCTCCCCACCTTCAAAGCTTTA
Organism: Ornithorhynchus anatinus; assembly: GCF_004115215.2. Lineage (NCBI taxonomy): Eukaryota > Metazoa > Chordata > Mammalia > Monotremata > Ornithorhynchidae > Ornithorhynchus > Ornithorhynchus anatinus. Next base: position 20,587,192 of record NC_041753.1, on the reverse strand, counting down.
TTAAAATCACATCTCCTCCAAGAGGCCTTCCCTGACTAAGCCCTCATTTCCCCTACTCCCTCTCCCTTCTGTCACTTGAATTTGTAACCTTTAAGCACTTGACATTCACCCCACCCTTGGCCCCACAGCATTTCCGTACATAGCCATAATTTATTTTCATATCTGTCACCCACTCTAAACTGTAAGATCATGGTGGGCAGGGAATTCATTCAGTTGTATTTATTGTGTGCTTACTGTGTGCAGGGCACAGTACTAAGTGCTTAGTACAGTCTGCAGTCTATGTCTACTAAGTTTGTTGTAAGCAGGGAAGTAGTGTGGACTAGTGGAAAGAGCACGGGTCTGGGAGTCAGAGGACCTGGGTTCTTATCCCGGCCCAGCCCCATACCTGCTGTGTGACCTTGGACAAGTCACTTCACTTCTCTGTGCCTCATTTCCCTCACCTGCAAAATGGGGGTTCAATCCCTTTCCTCCCTCCTACTTAGACCGTGAGCCCCACGTGGGCCCTAATTATCTTGTATCTACTCCAGTGCTTAGCACAATGATTGCATGTAGTAAACCCTTAATAAACATTATTATTATGCTCCCAAGCTCTTGGTACAGTGCTCTTCGCACAGTAAGCACTCAGTAAATACCACTGATTGATTGAGAGAACTGAAGTGGATAGAACAGCTCCATTTCCAGCAGACTAGCCTTTGACTGGCCAGAAAGGAAAAGCGATAGGAATGCTTAGGCCAGGGCTAGGTACTTTGTGGACTCCCACCCAATAAGTAGTGTTATTGATATTGACTGGCAGATATAACACATAGCATTTGCCTTCCTTGTAAGGGCAGTTCTAAACAGCTGGAAGAGAGACTTGAGCAATCATCCTAAGAATCTGAAACAGAGATGTCAGTCAATCCGGGTCATGTCCACTGGAAAAAATGTACTAATTCACAACTGCAAATTATCTGGGCACTTTATAAGTGTGGCATGGGAGCAAGAGTATAATAACCTCATCCAATTCAGGCCCAAAAAAGCCACTTTGAAATTGAATTATCAAGATGGATCCTGGATTCCCAATAATCTGGCCCAAGTAGCGCAGAGAATTGCTTAAACTTTGGATTTGGAACCCTACCTCATGAGTTCCAACATGATTTTGCCCAAGTTGTCCTGGATAGCTATCAGCCTTTCTAGAAGTAAGAACTCTGATTTGAGAGACATGCAATCTTTCTGAACACTGCCTTTTTTTCCTGAAGTAGGTTGCTAGCACAGGCTAAGTAATTGAGAAAGACCTATGTTGACAACCAAACTAGATTACTTTCAAGGAAACTGGATTTGTAGAAGTATGAAAACTGATATCTTAGAAAATAACATGAGGTCAACTGGTGTTTTTTGGGGTTTTTTTGTGTGTGGTATTTCTTAAGCACTTACTATGTGCCAGGCACTGTACTAAGCACTGGGGTAGATAGAAGGTAATCAGCGGCCACTTGTCAGCTGTGTGACTTTGGGCAAATCACTTCACTTCTCGGTGCCTCAGTTACCTCATCTGAAAATGAGGATTAAGACTGTGAGCCCCACGTGGGACAACCTGATTCCCCTGTGTCTACCCCAGTGCTTAGAACAGTGCTCCACACATAGTAAGCGCTTAACAAATACCAACATTATTGTTATAGATTGGACACAGTCCTTCTTCCACTTGGGGCTCACAATCTTAATCCCCATTACAGATGAGGTAACTGAGGCCCAGAGAAGTTAAATGACTTTCCCAAGGTCACACAGTAGACAAGTGGCAGAGCTGAGATTAGAGCCCAGGTCCTTTTGACTCTCAGACCCATGCTCTAATCCGCTAGACCATGGTGTTTCTTGTGTTTGACTACCTGAATCCCAGATCTTCAGAAATAACTTTCACTTTTTTTTTCTGGAATTACTTCATATAAAAACTGCACCCAAAATATAATTTGTGAGCAATTTCCAGATTGTTAGTTGTGGGGTGGGTAGGAGGGGGAAGAACTCATCAGGCTACTTATCCGAGAGCTATCATAAGTTACTTTGTTATGTATTATTTTCTCTTAACATAGCACATAATAAAGAAAAATTTCTGTGAGCCTTTTTGTTATTGTTGAAGCAATGTTGAAATTCCATATTACTGTTTCCTCCTATACTGCATTTGCATAGCATCAAAATGTTTTTGGTTATTAATTAGTAAATCCCCAAAGCAGTCCTATATATTAGGTTCATATTATTATTCCTATTTCTCAGAAATGCCCAACTTATTATTGACTTAGCCACAGAGTTAAGGAATTTCAAGAGAGTACTAACGGTACAGAGTTGAATTGCATGATATACATCCCAAGTAAAATATGAGGAGAAAATCCAAGCCAAAACTATCATTTTTCAGGCTCCAAGTATGTTGAGTGAGGGCATTAAACTTTGAAATTAGCAAAGAAAGCTATAATTTTTTCCATATAGCTTCTCAAAATTGTAAGGGACTATCAAGTGAAGGAGCAGTTTGGCTTACTGGTCATTTTTGTGAGCAAAATGAGTTTTCTTTCTTCCTCATGCTGTTTTTTTACTCCATGGTTTCATCAGTGGCCTAGTGTTATAAGATTTCAGAGGAGAAAGGCATCAACTATTATAAGTCAAATGGTAAAAAAGACGAAAATAAACAGAGTCCAAATACTGAAGATTTTTAGGTATCATTGTATTGACCATTTGTTTCTCTCTACTTTTTCCACTCTCTCTCTCTTCTTTTCATATTTTTTAAAATCTAAATGCACCACCACATTAATACCTGTTTCTATTCATAGGAAGAAAAAAAATATTTTTCAGATGAAAACATAAATGACCAAAATATGGAAATAGCAAATGGCAGAACATCATGAAACCTTACATTAATATCCTCACATATTTCTGTTCTGTGCCAATAATGTCCACAAGGTCTGCTAACATTCTCAGATTCCAATTAACTCTGAAAAATCCAGGCTTATGTTGTTATTGGGAGGCTGGAGAGTGAAGAATGAAACCCCTGTTTCACTCGTTTGGATGTTCACTATGGCATGGAATTTCTTTCACTCATTCATGCCATGAGAAATGCTATTTGGAATCAGTCAATCAACCAATGACAGTTAGTGAGTGCTTACTGGGGGCAGAGCACTATACTAAGCGCTTGGGAGAGTACAGCACAACAGACTTGGTAGATATGTTTCCTGCCACCAGGAGCTTACAGTCTAGAGGGAGAGACAGACATTAAAATAACTTCTGGATATGTACATATATGCTGTGGAGCTGAGGGTGGGGTGAACATCAAGTGCTTAAAGGGTACAGGGCCAAGTACATAGGCAGGGCAGAAGGGAGAGGGAGAAGGGGAAATAAGGTCTTAGGGAAGGCCTCATGGAGGAGATGCAATTTTAATAAGACTTTGAAAGTGAGGAGAGTGGTGGTCTGTCATATATGAACGGGGAGGGAGTTCCAGGCCAGAGGGAGGATGTGGGCGAGGAGTCAGTGGTGAGATAGACATGTTCAAGGTTCAGTTGGCTTAGGTGGAGCAAAGTGTGTGGGCTGGGTCATTGTAGGAAATCAGTGAGGTAAGCTAGGAGCAAGGGAGTTGATTGAGAACTTTAAAGCCCCTGGTAATGAGTTTCTGTTCGGCGAGGTGGATGGGCAACCACTGGAGGTTTTTGAGGAGTGGGGTGATGTGGACTGAGCTTTTTTTTTTTTTTTTTTTAGAAAAATGACCTTCACAATATAGTGAAGTAAGGACTGGAGTGGAGAGAGAGAGAGAGGAGGCAGGGAGGTCAGCGAGGAGGCTGATGAAGTTGTCAGAAATTTCAAAATAAGCATTCTAGGCTTGTGTAATGGATAGTCATAAAGTAGGTACATAGTGTTGGGCAGCCAAAGGGTGAGGTTCTTTCCCACCACGTGGCAAGAGGGTCATAGTTTATTGCCATAAGAAAACAATGTGCAATATGAAAGTAGGACATAGCCCCTGCTGCATAGAGATAAGGACCGCTCCCCTTCCCTCCCTCCCAGCTCCACAGCACTTATGTACATGTCTTTAATTTATTTATTTATATTAATGTCTGTCTCCCCTTCTAGACTGTAAGCTCAATGTGGGCAGGGAATGTATCTGTTTATTGTTATATCGCACTCTTCCAAGTGTTTAGTACAGTGCTCTGCACATAGTAAGTGCTCAATAAATATGATTGACTGACTTACTGACTAACTCTGAAGGGGGCAGGGTGGCAGAGGGAAGGAGAGAGAGCTGGTACAAACTGTCCTAGGTGAAACTAGAGGCTCAGGGAGGCTGTACTATTCATTCAATGGTATTTATTGAGTGCTTACTGTGTGCAGAGCACTGTACTAAGAGCTTGGAAGAGTAAAATTCAAAAATAAACAGACATATTCCCTGCCCACAAAGAGCTTACAGTGTAGAGCACTATCAAGAGAGCAGTCTCCTGATTTGAGGTTATCCATCTGAATCAATCCTAGAGGGGCTGGATGCTTGAACAGAGGGAGTAATTGCCAAAGAAGTTTGGAGATCATTTATCATAGGGCTGGCAGCAGATCCCATGAAAACCAGAGAAAAACCTAAGGAGTTCTACTGAGTGGGTATGGCAATCATTAGCGTCAGAATTGTGAGGAGGGAAATATGCCTTTAAAACCTACAGTTACTGGACCTCCTGGAAAAAGACCCTGCACCAAATGAGTGGAAAATTCATGTCGGCAAATATGGACACGGCTGCACCCGAACACAGAAGGGCCTTTGTTCCCACTATGCACCACACTTAGGGCTCCAGTCACACCACTACCACACTACTACAATATTCTCTTTTTAAAACATAGTTTCCTGTTCCTATCCCCTCCCATTTCCTCCTTCATGTGGTTTCAGCCCTCTTTCCCTGGTTCCTCCCCCTTATCCGTTGCCCTGCCCTCTAAGGCTCCTTAGGTAGGTCTTCTCCTATCTCTCCTTCCCCTCTGAGCACAACCACCCCGTTGGTGATTAAAAGTGTCAGGTCAAGAGGATGAAGTTTGCCCATCAACACAAATCGAGGTTTTGGTTACTATATCTCTGTAGGATGAGAAGTTTGGGGGTTTTCCTGGAGCCTGTGTGAGGTAGTTTAACCTAGTGAAAACATTCGGTTGCACTCCTTCTGCCCTACGTATACTTTGAAACCCACAGAAAAGTAAATGCAAAATCAAATGGTCCTTTCAGGGAAGACTTATGGCAAATTAGCCTTCTGGAGAGACAGGTCACATAACCAAACCTCGAGAGCGCCTGAAAATACCCCACTCATAGCACTGAAACTTTTGACGTGATCCATACCGGGACATAGCACAGACATGATATCTGCTCAGTTCCATCATTGCTACCTATGCAGCACTGTTGATATAAAATGACGAGGCAGTATTAAAAAAAATGCAGTCCTGGAATGCAATCGATCCATCAACATAGAAGCAACGATCATCACATTCCACATTTTCACCAGGTAGTCATGTGAGGAGATTGGACAATAATAATAATAATAATGATTACAGTATTTGTTAAGCACTTACTATGTGCCAGGCACTGGAGGTTCCTGAGGAGTGGGGAAACGTGGACTGAATCGTTTTGTAGAAAAATGATCCGGGCAGCAGAGTGAAGTATGGACGGGAATGCGGGGAGACAGGAGGCAGGGAGGTCAGCAAAGAGGCTGATATAGTAATCAAGGCAGGACAGGATAAGTGCTTGGATTAACGTGGTAGCAATTAACATGGAGAGGAAAGTGTGAATTTTAGTGATGTTGTGAAGGTCTAACCGAAAGGATTTAGTGATAGAATGAGTATGTGAGTTGAATGAGCGAGATGAGTGGAGGATAATGCCAAAGTTACAGGCTTGTGAGACAGGAGGGATGGTGGTGCTGTCTACAGTGACAGGAAAGTCAGGGGAGGACAGCGTTTGGGTGGGTAGATAAGGAGTTTTGTTTCGGACATGTTAAGTTTGAGATGTTGACAGGATATCCGAGTAGAGATGCTTTCAAGGCAGGAGGAAATGTGAGGTTGCGAGACTCAGGGCTGGAGATAGAGATCTGGGAATCATCCACATAGAGATGGTAGTTGAAGCCATGGAAGTGAATGAGTTCTCCAAGGGAGTGGGTGTAGATGGAGAGTAGAAGGGGGACCAGAACTGACCCTGAGGGATTCCCATAATTAGGGGGTGGGAGACAGAGGAGAAGCCCACAAAAGAGACTGAGAATGAGCAGCCAGAGAGATAGGAGGAGAGCCAGGAGAGGACAGCGTCAGTTAAGCCACAGTTGGATAATGTTTCCAGGAGAAGGGTGCGGTCGACAGTATCAGAGGCAGCTGAGAGGTTGAGTAGGATCAGGATGGGGTATAGGCCGTTGGATTTGTCAAGGACATCATTGGTGACTGAGAGGCCAGTTTCTAGGGAGCGAAGGAGGAGAAGCCAGATCGGAGGGGGTTAAGGAAAGAATTGGAGGAGAAGTGGAGACAGCAGGTGCAGACAACTCAGGCAAGAAGTTTGGAGAGGAATAGTATAAGGGAGATGGAGTGATAACTGGAGGGAGCCGTGGGGTCGAGGGAGGGTTTTCTTGGGATAGGAGAGACATGAGCATGTTTGAAAGCAGTGGGGCAAAAGTCATTGGAGAGTGAACAGTTGAGAGCTCCCTCTAGACTGTGAGCTCATCCCTCTAGATTGCGAGCTCACTGTGGGCAGGGAATGTCTCTATCTGTTGCTGACTTGTTCATTCCAAGTGCTTAGTACAGTGCTCTGCACATAGTAAGCGCTCAATAAATACTATTGAATGAATGAATGGAATGTCTGCTTATTCTTATATTCTACTCTCCCAAGCTCTTAATACAGTGCTTTGCAGACAGTACACACTCAGTAAATACAGTTGAATGAATGACTGAATGAAGATGGCAGTCAGGGAGGGGGCAAGCACTTTGATAAGGTCCCAAGGGATAGAGTCAGAGGCACAGGAGGGGGGAGTGGATTTTGATAGGAGACACGAGATCGCCTCTTTAGATGCTTCTGGGAAAGATGGGAGAGTTGAAGAAGGGGCAGGTGGAGGGAGGGGCGACTGAAGAGGAGCAGAGGAAATTTTAGGGAGATCGCGCCTGATGGTTTCAATGTTCTCAATAAAGTATGAGAGCTGATGGCCTGATTTTCACTCAAGTTTGGGATCTTCCAGCTAAGTGACCTCAATTTTGATCTCACGAAGAAAGAGCTTCAGCCTCTAATACTAGGTGACAGAATTCTGTGATGACATTCAGTTCCATTTTGCCAAAAAATATATTTGGTTACATGGAGGATTTTCCTGGTGCAGGCTGATAACATTGCTTTGGTTACCTTCAGGATTATTGTCAGTTCTCTGTGCCAGATTGATTGTGCAAGGGGATTCACAAACATCTGTGTATCTTCTTGGGTGTGTGCCTCAAAGACTCGGTCATCTGCGTATTGTGGTTTCTTGAATGACTGTCTCTAGATATTTGGATGAAGTATGTTGAATTGGAAAAGTGTCAGAAATATCCTCTAATGCAAGCATCTAGGTCTGTTTATTGAACCCTCCACTAAGTCTGCCTAGAGTAACCTGAGCAGGATCGGAGTTGCTATATATCAATCAGTCAATCAGTGATATTTATTGAGTGCTTCTTGTGTGCAGAGTGCTGTACTCAGTGCTTGGGAAAGTACAGTATAACAGAGATGGCCGACGTGATCCCTGCCCACAGAGAGCTTGTAGTCTACAGGGGGAGACAGGCATTAAAATAAATTACAGAGAGGAGGAATAAGGATATGTAAAGTGCTATGGTGCTGAGGTGAGTATCAAAGTGGTCAATGGGTACGTGGCTAAGTGCGTGGTCAATGCAGAAGAGAGAGTGGATAAGGGAAATGAGGGCTTAGGAAAAGGTAACAGATAACATGTTTACCAGCTCTGCTGTACTGTATTTTCCTAAGCTTTTAGTACAGTGCTCTGCACACAGGAAGTGCTCAATAAATACCATTGATTGATTTACCCCATTGGCAGTGGGAAATGGAGTAAATAGGGTGCCATCAGCTCTCACACGATCATGCTGACATTCAGCAGTCTCAGCATCTTGATGAACTTCTCAGGGCAGTCAAATTTACTAAGCAGTTGCCAGGCCCTGGTCTACTGATTGTGTCAAATGCTCTTGTTAGGTCTATGAAAGTAAGTCTAAAGGTCTCAGTGCTACTCCTTGAATTTCTCTTGTAACTAAAGCACTGTGGACATTATGTCTGTTTTCATCTGAAATTCTGCAATTCCAGGAGCATGTAATTAGTCGATGATATTCTTCAGTGGCCAGTCCAGAAGGACTCTGGCCAGGACCTTGATAGCAATGGAGAGCAGAGAGAGTTACAGTAGTAGCAGCAATCTGATTTTTCACCTTTCTTCTTGACTGTTCCTGCCCATTTAATAATAATGTTGGTATTTGTTAAGCGCTTACTACGTACAGAGCACTGTTCTAAGCGCTGGGGTAGATACAGGGGAATGAGGTTGTCCCACGTGAGGCTCACAGTCTTCATCCCCATTTTACAGATGAGGGAACTGAGGCACAGAGAAGTTAAGTGACTTGCCCACAGTCACACAGCTGATGGTGAGCCCCATGTGGGTCAGGGACTGTGTTTAACCCTATTAACTTGTACCTACCCCAGTGCTTAGAACAGTGCTTAGAACGTATGGTAAGTGCTTAACAAGTACCATAAAAAAGAAAAAAGGTGGTCATGACGGTAGCATCTTTGAGGCCCTGTGCATCTCCTCAGAGTTGTTATGTTTGAGGAAAAGTTTGGGTAAATATGTAAACCTTCATGCTTGTGGATCTCTGAGGTACGCTACCAGGTCCGGGCGCTTTGCCATTTTTCATGGATCTGACTGCGGAGGTGCCATCCTTGATCGCTGGGACGAGTGCCGCGTCCCCCATATTGGTTGGTGTTCTTTACTTCAATAGTAGAAGGTGGGTCAGGAGAATACTGAAGTATGGTAAGCAGTGTGGCCTAGTGCAAGGAGAATGGGCCTGGGAGTCAGAGGACCTGGGTTCTAATTCCGGCTCCTCCACTTATCCGCTGAGTGACCTTGGGCAAATCACTTAACTTCTCTGTGCCTTAGTTACCTCATCTGGAAACTGGGGATTAAATCCTCCCCCCTCCAACTTAGACTGTGTGGCCCCACGTGGAACGGAGTAAGTGCTTAACGAGTACCATTTTTTAAAAAAAGCATCCTTCCTATCTCCTTGGAATTCTCCCCTTGTCTGTGATGAAGCTGGAGCCATCCTCACTCTTCAGAGGGGCCTGTCATAATGCCAATGGGGTCTTATAGCCACTTTTATGATACACAGAGTAAACTGAACAGGATTGTACCTGCTACATATCCCCATTTTAACCCAGTGGCGATAAGGGCAGTTTGACTAGTCGCGAATCCCTTCTGCCTCAGCATCCCACCATTTCTGGCACATACTATACTTAAATATAATTTGCATGTCACTATTTAAGCTTCTAAATGCTTCTCTCTTGCCAGAGTCATGAAACGCGGCAAGGTTTTGTTGATTCAATGCTTGTTTTGCTGCAAGTAAGTCTTTAACCTCTGAGTCATTTTCATTGAACCGGTACCGGAGGCTTCAATTAGCCGTGCCCAATGTCTTGACTGTTGCCTGGGAGACGATATCACGGAGAAATGCCCATTCGCTATGTACGCTGGAGTTTTTCGTTTCTACGGGGCCGCTCTAATTTGCTGCGGAGCTCTTTGCAGGTAGTTTCAGGCTCCAGGAGCATAACGCTGAGCTGCCTTAAGTGGTTTGAAGGCCACTTTTCAATTCGGCGGCTGTAATTGCCAGTGGAAGCTGGGAACATCTCATACAATGATCAATCAGTCCTTTGCCCCGTGCATGACTGCTTCGATCCACACATCCTTCAGGCCACCCTGCCGCGTTTTGAGGGAACTGATGAGATGCTAGCGCTATGAAATAGTGGGATTAGGAATATTAATTTGGGAAGTTATTTTCCTCATTAAGACACCTATGTTTAAGATTTCCAAAACTCAATTTAGATTCCAGGTTTAACTCTGCTCCACCCCCTCACTCCTGGCTATTGTTGTGTGATACACTAATACTTTTCATTCCAACTGCATTTATTGATCTCACAATGGGACATTATGTAATTCATAAATACTTGAAGTTACTGCAGTGTTCTCTATTTTTGGCTGTCCTTTTTGAAAGTACTACAGATGTTTCAGCCAGAATGAAATAGAGGTTCCAAAGTAAAATGGCTCATTGTGAATCTGGAATGCAATGTTTCTGACTTCTTCCCTGAAGGCTTATTCTCCTCCTGGATATGGTTAGCAGTGATAGAAGAAGGGCCTCCAAAAGAGATAATCTTCTACAGATTCCTTTCCTGTCCTCATTCCTTCCTGGACATTCTGTTTCACTGGATGACACCTCTATCCCTCTCCCAGAGATGTTGGTAGATTTGAGAGAATTTTGGCTCAGTTGGGCTTTTATTTTCATCTAGGAGCTGCCAGTTTCCCAAATCCATATCAAAATGGCCAGCATTCACAGTCTGCTGAGCTCCTTAATGAAGGCACTGAGTCCACAGAAACTCTATCATTAAGTAATTTAAGGCTTCAGTGGACAACTAGAGTAGAACAAGATCTAAAGTAGGCATTTCAAACTCATGGCACACGGAGGTCTTCAGGCAACAGCCACAGTAGGGAAGTTTCTCCATACTCAAAACCTAGAGAGTAGTTTCCTGATGGTAATGGTGAGGGCTGAAGCCCCTCCAATCCAAAACAAGAAACCAGGAACTGGGTGGAGGAGGCAGGCTTGGCTGTGCTTTCTCCTGCTTCTCCTCAGAGAAGCAGCATGACCGTTTATTCATCTCCCCCTCTCAGCCCCACAGCACTTATGTACATATCTGTAACTTATTTATATTAATGTCTGTCTCCCCCTCTCACTGTGGGCAGTGACACTGTGTGTCTTTATTGCTATATTGTACTCTCCCAAGAGCTTAGTACAGTGTTCTGCACACAGTAAGTGCTCAATAAATACGATTGACTGATCGATGACTGGCCTAGTGGAAAGAGCACGGGCCTGGGAGTCAGGTCATGGATTCTAATCCCGACTCTGCCACTTGCTTGCTGTTTGACTTTGGGCAGGTCACTTAACTGCTCTGTGCCTCATCTGTAAAATGGGGATTCAATACCTGTTCTCCCTCCTACACTTGGCCTGTGGGTCCCACTGGGACAGGAACTGTGTCCACCCTGAGTACCTCAGTACTTATTACGGTGCTTGGCACATAGTAAGTGCTCATCAGATGCCACAAGTATTGGAGAAGGAGTGGGGCCTCGTGGATAGAGCACGGGCCTGGGAGTCAGAAGGACCCGGGTTATTCCAATCCTGGCTCTACCATGGGTCTGCTGTGTGACCTTGGACCAGTCACTTCAATTTTCTGTGCCCCAGTCACCTCATCTGTAAAATGAGGATTAAGACTGTAAGACCCACGTGGGACATGGACTGTGTCCAACCTGATTAGCTGGTATCTACCCCAGTACTTAGTACAGTGTCTGGCACACAGAAAGTGCTCAACAAATACCATAAAAAGGTATTATTATTATCCTGCTGCTGAAGTTGCATCTGTCCTCTGCAGAGAACATCATGGGGGTGAAAGTGAGTATGCATGTGTAGAAACAGAATATGCTTCTGGGAGGACGTTTGTGTGGGAGAGGTTGGGGGCAGGTAGACATGCCAGTTTGGCAATATTTCAAGAAATCAATGGTATTTATTAATGTCTAGTGTATTCAGAGTATTGTTCTAAGAGCTGAGGGGCATGCTATAGCACTAGAAGACATAATCCTGGCCCTCAAAGAGCTTATATTCTAATGGGACCGACAGTCACAAACTTTAGAAGAGGGAGGGAAAGAGAATCCATCAATTGGTAGCTTTTATTGAGTACTTACTGAGTGCAGGGCACTGTACGATGTCCTTGGGAGAGTACAACATAACAGAAGTGGTAGGGCAGAACCTAGGACTCCAGATCTGTCAAGTGCTTAGGAGAGTGCTCTGTACACACAGCAGGAGATAAAATGTTATCGATTAATTGAATGATTGGTGTAAAGAGAAGTGACTGGTGAGGATGGATCTTTCGGCCACAGGAGCGTGATACTGGCAATGTCCAGAATACTGAAACTATCTGACAGCAAAGATGGGTGAGGAAGAGGTAAAGGGGCTCATGGAAAATGGAAAACTTTTTCAGGTTTTTTGGGTCATAAATCCTGTCCAATTATAGAGATGAGTTTCTTTTGGACAGTGGACACTAATGGGTTTACAGCTGTTACATGTTACATGTGAAGGCTGTTGGTCTCTGTCTCTCAATGCCTCTCCATGTCTTTCTGCTTATCTGTCTTTCTTTGTCTCTGCATTTCTCTCTCCCTTTCCTGTGTTCTTCCTAAGCAGGAAAAAGAGATCTTCCCTTCGTTCTATTTAATAAAGATGTATTAGGTTGCTGATAATTTAACAATTCACTACTCACTTGCAACTTATTAAAAAGAGTGGCTCATGTACAAATGTACCATTGAATAAATGGCCCGTCCTTAGAAATGAGTTGGGTATATCCGGTCTACAAGGTTATGGTGGACCGGAAGCCCAACACAAGTCAGAATTGGAGAACTGTTGTGTCAGCTCTGACAAGATACTATGATGTAGGCCTTCAGTAGACCATATGGAATTTTTCCACAAAAATTGTGCCATTACTTGTTTTCAGCCCTCCAAATCAGAGAGACTGGGAAAAATTTGAGAAACCCTGTGAAACATGAGCAAAGATTGTTAATGGGTTAGAAAATAGTACATAGGAGAAATTCAAGGAATTATGATTGTTTAGTCCAAAACTGCCATTAGTAGTTTTATTCTCTCTTGCTCCCACTATTTGTAAGAAAAAAAAAAAGAGGGCTCTTGCCAGTTTCTCCTACTGGATTGCTAGCTTCTTGATGGCAGGAACCTGTCTTTTGCTTTTAGTGTACTTTCCTGAGTGCTTAGTACAGTCAATGAAGGCAGTCAATAAATATATTGATTCATTTATTGACAAAAAAATAAAAGGCAAAGGATAATCTAACAACAATCTTCATGAATATAGAGCATTGTTATGTAAAGAGTCTGAACAGACCTTTTCTTTTTCCCCCTAGTTCCCTAGAACTAGGGGAAAGGGTTTCAATTTCAGAAAGAAGAAATCAGATGAAGAGATATGGAAATACCTCCAGATGGTATAGATTATGAAACGCAGGGACCGCTATCCAATGGAAGCTGGGAAATCTCCTTCCCTGAAGGTTTAGAAGCTATCTTCCCTTATGCCAGAGTAAATCAGAGGCTGTCAACCAGGGGTACAACTATCCCTGGAATACTTTGAGTATCCTATAAGGCATTGGGGCCTGCTACTTGGGGATGTCCATAGGATACCCCCTCCTGGTATTTGTCCATCTAATATACCCACCCCACCCCTTGGAGTTGGAAAAAGACCAGAAATGAAAGCCAGGTTGTTGGCTCCACTTCTTTCCCGATGCCAGGAAGAGGAGGACCCCACAGCCACCGCTGTTGCTTTTCCCATCTTGGTGAACTGCAGGATGGGTCCCTCTTGTTCCCAGTGTTCTGTGAAGAAGAGTCAGCCCACCTCACTACCACCGGGTCCACCCAGGCAGCCAGAGGATCCACAAGGGTACGTGGCAGCGGCATAATTCACAGGGAGCCATATGATCCCTGTGCCACTGGAACTTGTCACGTGCCAACAAGCGATACTAGAGTCTGCTCTGGGACAGGTTCTGAGCCTGGATCAGCCATGTGATGTGATTAAACAATCAGGGGCACAGGTTCAATTGCTTTCAATTAGATGCTCAGGCTCCGTGGTTTAGTTACCATGTGGATGACAACTGAAATGGCCTTTCTCTGCCATTCTGTTATATCTATATGCCCAGAACTTTTTTTTTAATCCATACAATGAAATGCATTAAAATCCATTTTTACTGTTTTTCCTTTTTGAAATTTAAGAGAAACTTTTCTCCTTGCCAAGTTTTTGGAGTGGGATTCCTTCCTCCCAGCTGTGTCTGAATATGGGAAGGGGTGGGGGGGTGGGAGGCATGGATTCTGTGTGCGATCATGTGTGGCTGAGTGATGTGCATCTCACTCTGTCTCCTATCTCTCTCTATCTTCCAGCCTCCTTCTGTCCCCACTCTATCTCCTCCTGTCTCTTCTATATCCTTCTGCCTCCTCCCTTTCTCTGCTGTTTCCTAATCCCAAGTGATAATAGACAGACAACTTCACAAGTAAATTTCTGTAGGGCCTACTCTCACCCCAATTCAGAGCTCTTTCATCTTATTTATCTGGCTTATCTTCACAACATGATGCAAGTATCATTAGCACCAGGTTGCAGAGTAACTGAGGTTCTGAGAGGTTATGTGACACAGTCTGGGAGTGAGCGGTTAATGCCCAATCTAACCATCTTCCCACCAAAACCACACTGCCTCTTTTTTATGCTGATCAGTGGTTTTGTTTAAGCAACCATGAAATGTTTGGTCTGTGTTTAAAAGGTGGCATACCAGCTGCATGTTGGTTTGATTTCACTAAAAAAGACCATATTTGTATTCACTATGTGATGATGTGATGAAACAAGGGGTAGTAGATTCCATGAGCAGTTGCCACCGTCAACCCGCATTCGTGTGAGGCCATTAAAAAAGGAGTAGTTCTTTTGGAGAAGAAACTTTATGAGGACTGTAAGACAAAGAGGCACAAGTGAAAACAGTGCCAGGTGCTAAAAACAACAGCTATGAAGCCCAGCAAGGGACAGCATTGCTTCTCCTCCCTCATCTACTCCCACGCCCATTAGCTTGACCGACTATTCCAGACCTTTAACTTTTTTTTTATAATGATATTTGCTTAGTGTTTATCATGTGCCAGGCACTGTACTAAGTGCTGGGGTAGCTACAAGCTAATCAGGCTGGACACAGTCCATGTCCCACATGGGGCTCACAGTCTTAATCCCCATTCTACAGATGAGGGAATTGAGGCACAGAGAAGTTAAGTGACTTGCCTGAGGTCACACAACACACAGGTGGAGGAGCCGGCATTAGAACCCAGGTCCTTCTGATTCCAAGGCCTATGCTCTATCCACTAGGCCATGCTGCTTCTCATGAAATCCCTAGTGCCCCCACCTCACCCACCTCTCACCCCAGTGACCCCTCCAACTACTCTGTCGGTAAAAGTGAAAGCATCAGTTGTGAGCTCTTCAACCTTGCCTCCTCACCTCCATAGCTCCCTTATCCTCTCTCGCCCTTCTTGGCTGTAGCTCAAGAAGAGATTTCCCACCTGCTCTCAAAATTGGTCCTCTCCACTGCATCTCCGATCCCATCCCTTCTCACCTTCTAAACACATTTGGGCCCACACTTCTTCCTTGCTTGACTACCATCTTCAATCATTCACTCTCTGATGTCCCCTCTCCTTCTGTGTTTAAACACACCCACATTCCCCCATCCTAAAAAATCCTTTTCTGGATTCCACTGCACCATCCAGCTATTGCCTCATCTCTCTCACGGCACTCCTTTCTACATTCCTCCAATGGGTTGTAGACAGTCATTGCCTCCATGATATCTCTTCCAATTCCCTTCTTGACCCTCTACAATCGGGTTCCTCACCCCTTAACTCCACTTAGAATTCTCTTTCCAAAGTCAGTATCGATCTTCTTTGCTTTACTCAGTGTTAACCTCCTTGCCTTCTTGGCTGCCTTAAATCCTGCAAATCACCCCCTTCTCCTAGAAACTCTACCTAACCTAGGTTTTTCTGACACAGTCCTCTCTTGGTTCTCCTCTTAGCTTTCTGACCCAACCTCCTCAGTCTCTTTTTCCAACTCCTTCTGCGTCTCCCACCCCCTAATTGTGAGTGTAGGTTCCCTTCACTTCTCAGTTTATATTCACTCCCTTAGGGAGCTCACCTGCTCCACAGTTTCAACTACTCTATGCAGGTGACTCCAAAATCTACCTCACTAATCCTGACCTCTTTTTTTTTAAAATCCCTTATCTCCTTTTACTTCCAGAACCTATCTACATGGATTTCCCACTGACATCTCAAGCTCAATATGTTCAAAACTGAATTCTTTACCTTCTTTCCAAAACCCTCTCCTCCAGCTAACTCTCCCTTCACACTTGACAACACCTCTATCCTCCCCATCTCTCAAACCAGTAACCATCTTCCCTCTCTTTCAACTCCCATCTTCAGCCTGTTGCCAAATCCTTTCGGTTCTTCCTCTGCAACATTTCCTCTCAATTGACATGGCCACCATGCTGGTCCAGGTGGTTGCAGTAAACCAGCTTGACTACTGCATCAGCCCCCTGGCCCACCTCCCTCCCTCCAGTCTCCCCCGTTTCCAGTCATTCACTCAATAGTATTTATTGAGCGCTTACTATGTGCAGAGCACTGTACTAAGCGCTTGGAATGTACAGTTCAGCAACAGATAGAGAAAATCCCTGCCCAATAACGGGCTCACAGTCCATACTTCACTCTGCTGCCCAGATTACCTTTCTAAAATGACACTGTGCAGATATCTCCTCACTCTTCAAAAACCTCCATTGGTTAACTCATTCCTCTCCACATCAAGCAGGAACTCCTCATTGCTTCTGGGAGGTGGAAAGTCTCTTCAGTGGGATGGAGAGAAATATAAAGTTGGCCCTCAGTTGCTCTACCTGCAAAATAGAGATCATAACTATGCCACAGTTCCCCAACTGTACCTTACTGGTACCATACATTGTGTGGAGCAATCAGCAAATGATTGCAAACCAAAAGTGCACAAATCCTCAGAAGATAAATTAAGAACTTGTTAGGTCTTGTGTCCAAGACCTAAAAGAAATCTGGCAGTGGGCCTACAGAAAATCAGACACTTAGGGAGATGGAGCGGGGAAGGGGGAATCTAAAATAAATTCAATATTCTCGGTTACTCCTTTCTTGTCCCATTTGGTTTGATGATCCTGGGAATCTGGGTTTGTAAGTATCTCTGTTACAGGTAGATGCTTGGCTTCTCTGAGAGCAGTTCTATGGAGCGATGTAGCTTAAGGCAGGGATGGCTAGGAAACAGAAGTTAAAGAATTGGTAATACATATTCTGTGGGCCAAGTAGAATTTCTGTGGGCTTAATAACTTCTGAAAAGACAATAATAATAATAATGTTGGTATTTGTTAAGCGCTTACTATGTGCAGAGCACTGTTCTAAGCGCTGGGGTAAACACAGGGGAATCAGGTTGTCCCACGTGGGGCTCACAGTCTTAATCCCCATTTTACAGATGAGGGAACTGAGGCACAGAGAAGTTAAGTGATTTGCCCACAGTCACACAGCTGACAAGTGGCCGAGCCGGGATTCGAACTCATGAGCCCTGACTCCAAAGCCCATGCTCTTTCCACTGCGCCACGCTGCTTCCCACAATAGTAACCCCATGGAACGTTTTCTTTTTAACTATACAATGAATTGCATTAAAATCCATTTTTACTGTTTTTCCTTTTCTGAAATTTAAGAAAAAGTACATAACATGTCATTCCACAGATCCAGATATGCCACAGATCAAATCATATCCTCCCCAAACTTATGCTTACTGTAGGTCAGAACATGCGATAATTGATGTAGGTGTGGTTTCTGACCCCTGATGTCCATATTTTAACAATGTTGTGTTTCCGTGCCCTGGTGGAAAAGGCATGGGACTTGGAGTCAGAAGACCTGGGTTCTAATCCTAGCTCTGCCGCTGGTAGGCTGTGTGACCTTGGGTAAGATATTTAACTTCTCTGTACCTCAGTTCCCCCTCCTTGAAATGAGGATGAGATAGATGGTGAGTCCCTTGAGGGAGAGGGCTCTGTCCAATCTCTTAACCATGTCTAACCTGATAAACTTGTATCTACCCTAGAGTTTAGAACAGTGTTTTTCACATAGTAAGCACCTACACCATTAAAAAAAGGTGGCAAGGATTCCCAGTGGTTTCGAGAAGGAGGAGTATCTTTTGTTTCTGAATCCTTTACTCACCATCCCCACCCCCAGCCTCACCGCACTTATGTATATTTTATTATTATTTTTATTTATTTATATTAATGTCTGTCTCCCCCACTGGACTGTAAGCTCGCTGTAGGTTGGGAACGTGTCTGTAATATTGTTGTGTTGTACTCTCCCAAGCGCTTAGTACAGTGCGCTGCACATAGTAAGTGCTCAATATATAGCCATTGATTGACTGAACCCCAAAGAACTTTACCATAATCTTCTAGGGAATCTAATTTTCCTAGAAGAGTAAGCTATATTGCAAAAAAGAACAGACTTGAAAATTTCTCTAAAAGGGGCAATGAAAATGACAGAATCATAAATCGTCGGGCTGGAAGAGACCACAGGACCAAACCACGCAGGGCTGATGATTATTGATTCACTTCTTAAAGATTTCCAGGAATGCAGACTCCACATCTTCCCTCAGTATCTTGTTCCAATCTTTTATCACCTGGACAGTCAAGAAGTCCTTCCTTGTCTCCTGCTTTCATGTAAACTCATTTCCTCTTATCTGGTCCTCTGTGGAATGAAGGGCATGTCCACCAGGGTGATTGCCAGTACATAAATTCACTAGGCAGTTGCCACTATCCTTCCCTTTGTTATTCCCACTGTCCTCAATCAGGGTCCCTTTGTCCTAAGGGAAACTCCCAGCTATCTGAATAATCTCTAAGCACCCCACAAGCACCCTTGTAATTCAGGTCCTATTTTAAGCCAATGCAGAACCCCCCCTGGGCCTTTCTTCCAAGGAGTACAGGAGTTGGGGCCAGAGCCCTGATCAGGGATACTCTCACCCCATTTTCCTTTTAACAAAAGTAAAATTGCCTGGTTGTCCTGTCCTATCCTTGGAGTCCAGGCCACCAGGGTAAGCCCACTTTGTTCTCTCCTGCCCTGCTTTCCCACACTGCTCTTCAAAACTCCCCTCTGCGGCTTTTAATTTTTTTTCTCCCAATTCCCTGCAGCTTTGGTGCACCCACCCTTCTTCTGAGTCCCCAGATCCATCCCTTCCCATGTCTATGGCTCGCCTTCTCTCCCCGTTCCCCTCCTCCTCCCCAGGCACCCCTAACCTCAGCCCAATGCTTTTTTTTTAAAAAAAGCCTTGCTTCATTGAAACCACAGCTGGCCCCATCCCCAGCTTTCTTGCCAAAGCCGAGGGGACCAGGCCAGCTGGGACAGGATGGGGGAAATGGAGGGCAGGGGTATTCCCCACCCCTTGCCCCCGGGCCCCTCCCATCATCCTGTTTTCATTAAACACTAAGAATGCCTTAGTTATTCTTGGACACAATTCCCTCAAATCCCTTTAATGTCTTTCTCCCCCTCTAGATTGTAAACTCGTTGCCAGCAGGAAATGTGTCTGGCTACGGTGCTCTGCCCACAATAAGCGCTCAATAAATACGATCAACTGAATGACTTTAAAAACTCCCATTTAAAACATGAACCAAAACTCACTGGGCAACTTATAAGCTCCTGGATGGCAGGGACCATGAGAAGCAGCATGGCGGAATGGATAGATCACGGGTCTGGGAGTCAGAAGGGCATGGGTTCTAACCCCTGCTCTGCCACTTGTCTGCTGTGTGGCCTTGGGCAAGTCACTTCACGTTTCTGGGCCTCATTTACAGGGATCGAGACTGCGAGCCCCATGCGGGACAGGGATCGTATCCAACCCAATTTGCTTGTATCCACCCCAGCGCTTACTACAGTGCCTGAAACATAGCAAGCGCTTAACAAATACCATTATTATTATTATTATTACTGTTTTTCCCTTCTAGAGTATGTTTTCAAGGTCTAGTGCAGTGGTCTGCACAGAGTAGGCATTCAGTAATTGCTACTGCTGCAGCTGCTGATAACCTCAGCATGCCTTAAAGAGCCACACTGGGAGAGAGTCAAACAGATGGCAGCTTCAGCAGCTGTCACCCAAGGGGTGGTTGGTCATTTGATTTGAAGCAGGTGCTTATCTGCTTCAAGCGGCAAATATGGGAGAGAGCAAAGAGGTTGCTTTCTGCTCCACAATTCCCAAGGGCACTTCTGCTGTGCTCTCGGGAGCCTGGTATTGAAGAGTCAAGTTCATTGCTAGGGGATAACTTCTTTCATAGTAGGAAGCTTTCCTTCCTCCCACCTTCCTGAGCTCCAAATTCTATCTTCTGCCCCTTCTCTAAACTCTAAGCTCATTGTGGGCAGGGAATATATCTGTTTATGGTTGTACTGTACTCTTCCAAGTGCTCAGTACAGTGCTCTGCACACAGTAAATGCTCAGTAAATACACCTGAATGCATTTCAATGTCTTTACAATTTACACTTGTACCATCTCATGGACCCTGTTTACATTTGATTTTTTTTTAAATGCATTCAGATCTTTCCTTTTCCTTGCAAGGAACTGTGCTTAAATTCCATGTTTCTTCCCCACTTTTGTTTTAATTTGGCTTTACTCCAACTTTTATTATGCTACCGTCAGACCCTCAGAGCTTCAGTGGAATCTCCATAACAAATTCTCCACCTCCTAATGTTTTCACTGCTTGCAAGGAGATAATAGAATCCCTTAAAATGATATCAGAGGGTCAGGTTCTTTAAGACTGAAGTAAAACCCCCAAATATTTTAAGTGCTACTTTTGTGTTTTATGACAGTAAAAGGAGCAAATAAGCTGTCATTATCAGCATGATCAAAGGCCCCCTTCCAAAAAGATTCAGAGGGATTCGATCACCAGTTACTGTACTGCCAATCTGTGTAACTTGGGCCCCTTCCAAGCAAGAGCGAAAGATGGATTTGGGGACATGGGAAGATGAGAAGGGACGAAAAGAAAGCTGCCAAAATACATAATAAGTAGCATTAGAGACCTTTTTCCTATTTCTCTGGCAGGATTTTATCAGGCAAAGCTTTATAAATTCCCCTGCACCAATTCCATTGTGTAGACTTACTTCAAAACTCAATGTCTGGATTACCCCTTTGTTTGGGATTCAGCCAGAACTGGAAATGAATTGAACTCCCAGATGTTATGTAATGAATTGACAGTTGGCATCGGAAAGTGTGTTGTGTGTAAAAGGTCACCGCTTATCGAGGGTCAAACAAAAAAAATGTCAGAACCTGTAGGGCTTAGGCACCTGAGCAAATTAATAGAAAAGTGACCCGAGAGACTTACTCTATTGGAATCGATAACCCTCTGCACAGAATCTCCACAGTTGTTTGCCCTGGCCAAACACCCAACCCAGGAAAAAAAAAATTCTCCCCCTCTCTCTGTCTCTCTCTCCCACAGTGATAGGACAGCTGTTGTGCTAGAAACCAACTACAATCTCCCTCTATTACTCAAGCAGATATCAACTGTTCAGATTGTTCAGTTATTCTGTCTTCAGCTACCATGAATCCAAGTAAGAGAAAATGAAAAATCTGTCCTACTAGACTCCTCAACATTCTCTTCCTCATCCTTTCTGAACTTGAGGAAAAGATAAATGAAAGGAAATTTGTTCAAAATAATGCCCTGATAATAATAATAATAATAATGGTGTTTGTTAAGTGCTTACTATGTGCCAAGCACTGTTCTAAGCACTGGGATAGATACAAGGTCATCAGGTTGTCTTATGTAGGGCTTACAGTCTTAATCCCCATTTTACAGATGAGATAACTGAGGCACAGAGAAGTTAAGTGACTTGCCCAAAGTCACACAGCTGACAAGTGGCGGAGCCGGGATTAAAACCCACGTCCTCTGACTCCCAAGCCCGGGCTCTTTCCACTAAGCCATGCTGCTTCTCAACAATCTTCAACAATCTTCGTGCGTGGTTTCTTTAGGCACCTTGATAAAATATAGGATTTGGGCCATCAGAAGACTAAATACAATGTAACTTACTGAAGATGGTAAGTCCCTGAGGAGTTTAGGAAAGGTGTCATTATTCAGCAAAATTTATGTAACAGAAAAACATTGTCTAGAATTGCTGGGGACAATGTGTGCTGCACATAAAGCAAATTCTAATGATTTGTGCAATTTGACCACACTCTTAAACTGATTAAATTGAAGGTGAATAGGAGAGAGGAGAATAGAAATGGGCCATGTTAGGAGTTTCATGTATATCAGAGGGTTTTTTTTTTAAAAATTGATGATAATTGTTTCCAAGAGTAATGCAATTTTGTAATTTTTATTTCTATATTAGGAAACTAATTTACTATCATCATAGTCAATCATAATCATCAATGGCATTTATCGAGCACTCACTGTGTGCAGAGCGCATTTGAGAATACATATTGTAATCTAGTGCTCAGAATCCACATGCTCAGAACCTATGTCCACACTGAAACTGTAATAAGGTAGAATGAGAGAAATGAGGTTACTGACGTTCTCTGTGGATAATGGCCCCGAAAGAATGAAGGGAAAATGCACTAACTCAATTGGTAGAACGTATAATATTTGCTCTAAAAACCTCAGAGAGGGAGAGATGCATTTTTAAAGAATTCTGTCCAGTCTCTGTGGCCAGAGCTTCACTGAGAGAGTTCTTAGGAGGGCTTTTTCTTCCCCTGGGGCTTGGAGCAGGAAGGGATGGGTATTAGAAGAAGCTCTTTTCCTTCTCCCTGCCTCCCCAGTGACACTGAGTACAGCCCTGGCTTTAAAAATCATCCCAAGTCTGTGCTCCAGGCACTAAAATGCAGAAGGAGCGGGCCAACTGGGGCTTATGTTTAGGCTTTGATTCAATAGCCGTACATTTTAGTGTGGCTTATATCAATCAATCATTCAATCAACCGTATTTATTGAGTGCTTACTGTGTGCACAGCACTGTACTAAGCATAATAGGCAGAGGTTTTCCAGACAATTACATAGAGTAGCAAAGAAAAAGGTTTATTCTGCGAGGGTAGAATTGAAAAACCAGGCTGCACCCCAAAATGGAAAACGGGGCCAAAGACGTATATAAATATATCTGTGCAAGATCAACAGTAAAGCTAATTAACTGTTTTTCTTTATTGGTGAAAAATTAGACTTCCAGAATTCTTTGTTTTATTTTCTACAGTAATAACAGAAATAGAGGCAAAGCATTTGGGTTAACATACATTAGCATGATTCCACAAGCCCAGGCATGGGAGAAATTAAGCAAAGCCTGAAAGTAAAAATGTGAATAAAAATTGAAAATACTACCCACAGCACGTATTCTATACTTCTCTGGACTACTGATGTCTGCCCCACACAGTCTAAGAGGAAGGAAGCATAGGTATTTTATCCCCCATATACTGATGAAGAAACTGAGGCCAAGAGAAGTGAAGTGATTTGTCCAAGGTTGGATGAAAACTCGAAAGCTTATCAGAGATGCTGTCAACTTTTGGATAGTAGCAGTAATAGTATTTATTGAGCACTTACTGTGTTTGGAGCACATTACTAAACACTGGGAAAGAGTCCCCCGGTGGAAATTAGACATGGACTCCGACCCTTTAGGGACTCTCAGTCTAAAGCGATTGCCTTGTATCTACTCCAGCACTTAGAACAGTGCTTGGCACATAGTAAGTGCTTAACAAATACCACACATTATTATTATTATGAATGGTTGACTGGGAGGTGTGTAATAAAGGGAGGGAAAATGGGGTGGAAAGGATGAGCAGTCTCTCTAGACTGTAAGCGCTTTGTGGGCAGGGAACATGTCTACCAACTCTGTTATAGTATACTCTCTCAAGTGCTTAGTACAGTGCTCTGCAAACAGTAAGCACTCAGTAAATACAATTGAATGATTGATTAATGAGCAGGGAGAGTGGTGACAGCAGATCAAACCCCAGGCCCAGGGGATCCAGGACATGGATGGCAACCAGGTAAACAGTGTCAGCAGGTTCTGGTTCTCAGAGGGAATAAAGGGATAATCCTAGAAGAACAAGTTTAAAAAATAATGATCAACCATCTCCTCAACACATTGATTACTTGAAGGAGGGTGAATTAATTGAATGAATGAATAAATAATAATAATGATGGTATTTGTTAAGTGCTTACTATGTGCCAAGCACTGGTATAAGCGCTGGCACCGTGAATACTACTACTACTAATGATTATGATATTTGTTAAGTGCATACTATGTGTCAGACACTGTACTAAGTACCGGGGTGGATACGAGCTATTAGGGTTGGACACTTCTGCTACTTAGACTGTGAGCCTCCTGTGGGACAGGGACTGTCTGTGACCTGATTATCGTCTTTGTACTCCAGTTCTCGACACAGTGCTTTGCACAAAGTAAGCACTTAAATACCACAATGATGATGATGTTGATGATGATTTTCTATTGTTAAACAAAGTACTTTGACCTCCTTACCAGTGAAGATTTCATAAATGTGCTAGGCGTGTCAAGGGTTTATTTTGGGTAAGGGCTATTCTTATACTGGGAATCTGTGTGAAGTGGGCTGGGCCCCAGTAAAGCATTCCTGGTTTATGTTGCACATGGGCTGAGGGTCTGCTTATTAATGGAATCTGACCCACATAAAAGGAAATAGAAAGCAGGACTGTCCCTTATTAGATAGCTGGGGGATATCTGGGCCTACATGACAGATACCAATGGGTGTGTTGGCATTTTAGATAGGGACTGACCGAGATTGGTTAACGGCGATTCTGTGGATGGATATGTTGGATCGAGTGTTTAAGCAGCAGGTAAGACCTATTAGATATACCAGAAAGCTGACAGCTTATCCAAATTTTCCATTTTCCCTCCCCTCTTTTCTTCTTTTACAAAGGCATTTATTAAGCCCTTGCTAGTAAGCCATCAAGGGTATTTTTTCAGTGCTTACTGTGTGCAGAGCACTGTACTAAGCGCTTGGGAGAGTACTGTACAAGTTAGTAGGCACGATGCTGCCCACAAGGAGCTTACAGTCTAGTCGGGGAGATAGACATGAAAAAAACATTACAGGTAGGGGAAGCAATAGAGTATAAGGATATGGACTGTACTGGGGGTGGGGTGTCCATCAAAGTGCTTATGGGGTATGGACACAATAGGGTGGGGAGATGAGAGAGGTGAATCAGGGAAGGCTTCCTGGAACAGATATGGTTTTTATAGGACTTTGAAGATGGGGATAGCGTTGGTCTGTTCGTTGTTAAGAGGGGAGGTGCTCCAGACAGGAGAGTAGTGAGAGACAAGATTGAGGCACAGCGAGTTAGAGATAGAGGAGCAAAGGGTGTGGGCTGGGTTGTACTGGGAGAGGAGCAAGGATAAGTAGTGAGATAGCTGATTAAGTGCCTCAAAAATGATGGTGAGGAGTTTCTTCTTGATGTGGAAACAATGTGACCTAGTGGAAAGAGCACAGGCCTGGGAGCCAGAGGACCTGGGCTCTAATCCTGGTTCCATCGCTTGTCTGCTATGTGACCTTGTAAAATGGGGATTAAATCCTACTTCCTCTTGCTTAGACTGTGAGCCCCATGTGGGAGAGCGACGGTGTCCAAGCTGAATAACTTGTCTCTACCTCAGTGCTTAGTACAGTGCCTGGCACAAAATAAGTGCTTAACAAATACTGTTATTATTATTATTATTGTGATTATTTTTATTTGGAGATGATGGGCAGTGATTGGAGATTTTTGAGGACTGGGGAGATGTATATACAGGAATTTTTCAGAAAAAAGATCCAGCTGGCAAAGTGAAGTATGGACTAGAGAGGGGAGAGACTGGAGGCAGGGAGGTCAGCAAGGAGGCTGATGCAGTAATCAAGGTGGGATATGATAAGTGTGAAGACCAACATGGTAGCAGTTTGGAAGGAGAGGAGGGGTGGAATCTAGAGATGTTGTGAAGGCAGAACTGCCGGGATTTGGTGACAGGCTGAATACGTGGGTTGAAGAAGAGAGATGAATCAAGAATAAGCCAAGGTTAGGGGCTTGTGAGACAGGGAGGATGGTGGTGTCAGCAGTGATGGGAAAGTCTGGAGGAAGAAGGGGTTTGGACACGTTAAATTTGAGGTGTTAGCAGGGCATCCATGTATAGAGATGACCTGAAGGCAGAAGGAAATGAATTAATCAGTTGTATTTATTGAGCATTTACTATGTGCAGAGCACTGTATCAAGTGTTTGGGAGAGTACAACACAACAGAATTAGCGGATACATTCTGTGCCCCTAGCGTGCTTACAGTCTAGAGGGGAGCTTACAGCCGAGCTTGTAAGGAAGGAAAAGGGTAGGGGCTGGCGATATATCAATCAGTGGCATTTTTTGAGTGCTTACTGTGTGCAGGGCACTGTACTAAGAGTTTGGGAGTATATGTTAGTAGACACGATCCCTGCCCACAAGGAGCATATAGTCTAGAGGGGGAGACACACAATAAAATCAAGTAGAGAGAGGGAAAATGGCAGAGCGAAGGCTATGGGCGGTTGGGCTGAGGGTAGGGTGAATATCAAGTGCTTGTGGGGTACAGATTTAAGTGAACAGGTGATGCAGAAAGGAGGGCAAATAGGGGAAATGAGGGCTTATTCAGAGAAGGTATCTCGGAGGAGATGTGATTTTAGGAGGGCTTTGAAGGTGGAGAGAATGATGGACTGTTGGATACAAAGGGTGAGGAAGTTCCAGGCCAGAGGGAAGATGGGGGCAAAGGATCAACGGCAAGATAGACGAGATCGAGGTAGAGTAGGTTGGCATCAGAAGAGTGAAGTGTACGGGTTTGTTTGTAGTAGGAAATCAGCGAGATAAGGAGAGAAGGGGAAAGCTGATTGAGTGCCCTTAAAGCCGATGGTAAGGAGTTTCTGTTGATGCAGAGGTGGATGGGCGATCACTGGAGGTTCTTTAGGAGAGGGGAGATGTGGACTGAACCATTTTTTTTTTTAGAAAAATGACCCAGGAAGCAGAGTGAAGTGTGATCTGGAGTGGAGAGAGACAGGAGGCAGAGAGGTCGGTGAGAAGGCTCATGATAAGTGCTTGGATCAGCACGGTAGCAATTTGGATGGAGAGGAAAGGATGGATTCTAGAGATGTTGTGATTTCACTGCAGATTAAATGTGTGGTTTGAATGAGATGTGTTAAGGATAATGCCAAGACTACAGGCTTGTGAGACAGAGGATGGTGGTGTTGTCTGCAGTGGAAGGAAAGTCCGGGGGAGGACAGTGTTTGGGTGGGAAGATGAGGAGTTCTATTTTGGCCATGTTAAATTTGAGGTGCCCTGAAGGCAGGAGAAAATGTGGGACTACATGGGCAGCAGCGGCATGGGAGAAAGTAGAGGGCGGAGACTCAAGTTTACTGCACGGAAGGGAGGCAATGGTAAACCACTCCGGATTTTTACCAAGAAAACTCTCTGGATACACTACCAGAACAATCGCATATGGAGAGCGGGGCTTTCTGGGAGAGATGTGTCCGTGGTGTCACTACGGGTTGGAAACGACTCGATGGCATAAGACACAACAGAGAAGGAGAGAGAGAGAGCTGGAGAAATAGATTTGGGAATCATCTGTGTGGAGATGGTAGTTGAAGCCATGGGAGCAAATACGCTCTTCAAGGGAGTGATCCAGATGCAGAACAGAAGGGGACCCAGAACTGAACCTTGAGGAACACACCCACAGTTAGTGGGGGAAGCAGAGGAGGAGCCCACGAAAGAGACTGAAAAGAAGCAGCCAGAGAGACAGAAGAAGAACTAGGAGAGAATAGTGCACGGGGTAGATAATGTTTCCAGGAGAAGTGTCAAAGGCAGCAGAATGATCGTGGAGGGTTAGAATGGAGTAGTGGTCTTTGGATTTGGCAAGAAGGAAGTTATTGGTGACCTTAGAGAGGGCCGTTTCTATGGAGCGAAGAGGACGGAAGCCAAATTGCAGTGGGAGAGAATTGGAAGAGTGGAAATTGGAGCAGTGGGTATAGATTACTAGCTCAAGGATTTTGGAGAGGAATGGTAGGAAGGAGACGGAGTGATAGCTGGAGGGTTTGGTGGGGTCAAGGGGACACATGGGCATGTTTGAAAGCAGTGGGGAAGGAGCCACTGGAAAGCAAATAGTTAAGGATGGCAGTCAAGGAGGGAGCAAGTGTTTTGATAAGGTATGCAGGTGGAGGGGGTAGATTTTGAGAGGAGGCAGGAGATCTCTTGAGATACTGCTAGGAAGGATGCGAGAGTCGAAGAGGGGGGCAGGAGGAAGATGGGACTGGAGAGGGGCAGAGGAGATTTTAAGGAGATCATGCCTGATGCAGAGCGTATACTTCACCCTGCTATCCGGATCGTTATTTCTAAAAAAAAATAATTCCGTGCACTTCTTCCCACTCCTCAAGCACCTCCGTTGATTGCCATCCATCGCCATATCAAAGAGAAACCCCTCGCCATTGGCCTTAAGGCACTTATTCCGCTCTCCCCGTCCTACTTTACCTCACTCCTCTCCCATTACAATCTGGCTCGCACATTTCGCTCTAACATCAACCGACTTACTGTTCCTCACTCCCATCTCTCTTGCTCACACCCTCCCTTCTGCCTGAAATTCCCCCTTTAATCTCAAACAGACCACCACTCTCCCCATCTTCAAAGCCCCGCTAGCATCATATGTCCTCCTGGAAGCCTTCCCTGACTGACATCTCCCCACCAGAGTGTCCCTTCTTTCTGCATTGCCTTTGCACTTGGGACTGTGCTTCCTAAGTGCTTTGATACTCACCCCTCTCCCACAGCATGTAGGTCCATATGGTTAGATTCTGTCTCTTCCCCTACCTGTAATTTATTCTGTCTGTCTCCCCACACTAGATTGAATGCTGTTTGAGGGTAGGGATGGTGTCTCCCAACTGCTTTGTACTCTTCCAAACATTTAGTACAGTGCCGTGCACCAGTAAGCACTCAATGAATACCACTGATTGACTGATCAGGAAAATGACTAGCAGGGATGAAAGACTAAAAGGGGCACTATTCAAACCTCTTCCATCAAAATCCATTCTTTCGAGCAGATTCTTGACCCCGAAATCTTCCCCATTGGGCAGGGGGACATCTGTCATTTATAGCAGTACCGGGCTGTGCACACGGTCGGCGTCCAATAAATCTTGATGATGACGACAATGATAATAACAGTGACAAGAGCATGAACACGGCCCTGGGAGTCAGAGAATCTGGGTTCTAATCCCGGCTCTGCCACTCGTCTGCCGTGCGACGTTGGGCAAGTCACTTACCTTCTCTGTGCCTCAGTTCCCCCTTCTGCAAAATGGGGATTCAATACCTGTTCTCCCTACTTAGACTGTGAGCCCCAAATGGGACCTGATTGTCTTGTATCTAGTCCAGCGCTTAGGACAGTTCTTGGCACATAGTAAGCGCTTAACAAACCACAACTATTATTAATCATGATTATCGTCTTTTTCCAAGTTTCTTATTTCTCAGCATTTCTTTTCGGAAGTCTCTAGTGAAGAAGAGGAGTTCACCGAATGACAGAGTCAAACTTGCAACTGAAAGGTTGATCGTGAACTTTGTTGGGAAGCAGATCTTTAGATCCAAAGTGGCCACGTGAAGCAGGACTTCCAGCAAGAGGGTCGATCCCCTGCAAGTGAGATCTATTGGGGGATGTAACCTCTTCACCTATGTTCTGGTTACTTCCCAAATTGTGTTCTATGTTGACAAGAGGCTTACTAATGCCACTGCAGGTTTGAAAAGCTGGTCTTACTAATTATAGTGCCTTTCACTACCCTGCTAGCTTTCTTCTAGTCTAAAGGCACGGTGTCAGTCTCTTGGTTCACTCGATGACACAAAACCACCAGGAGTGTACCCGCCCCTACCCCGCTTTCTCCCTGCCACACGGCCTCCACCCAGGGGGTGGAAACTACCAGAGGTGGTGTATGCGCAGCTCTCCTCCCACTAGCCGACACAGCATCGCGACACTGACCACACAAAGAAGTGTGGCCTAGTGGATGGAACCTGGTCAGCCCCACAGCCCTTATTAGCTTGTATCTACCCCAGCACTTAGTACAGTGCTTGGCACAGAGTAAGTGCTTTACAAATACCATTAAAAAAAAACAACCACCCCAAACTTTTGTTCCCATTGTTAATCAATCAATCATTATTTCCTGAGCCCTTACCGAATGCCGAGCACTGTACTAAGTGCTTGGGAAAGTACAGTATAACAGAGTTGGTGGACATGTTCCCTTCCCACAAGGAGCTTACAGTCTAGAGGGGAAAACAGACATTAAAATAAATTATGGATATGTACATAAGTGTTGTGGAGCTGAGGGTGGGGTGAATAGAGAGTACAAATCCAAGTTGGAGGGTGATGCAGAAGGGAGGAGGAGTAGGGAAAATGAGGGCTTACTCGGTGAAGGCTTCTTGGAGGAAATGTGATTTTAGTAAGGCTTTAAAGATGGGGAGAGTTATCATCTGTTGGATTTGAAGGGAGAGGGAGTTCCAGGCCAGAGGCAGGATGTGGGCAAGGGGTCAGCGTCGAGATACACAAGATCGAGGTACGGTGGGCAGGTTGATGTTAGAGGAGCGAAGTGAGCATGCTGGCTTGTAGTGGGAAATCAGCTAGACAAGATAATCAATCATATTGAGTGCTTACTACGAACAGAGCACTGTACTAGGTGAGAAGAGCTGATTGAGTGCTTTAAAGTCAATGGTGTGGAGTTTCTGTTTGATGTGGAGGTAGATGGGCAACCACTGGAGGTTACCATTTGGATAAAGGGAGACTCCTTCCCCCTCCCCCACCAGCACACCCACACCTACTGCTTCTCCTTTCTCCAAGCTCTCCCCAGCCCCATCCACCCAAGGTAAGGCTAAGAAGCTACCTCATCTGTAAAATGGGGATTAAGTGCTCTGCACATAGTAAGTGCTCAATAAATACAAGTGAATGAAAATAATGTGAGCCCCATGTGGGACAGCGACTGTATCCAACCCGATTATCTTTTACCTGCCCCATCACTTAGTACAGTGCCTGCAACATAGTAAGCGCTTGACAAATACGATAAAAAACCCAAAAAGGGTAGGCAGGAGGAGTCGACAGCCCAAAGCTGCCACTCAAAGACTCAGCAATAATAAAGCAGCTCAAATGAGAGACTGTTTCGCCCATTTCCTCCCCCAGCTCCACAGTCCACCTCATTCACTAACACTCGAAGGGGGGGTGTGATTAAACAATCGTACTACTGTGAGTCACTTGCAGTTTGGTCTACGGTGTACAGAAGTCGAAGGTTCTTAAGCTGTTTTCTCCCTTTCACTGTAAACAGGATCCAGCTCGTCCCACTGACTCCCAACACTGTAGTTCTTCTAATAATAACTAATCATTCTGAATTCAGAGAGTTTGCGGAGATGAATTCCAATGCCTGATCAATATTCTCTACTGGGTCCTCATGCTGCTAGACATGAGCTTTCGGAATAACCAGTTCTGGTTATTAGGAGCTCGGAAAATGATCTTGGCTTCAAAATGCTGCCAAAATCCTGCAGGACCTTGGGATATTTAATTACGAACTCCCAGAAGTTCTTCCCTGATAAGACTTGCATTCAGAAGCAGCAGTGACATTAGTGTGACTTGACTCTGTGCTGATGCTTACTTCTGTACAAGTGAGAAACAAAAGTTCTTTGCTGTCGACAGAGAAAATACTACAGATTTTCCCACAGAAGACTTATATTTTTCTCTTTTTAAGAAGGGATGCAGGGTGGAAATAATTATGAGTAATACCTTATGCTTCAGTATCCCTAGAATAGTTATCTAAGGATTCCCTGTGTATGTAAACATTTTCAGTTACTGTTCATTTGCAAGACTGAAATAAGAAAATGGGAATTTGGGGGGTTAGAATGGCACCAGCCTCTTCCTCTCCAGTCCCAGGCGACTCCCATCTGAGTTAAGAAGATAAAACATCTGATTACTTTAGGTGAGATGGGAAGAGGGCCCAAAAGGCTCGGGGATGGAGACATAGAGACAGAAATACAATCACCTTACTGTACCTCCATCTCATCTTTCTCACTGCCGACCTCTCACACACGTCCTGCCTCTGGCCTGGAACGCCTTCCCTCTTCATATCTGACAATCACTCTCCCCACCTTCAAAGCCTTATTGAAGGCTCATCTCCTCCAGGAGACCTTCCCTGACTAAGCCCTCATTTCCTCTTCTCCCATGCCCTTCTGTGGTGCCCTTGCTTTGGATCTGCACCCTTTATTTACCCCTCCCTCGGCCCCACAGCGCTTATGCATGGAGCCGCAATTTATCAATATTAATGTCTGTCTCTCCCTCTACACTGTACGCTCGTTATGAGCAGGGAACATTATCTACTCTGTTATATCGTACTCTCCCAAGTGCTTAGTACAGCGCTCTGTAAATTCGATCGATTGATCGAAAGTGCTCAGTAAATTCAACTGATCAAAACCTAGAAACACCTACGAAGGCAAAAATAGTTTTAAACGATTGAGACAGACTCATAAACAGACACATAGTGACAGAGAGACAAAAAGACAGATAGACCCAAGAGATAGAAATATAGATGCAGAAAGACATAGAGAGGTGGGGTCACAGAACTGGAAACACAGCGAGAAAGAAATGGAACCATCAATTAACCAATCGATAGCACTTATTGAGCGCTTACTCTGTACAGAGCACTGTACGGATCACCTGGAAGCGTACAATAGAGTTAATAGATGATCCCTGCCCTCTAGGAGCCTACATGTCAAAAGAGACAGGTAGGTATAAAATGACAGAGGCACATAAAGAAAGGGGCACAGAGACAGCATCTGATCTTCGAATGGATATTTTACTTGTCTTGTCTTATGCCATCGAGTCGTTTCCTACCCATAGCGACACCACGGACACATCTCTCCCGAAACACCCAACTCTCCACCTGTAACCGTTCTGGTAGTGTATCCTTAGGGTTTTCTAATTTAACAATATTTGGGACGCCTCGCTTCCGTTTAAACAATGGGTAACTGCTGGGGAGAAGGGAGTCAAGTTAAGCAAGAAGGTCCAGTTAAACATCCCTAGACTTTAGAAGGGCAGGGAAGGGCTCCAAACAAGGGCACTTGGATCTGTACCCTTTGGGCATTGGGAATCCACCCCACCTTCAGGCCCGCAGCACTTGCGTACATATCCGGGGATGACATTTCCTGCCCACCTCCCTCTTCCTGAGAAAAGTGAAGATTCCTAAGATAAAATTTGAGAAACCTTTGAGCTTCTCCAAACTATACAGGATGGATAAGCATCTCAAAACAAAAATCAAGGTGGATGTTTTATCTAGGACCTCTTGTTTGTGACCGGAGAGAAATACTAGATTTAGTTGGTGCTGCTCCTTTTTATTTCCATTCGCTGTCAGTTTCTTTTGCTCACAGCTGCCAAGCCCGTGACTCTATATGCCTCAAGAGTTCTGTTTATGCTTCAAATTCTGTAAATGGTGAAAAATAGGTTTCTCGGGAAATGCATTAGGCACCTGCTGTCTATGTCCAGCAGCCCCGCTCAATACCAGCAGCCCTTCCTTAGAATGACTTTGAACATTAAGTGCTTTTCCCGCTGCACAAGGTACTCCCTAAGTTGTCATCATAATATTGTAAAGGCAAACAGTTAAGTGGATAACTGGAGGGGAAAATCACAGGGCCCTGGTGAACGGAGAAGGCGAGGGTGATATTTCTCGGGGCCAGTGAAAATCATCAAAGAAGGCGCCGAAAGGTCATTAAGTTGAGAAAAACACATTTCTCAAATGATACCAGTGAAATATCTGCATTTATAGAGGCATGCAGTCCAACAGACATGAAAGCTCACAATACTGGTCAGGTTTTCACTCATTCAGTCATTTGATCGTAGTTATCGAGAGCTCACTGTGTGCAGAGCACTGTACAAAGTTTTGGGAGAGTACAACACAACAATAAACGGACACATTCCCCACCCACAATGCGCCTTTGTTTGCAGGCAGTGTCATTAACAGGTAGTGGTCTGGGCTTGGAGTCCGAACGTTGCGGTTCATTCATTCATTCAATCGTATTTATTGAGCACTTCCTGAGTGCAGAGCACTGTACTAAGTGCTTGGAAAGCACAATGCAGCAATAAAGAGAGACGATCCCTGCTCACAATGGGCTTACAGTCCAGAGGGGGTTCGGCATGGGCCCCCTTCTGAAGCGTGGACCCAAGAATCCTTGCTGCCTTGCCCTTCTCATGAACAAATCTGAAGGTTTCTAGTAAGCGCCGAGTTCCTTGGAAAAAATAGCTACGGTGTTTACAGAGAAAGGATGATGTTATTTTGAATACTTACGACTCCCACTTCTATACCTTGCACCGAACACACCCAGTGTGAATTACGTGATCACTTATAGAGCCCGATGGTAATGCTCCCGTTTTAAGAGTTTAAAAGCCCACGTGAAAGGCAGGTTCTGGTTACGCTAGACTGTTAATGCCCACTTCTGGATCGGTGTCTGGGCGTCACGGCTCTCTGCCCACTCTCTCCGTTCTCCAGATGGGCTCTCTTCACCTTCTACTCCCCAGCTCTCCCTCTTCACTCTGCTAGAGACCCTCCGAAACTCACCTTCTAACTGTACCTCACTCTTAACTTTCCCACCTCTGATCCCTCCTTCACATCCTTCCCCCTGCCCGGAATTCCTTCCCCAAGCAAATCCACCAGACCATGGCTCTCCCCATCTTCCAAGCCCTCTCCTAGAATGTCATCTCCACTAAGAAGCTTTCCCACTCCAATCCCTACACACTTAGTAGCTCCAGGCCACAATGTCAGGCCCTTAGCACTCATATAACAGAACCCATCCTCAAAAACCTATTGTATCCTTCCGACTCCCAGGCCCGTGCTCTAGCCATAGAGCCACGCTGCTTCCCGTTATTCAGTTATTTATTCAGTAATCTCAACCTGACATAGTCACGCTACTATCTTCTATATCTTTATTATTCTTCCTAGACCTGTTAATTGTAAATGATTTTCGTCTACCTGCTTTCCCCATTCGATTGCAACCCTCTAGAGGGCAGGGATGGGATGTTTTGGTCTCAGAGCTCTCTTGCCAACTCTCAGAAAAGTGCTCTGCACACAGAAACTGCCCAATAAATGCCATTGAAACTGATGATGCTACAGAATCCATGGTGCCACTTTAGGTTCGGGAGACCATGCTGCTTGTCTGGCCCACTGCTCTCTCCAGCTTATCTCTCGTTTGTAGGTAGCCAAGGCATCGTAAAGTGCAGGAGATGACAGTGGGGACAGTCTCCAGAATTAACAGTAGCGACTGCTGTAGCGTCTCTGAAAACTGGTATATGTGCTCTCTCCTTTGGGGCTCTCTTTCTCCATCTCTCTCTTCCACCATGGTTGTGTACAACCACCATTTTGGATTACTGATTACCGGCCTAGGTGATGATGCACATTTGGTCACGTAACACGTTAATATTGAACCCAAATTAGAAATTGGGAGACCTGATCTTCTGTCTCTTAGACTGGGTATTTTCAACTTTGTTTAGAAACCATATCCTTGCGGCCTCAAAAATTCACCGTTAGTGGCCTTCCCCATCTCATCACGTACTGCCTTCTCGTGAGCATTCCCTTTTTATCCAGGACCTCATCACAGCCACACACTCTTTCAAACATTCTTCTTACACACACAGAAAAACTCACCAGAGCCAAGCCACCCTTCTGGTGGGGCAGTAGCCAGCCCAGGAGGTGAAGATAATGGCCTCTTTATTTGTTTTTATGGTATTACTTAGGTGCTTACTATGTGTCAAGCACTGTTCTAAGCGCTGGGGTAGATACAAGTTTATTAAGTTGGACACGGTCCCTGTCCCTGGGGTTCACAGTCTAAGTTGGAGGGAGGATTTAATCCCCATTTTACGGATGAGGTGACTGAGGCACAGAGAAGTTAAGTGACTTGCCCAAGGTCACACAGCAGACAAGTGGCAGAGCCAGGATTAGAACTTAGGTCCTCTGAATCCCAGTTCTGTGGTCTTTCCACTAGGCCACACTGCTTCTCCATATGTCATGAAGCCTGGAGTCACTAAGGAAGTGACTTAGCTCCTAGCTGCTGCTGCTTTTTGTTGGGTGCCTTGGAGTTCCCGTTATAGATCACGGTGACTGGTCTCTTTCAAGTGCTTTCAAATATTTCTAATGGATCACCTCTGACCTTCCCCTTTTTTTCTTCCGTGAACATTTTAATGAAATCCATCAAGGGAGCAATCAGAAAAGGAAGAGGGGCACAACATTAGTTTTACAAGTTTACCTTCAAAGGCTTGAAAACGTCTTTCAGCCAGCTAGCTGGGAGATCACCCCAAATCCCTGATTAGTTTTGTCTAGAAAATGTTCTATCTCTGCAGTCCCCTTCTGGTAGAAGTAATGGTATTTACTGAGCACCTAATGAGTGCAACCAATCGATAATGTATAGTGAGTCGCTGCTGTTTGCAGAGCATTGTTCTAAGTGTT
This sequence comes from Ornithorhynchus anatinus, assembly GCF_004115215.2. Taxonomy (NCBI): domain Eukaryota; kingdom Metazoa; phylum Chordata; class Mammalia; order Monotremata; family Ornithorhynchidae; genus Ornithorhynchus; species Ornithorhynchus anatinus. Next base: position 20,550,932 of record NC_041753.1, on the reverse strand, counting down.
TCTCCACCAGAGGTTCACCACATCAATCAACATCAAGCAGATCGAGTTGGACCCAGTATCTCTCCCATGGGGGGCTCACAGTCTCAATCCCCATTTTACAGATGAAGTGACTGAGGCACAGAGAAGTGAAGTGTAAGCCCAAGGTCACACAGCAGACAAGTGGTGGAGCCGGAATTAGAATCCGTGACCTTCTGACTCCCAGGCCCGTGCTCTATCCACTACCCCATGCTGCTTCTCAATGAGGCAATAGCTGGAGAGGGCTGTGGGATCCAGAAAAGGCTTTTTTTTGTATAGATGAGACTTAGGTGTGCTTAAAGGCAGATGGGAAAGAACCATTTGAGAGTGAAAGGTTCGAGGGAGGGGGGAGGAAAGTGGGATAAATGTTTTTAAGAGATGAGAAGGGATGGGTTCTGACGTGGATGTAGAGGAGGGAGGAGGGGGCAGTAAGGAGACATTTAGGAAGGAAGAGGTCAAAGAAGGGAGTAAGAGAATGGAGAGACGATAAAGGAGAGAAGATGAGAAGCTCACATCTGATGGTTTCTATTTTATTCATTCATTCATTGACTAGTAGTCAGTCACTCAGTCGTACTTACTGAGCGCCTACTGTGTGCAGAGCACTGTACTAAACTCTTTGGAGAGTAACAATATAATAGACACATTCCCTGCCCACCATGAGTTACCTACCGTGTGCAAAGCACTGGGCTAAGCACTGGGAAGAAATATACCAATGAGAATTAAACACACTCCTCAGCCCCAAGGGACTCGCAATTTAAGATTAAGGGTGGGGCGGGAGGTTGACGAAGAACACCTAATAAAGGATGAAGCTGTAAAACCACAAAATAGCACAAATGACAAGGACGACTTTGCAGACTATAAGAGGTGCGGTACATTGTGGCTAAAAGAGCAGCTCCGGGCTCCTCACCCCTCAGGGCTGTTTGGAATCCAACAGTCACAACTTCTCAGCCACCCCGGCCCCAGCATCCTAAGAGTTCGGAAGGCCCACTGCCACTTAATAATAATAATAATAATGTTGGTATTTGTTAAGCGCTTACTATGTGCAGAGCACTGTTCTAAGCGCTGGGATAGACACAGGGGGATCACTTAGTTCTCCCCCTGTCATGGGCGGAACGAGGCAGGTTGGGAAGGCCCAGCGGGTAAAGGAATCGGTGGCTGCACTCTGAGGTTAGAGGATCAGTCGAAGCACCTGCTGCTTCTTTGTCCTCACCCTACCACATTGCAGCGGGCGGGGAATTGGGGGGAGGTCCGCTGGGCGGCGGGAGGGAGGGAAGGGCAGCTGCACCATGTCTTCTGGGTGGTGGGGCTTTCACTCCGAGGCCAGGGGAGCAGCTGAGGCACACCCTGCCAACTCTGTCCTTCCCCTGACCTGCTAGGATGAAGTAGTCGTTCCAAGAAAGCAGTTGGCTAGATCATCGGGATTAGGGAAGGACGTAGTTAAAGATTTGAAATAGTTGGTGGGGGTTGTGGGCATGGTTACCTGGTGTTTTATTAAAATATCTAACCCCTACTGAGCCGAACTATAGAGCCACTCTCCAGATTGGTTGAGCAATCAGAACTGGGGTGGCAGTTTTTTCAGACGTTTATTCTTCTGGAGCAAGCGACTTCCCCAGCCCCCCACCCCCACCCCCCAAAAAAGAAAAAATTACAAATCCAGATTTCTAGCTGAGCTCTAGGTAATAGCTGGTAAGCAATAGCTGGTAAGTACTGCTCTCAGAGGACTTCCTCTTGAGCCGGTCTTGAACCAACCTACCAAGTCTGGGAAGGAATATTAACATTTTTTCACTAATTCTGCACTGATTTATCAAGTGTGCCTGGGTAAACTTCGCATTTGGGGAAGGCTCAAGGAAGAACTGCCTTATTTTTAAACGGGCTTTGGCAGCTCCCTGCACATGCACCATCTTGCCTAGGGAAACTAACCTTTTGTCATGGCTACAGGGTGCCAAGCCACGTAGCCAAGCTCCTCTTTGTATCTGCTTTTGGCTGAGGGAGTATAGGGGGGCCCAAAGTTCGTAGTATAGGTGAAGATGACATGTGACCAGGGAGTGATGGCAGCACAGAAATCCCCACTCGTGGGTCCTAGCTGCCACTGTGAACCTGGAATACACCTCTTCCACTTTTCCCACAACCCTTTTTGAATAGGAGCGTACTGTAAAAATGTCAAGAACTAAAACTTATTAAGGCCTGGAATCGATCACAAAGAGAGGTTGCAGACTCTATTTCCCAGAAGATAGGAACAAATATCATATTTCTTGGACATTTCAGGTGCAGTCTGTTTGGAGGGGGGTGGATGGACTTGACCTGTGAACTCATTTCTAGCTCTATGATTCCTGAACTAAACCAATACAATAAGGAAGAACTGGATAAATATCTAAAGCTCTTCCTTATCTGTTTAGGGTTCAAGCAATCAATCAATGACATTCATTGAGCGTTTACTCTGGGCACAGCACTGTACTAAGCACTTGGGAGAGTAAAATACAGTAGACTTGGTAGACACAATCCTGGCCCTATACGAACTTACAATATAGTGGAGAAGACAGACATCAAAATAAATGACAGGTAGGGGAAGCAGCAGAGTATAATTATATGAACAATAATAGTAATAATAATGATGGTATTTGTTAAGCACTTACTATGTGCCAAACACTGTTCTAAGCTCTGAAGTACATATCAAAGTGCTGAGAGCGTATGGACCCAAGTGCAAAGGCGATGCAGAAGGGAGGGAGAGTAGGGTGGGGAGATGAGAGGTTAGGCAGGGAAGGCTTCTTGGAGGAGATATGATTTTATTAGTGTTTTGAAGATGGAGAGAGGGGTCTGTCAGATATGACGGCGGAGGGAGTTCCAGGCAGGAGTGAAGACCAGAGCAAGGGGTTGACGGTGAGATAGACAAGCTCAAGGCACAGTAAGTAGGTTAGTGCATGAGGAGCTAAGTGTGCAGGCTAGGTTGTAATTTAGAGAAGAGCGAAGTTAGGTAGGATGGGGGAGAAATAATTGAATGCCTTAAAGCCAACGGTAACAGGTTTCTGTATGATGCAGAATGGATGGGCAACCACTGGACGTTTTTGAGGAGTGGGGAGACGTGCATAGAATATTTTTTTAGAAAAATGATCTGGGCAGCAGAGTGAAGTATGGACTGGAGTGGGGAGAGGCTGGAGGTTGGGGCTGGAGAAGTAAATTTGTGAATCATCAACGTAGAGATGGTAGTTGAAGTCATGGGAGCGAATGAGTTCTCCAAGGGAGTGGCTGTTGATGGAAAATAGAAGGAGACCCAGAACTGAGCCTTGAGGGACCCCCACAGTTAGGGGGTGGAAGGCAGAAGAGGAGCCTATGAAAAAGACTGAGAAGGAGCGGCCAGAGATGGGAGGAGAACCAAGAGCGGACAGTGTCAATGAAGCCAAGCTTAGTGCTTCTAGTAAAAGAGGGTCCAGGGTGGCTTCAGGGATCCAGGTCAAAATTGGCTGCTCTTCCACATTCAGGACGGTGCCATCATGTCACGCTATGTGCACACGTAACCTAACACGATGAAGTCAAATGCAACATTTTGCAGAAGAGCATTTCTCCACTGCCCCTCCCACCCCTATGGCTACCCCTTGACTTAGAGTCCCCGACAACCCCCATTTACACCCTGCTAATGAATCACTTCCATTCCAACACCATCTTTGAGAGAAGCCCTGTGGCTTCTATCTTTGAGAAGGTCGATGGCAAAGCCATCTTTGGAAGGTCCAGGGCAGCCACCATCTTTGGAAGATCCCTCATGGCCACGCCCAGTGTGTGGCACCATGAGGCAATCCTCTACCCAGCCTTACCATCTCAAGATGGCCCTGTAGGGTGTTATCCCTCAGACATTTAAGAAAGAAAAGGCTTTTACAAGCAGAACTGAATCGACTCATCAGGGCATAAGGGTAAGATTCTGGGTGAGGGCCTCCTGGAATGAATTGGTGTTCCCAATAAGTGGGAAACCAGTTGAGTCAGATGAGGGTGTAGGGCAATTTCCTGTGGAACCTGTTGGGCGGCAGTTTACATCTTCTGTGCCGATAGTATGCAGAACAGGTTTTTCCATCATCCTTTAATTTACCCTGCTCTAGAGCCACATGTAATGAAGTAAAATGGTTCAGGTTGTTTAAAGGTCAGAATTTCCCTCTTGAAGATTGTAAACTAAATTCAGAACAAAGTAAAGACCCCTACCCAGGGCTTAAACAAAACCTCAACTGCTTCTAAAACCTGGGCGATCTATGTTGGTTCTTTATCTCTAAGAATCACTGACTGTCCTTGACTCATCTAGCTGCCTTTATTACTGTCATTATTTAGAGCTTCACTACTTTTCAAATGCATGCACAAAAACATGGCAAGATATGTAGCTATTGACCAAGACTATAAATTAGGTGCTTCTTCTACAGTATTGAACCAGTGCCTCACTCAACAGATAACTGAACATTTAGGTTTTAATGAGCAAAGAGAAATGCTAATCCTTGAGACTTGGACCTCTTATAGAAAATGCCTCTCGGACATCAAACTTAGTACATATAAGCAGAAATACTCTGGAAATCAGAAGTCCTGGGTTCTAATTCCAACTCTACCACTTACATGCTGTGTAACATTGGGTAAGTCACTTTACTTCTCTGTGCCTCAGTTCCCTCATCTGCAAAATGGGGACTCAATACCTGTTTTCCCATCTATTTAGACAGTAACCCCCATGTGGGACCTGATTATTTGTATCTACTATGGTGCTTAGCACATAATAAGCATTTAACAAATACCACCATTATTATTCTTATTACAAGTGAGGAACTGGGCACAGAAGTGGGAGCTAGAGGCTTTATTAGAACCCAGAACAAGGAAGTATGAGTGTTTTTCACCATGGGGATCCAGGTTGTAAGAGGAAAGAGAGAGAGAGAGAGAGAGACCCTGCTCTGATTCCAGAATGGAAAGAAGTTACCAAACAGTGGAGCTAAGGAGGAATCTGTGGATAGCAGGGAAAACTACAAAGTATAGCAGTATTTGGGGGAGACTGGTAACCCCATGTTAAAGCTGAGATAAATTCCAGACTAAAGGTAGTCTGTGTTTATTCCAGGATCTGACAAACCTCTGTTTTACTCAGTTACTGTTGCTATTTGAAAGCCTCTCTACCAGGGGTTGGCATTCTTTTTATGCAGAAGAGTCAATCAAAATTAAAGCCAATCTTACAGTTTAAACTTATCAGTAGAGCTGATTTGATTTGGAATCTAACAGTTTAAAATGCCTTGTCTCTCCCTCTCCATTTGGAGAGCCATATTAGGTTTTAAGAAGATTCAGATATGGCTCCTGAACTATAGGTTGCAGACCTCTGCTCTATAGCAAGCAAATACTAAGTGATCACCACGTAGTTATGTGGGTGGGAATCCAGCTAGTTCAGAGGACGCTTGTTACAGGAGGGATGGGCCTAGTCATTAGACACTCCCTCTCCAAAGTAGCTACCAGTCCCAAAGGGTGCAGGACTAGTTAGGTGAACATTGGCCTCCCACTCTTTCCCCACTTCAGTCCCTTCTCCACAGTGCTGCTCGGATCATCTTCCTGAAACATCGCTCAGCACGTGTCTTCTCTTTGGTCAACTGGTTGCCCATCTCCCTCCACCTCAAGCAGAAAGTCCTGATTATTGGCTTCAAGACTTTCCACCAGTTCTCTCCATCCTTCCACTATCTCTCTGTGTGGGCTCTCCTCATCCACTCTTTCCAAATTTGTACTCTCAGCTCTTCCCAAGCCCATCTCACCTGTACCCTGTTTTCTTCCTGCCTACCTCCAACCAGTCAGTTGTATTTATTGAGCACTTACCATGTGCAGAGCACTGTACTAAGCACTCGGGAGAGTACCACACAACAATATAACAGACACATTCCCTGCCCACAATGAGTTTGCAGTCTAGAGCTCATGTTGTCCCCACAGCCCACACCTTCTTCCATCTTCCTTAGATTGGTAGCCTAATAGGGAAAGGGAGTGAGTCCAACCTAAATATCTTGAATCGACCGCAGCGCTTAGGACAGTGGTTCACACCTAGCAAGTGCTTAACAAGTGGCAGCATTATTCCTTCCCCATCAGATGTCACCCCAACCTCCATATCCCTTCTAAGATCCCAATTCCTCCAACAAGCTTTTCCCGACTAATTATCCACATCTTGAATTTTATCAACCCAACAGCCGACTTTAGCCCTCACGAATAGGATTATAGCCTTCCTCGGTATTTTTGTGTATGTGGGCAAGTGCATATGTTTGATCAAACATTCAACTTATTCTGATTTCACAGTTTGTAAACGCTTTCTATCTCCCCCATTAGAGTGTAAGCTCCTGGTGGGCAGGGAACATGTCTCATGCTTCTGTGTCATATCTTCTCAAAAGCTTCGTACAGTGCACTGCCATCAATAGGGACTCAATAACTACCATAATGACTCCTCTTCCTCATACTACGAGGGGGCTAACTCTAAAAGACACTAGAATGGTATCAGCAATCTCTCAGGGTATTCTTGGGCAACACTACCCGGAGGCCCCGAGGAGAAGCAGCGTGGCTCAGTGGAAAGAGCACGGGCTTTGGAGTCAGGGCTCATGAGTTCGAATCCCAGCTCTGCCACTTGTCGGCTGTGTGACTGTGGGCAAGTCACTTAACTTCTCTGTGCCTCAGTTCCCTCATCTGTAAAATGGGGATTAAGACTGTGAGCCCCATGTGGGACAACCTGATTCCCCTATGTCTACCCCAGCGCTTAGAACAGTGCTCGGCACATAGTAAGCGCTTAACAAATACCAACATTATTATTATTATTCATACAACTGCTTATAAAAGCTGTTTGCAATTGAGACCTCCTTGTTAAATCTGGGTATTCGCCATCAACAGCCCATCATTTTCGTCCTTTCTATTTGAGGAGGAGGATGCTACGGTGGCCGTAAAGAACATTATGTGATCAACACTCCCTTCCCCGTTGTTTGCACGTAAAGATAGCTCTTTGCTGAGTCAATGTGTTTGCCCCATATAGAGCCTGTCCCTGCTCTTGAGTGTGCTTCTTCGTATCCCGATCTTTGCGAAGCATCCGTTCTGGGAGAGTAACCTCTCTATCTCCCACCAGACTGTTCTGCCTGCTGCAGTGGTTTCTTAAGGGTTTACTGCTGTATCGCATTATTCGAAACAGTGTTCACCATGTCTTTCAGTTGTTTCTTTCTGCCCTTCTGGCTTGCACCTGGTGGGCAGGGAATGTGTCTTCCAACTCTGTTGTACTGTACTCTCCCAAGTGCTTAGTTCAGAGCTTTGCACACCCAGCAAGCACTCAGTAGATACCACTAATTGATTGATTACTTGTGCCCCTTTCCAGTTTTCCAAAGAGCGGTTGCTTGAGTTTCCCCTTGGTCATTTATTCTCCTGACACATCCCATCCAGGGAAGCTGTGTTGCTTGTATGGTGTCAATGACGATGAATATTATAAAGGGTGTAGTTAATACTTAAGTCTTCTTATTTTACACTGGAAACACTTCCAGACCTTTGTTTTCCTGATATGGCATTTTCCTCCTTCCCAGCCGCCTCTTCTACCAGCTCCTCTTCCACCGCTCTTGGGCTCTGCTCTGGGTCTCCTACTCTACATTTCCTGCCCACCCTCTCAGATAGCTAATCCAGGGGATTTAGCAACAGGAGTAGTCTGGTTGAAGGTTAGGGGAGAAGGGAATGGTAAGAGGGAGAAAAGATGCTGATTTCAAAAGTAGCTCAAGCTCCTTTTTAAAATGAGGTGCAACCCATAGCTCGAATATATAACTGATTTGGGGGAAAAATTTTTATTAGATTAACTTGCACCGTCAGATTGTTTTTTATCAGTTCTTTTTCCACTATTCACAAGACTCGGTATTTGTTAAATAAATCACACCCAATCATAGTAATATCACTCAGGGAGATTTTGTGACTTTGCTGCAAAAAGTGCTACTTTACCTGCTTCCTCATTAGGCACACGCAGCAGTTTCTTTTTTGAAAGTTGCCATGCTAATAAGTAATGGGCATTTATGGTACTGAAATTTTAGGTTCATATACTACTCTGAATTTTCCCAAGAACTTTATAAGCACAATTTTTTTTTCTCACCCTATTTTTTTTTCCTCCCCCGTTTAGACTTTGAGCCCCTTCTTGAGCAGGGATTGTCTCTGTTGCTGAATTGTACATTCCAAATGCTTAGTACGGTGCTTTGCACAGAGAAGCAGCGTGGAACGAGCACGGGCTTGGGAGTCAGACGTCATGGGTTCGAATCCAGGCTCTGCCACCTGTCAGCTGTGACTGTGAGCAAGTCACTTCACTTCTCTGTGCCTCAGTTCCCTCATCTGTAAAATGGGGATTAAGACTGTGAGCCTCACGTGGGACAACCTGATTACTCTGTATCTACCCCTGCGCTTAGAACAGTGATCTGCACATAGTAAGTGCTTAACAAATACCAACATTATTATTATTATTATAGTAAGCACTCATTAAATATGATTGAATGAATGAATGAATGCATCTTCCCCGTATTGGCCAGAAAATACTAAATCATCGCTTCTTTCTTGAAAGTGAAATATTTCAGAGTATAAAGAGATTGTTTGTGATTTGTTCATAAACGTTTAGGACTATATTCACATTTTGGTTGTCTTTGACTTTTAACTGCCTGGGTTGCTCTTACTAACAATTCCAAGTAGGAGGATAAATGCAAATGACTGGATACAGGTTTAGGGCTGCTCCACCGTACTGATTTAGCTCTACTGTATCTAAATCAACAACTAGGATTTCAGTAGTCTGTCCTCATTTAGACAGAGTAACAGATAGTAAAGACAGGAAGCAGTATTTTTTAAGTAATTTGTCAGTAGTTCAATACAGGCAGTCCTTGGATTCACAAACGATCGGTTCCTCAAAACTGCATCAAGTTGAAGTGTTATGTCGGATCTAATTTTTTCCCAGAAACAATATTATAAATGGGGGATTGGATCCTGAACTAAGGTTGGATACCCTGTTTTTACCAGAATTACCCAGAACTGTGCATTCAAACAACTGTAGATGAGTAATGTGGCCACGTTAATGTATTTATTGTGGATCTGACAGTGTAGTATAGTCTACTTTTTTTTATGAGAAGTAAAATGGATTTGTCAGACTGTGTCAACCCCAACTCATGACTGTGCCTGGTGATCAACGCCTCCCCACCACCCCCCATCTCTTCCACTCTGCTTCTGCTCCCTTTAAACTTCCCCTATTTTACCCCCTTCACCATACCAACTTAAAAAAAATTGCTTCTCCGTCTTCCATCCCGCTCATACGAGCCCCTCGCCCCGCCACCTGCACTCTCAGAGCTAGTGTTGGCTTAGTTGAAAGAGCCCGGGCTTGGGAGTCAGGGGACATGGGTTCTAATCCCACCCCCACCGCTTGTCTGCTGTGTGACCTTGGGCAAGTCGCTTAACTTCCCTGTGCCTCAGTTACCTCACCTGTAAAACGGGGATTAAAACTGAGCCCCATGTGGGACAACCTGATTTCCTTGTATCTACTCCAGCGCTTAGAAGAGTGTTCGGCACACAGTAAACACTTTAACAAATACCACCGTTATCATTCTCAGGGTCACAGATGAGGCTGCCGTTGTAAAAATGAAACGGGGCATTAAGTTTAGAAACGTTGGGAGCGAAGCCCTATACCAGGCACTTGGAAGTGCAGGATAAAAGTAGAAGACGTAGCCTCTGCCCTCAATACGCTTGGACTCTCTCTTACTGGATTTGGATTGAGGATTTTACTTAATGGGCTATATCGTCACTTGAGATCAGACAGAGTGGGTCACTTACATATGGTAACCCAGCAGCTTGGCCTGTTATTTAAGGCCGAAAGGAGTAAGTGTGGCTTCTCTTTCTTTTCGGCCACTCTCAAAGCTCCACTTGAGACTCAGATCACACGAAGATCTGGTCGGTTCTAGGTCTTCAGAGATGCCTACCGGAAACGGGGAGTTCGGGAAGGCGAGGAGGCAAAGCAAATGGAAGAAGATAGGTGGTGGAGGTGGGGGGGCCGCCTCGACCAGAGATCTCGTGACTCTGACTGGTCTGCTTGGGAAGGAGAGAAGGGGCAGATCGATCGGATGAGACAGCTAAAAGCTTTCCAACGCGTTGCTAGGAAGCTCCCCAGCGGGGATCGCCGGGCAGGGGAACACAGCCCCGCCGGAACCCGAGAGCCACCGAGCAAGCTCTTGAACTCCTGCAGGCCCTGGGAGGGCTTCCGCGGGTAAAACGGTATGGATTTCTGAGGAAACGCAGCTATGTGCACAGAGAGTCCTCTGGTATCATTAAGAGAGGGCCCGCTCCCAGCGTGGCTCAAGCAACCCCCCCCCGCCCCGGCCCTCGATCTCCCCCCCCCCCACGGTTCCAAGTGGTGTGGGCCGGGTGCCCCCCAAATCCCTTCCTCGTTTCGATCGCTGCGGCCAAAGGCCGACTCTCTCGAAACGGGCGGGCGGCCCGCTGCCCGCGCCCGGGGACCGACGGTCCCAGGAGAGGCCCGGCTCCACGGAGTGAACGATTTGCGCATGAGCGCGGGTGCCTCTTCCTTCTCCCCCCCCCCCCCCCCGCCGCCCGTCCGCGGGCCCCACCCTCGCCCGCGCCTGCGCAGTCCGCGCCCGCCTCCGCCCCGCCCCCTCCCCCTTCCCTTCCCTCCCGCCCGCCCGCCTTTCCCCCGGCCGGTTCGGTGAGAGGGGCGGGAGGATGTCGATGCGAGTCATGATGGCGGCGACCAGGCCCTGATGAACTAGCGGATTCGCCCACCCCCTTTCGTACCCCGCCCGCGGTCTGTGCGGACCAGTGGCCTCTGCCCCGGTCCGCGCGAGCACACGGCCCAACCTACCGAGGGAGAGACGACCGGTTCGAGGCAGCGGCGGCGGCGGCGGCGGCGACAGCGGCATCCGGGCCGGCGGAGAGGCCGCCCCTCGGGGTGAATGTGACAAATCCCAACCACCTCCACCTCCCGTGAAGCACCAGCGGCCCCGGGGGCCGGAGAGGCCCAGAAACCCCGCCCAGTGGTCAGAGCCCAGAGCAGACTGGAGCCCGGCGGCAGCAGCGGCAGCACTACCACTACCAGCGGCACCAGCGCTCCCGCCGCCACCTCCGCCACCACCATGCAGATCACTCTGAAGACCCTCCAGCAACAGACCTTCAAGATCGACATCGACCCGGAGGAGACGGTACGGCCGAAGGCGCTGGAAGGAGCCGGCGGGGAAGGGGTGGGGGAGGGGGCCCGGAGGGAAGGAAGGGTGGCACGCGGAGCCCGCGCGCGGGGTGGGCTCGGGACTCTCCCGGCCACGTTGGGGAGAGGCCCTCGCCGCCGACCGTTAGGGAAGAACTGGGGCCGCCCCGGGGCGGGGGGACCGGCCACCGGAGCGGCCACCGGAGGAGAGGTTCCGGGCTGGGGGATGGGCGGGGAGGAGGGAAACGGGGCCGGCGGGAGCCAGATGGGCGAGCGATCGGCGCCCAGCCCGACCGGACCGAGAGGCGGTTGGACTCGCGGTGGGGGAGGGGGAAAGTGTAGAGGTGGCGGGCGGAATTCCCGGGAGACGCGAGGGGGACAAGATGGGAGCGGAGAGGGCTACCGGACGTTTGCTCGCCAGGTGGGAGCCCGGGCCGGGGGCCCCTCCAGCCATCCGGAGCCGACGTTGCCCACCTCTTTCGAGTTTGCCTTCACCGGGTACCAAAGTTAGGGAAGGCGGCGGGGAGGGGGCGAGGAGAGGGCGGGGGGCGGGGGGAAGGAAGGCGATCTCCTAAAATGCTTTTCTTGCAGCTGCTTGGATTCGTAGAAGCGTTCGAAATCCCCCCGGGAGGCGCGAGAGACGGAATCCAGTCCCAGATTTCTGCTCCTTGGCCATTCTCCGCCTCTTGCGGACCATTCCATTTTTCCATACCGCTTTTGTGTCCGGGGTGTGTGTGTGTGTGGGGGGGGGGGGGCGGCGGCGCCCCTTTTTTTTTTTTTTGCAGGGGCTCTCCACCCATCCTTTGGGGACTCGGCTCTGGTACGGACGAAGCTTTGCAATTTTCATAGCTGGGCCCCAGTAACCAACTCTTTCCTAGTAACATGCCTGAGAGCCTAAGTACGGAGGGGTCCGCGGGGGGAAAATCGAGACACGGTATGGGTTAGAGAGGCCAAACTGGCTTGTGCAACATCGCCAAGTTTAGTGTCCTTTAAAGCCTTTTGTGTTGCATTGCCATCCCAGTGTACGGGAAATGGTGGCAGGCCAAGTAAGCCGAAGGAACGTCAACTTTGAATTCGATTGATCCCCAAATCTTTGTAAGATGACACGGGGCACCAGTGCATCGGAAACACTAGTCGTCTCAGGGTGTCGATCCCTGTTAAAATACAAGCGTTTTAACCGAGAGATCTACTTGTTTTAGCCAAAAAATAAGCACGAATCTGGCCCTCAGGTGGGTGTGAGCTCCTCCCGTAGACTGGAAGCTCTCCGTGGGCAGGGATCGCTCTCCCAGGCACAATACCGTTGATTGGATTCTTAACTAGGGAGGAAACGACTTTGTTGATACAAACTGTTTTGCTCTTTCAATATTATGATTTAGACCCTGACGTTCTTCTTCATTGTTAGATACGACCACGTGTGTGAACAGTCAACTCAGTTATTCAGCTGCCTCGTGTCAGATTTTTAGAGAAGATTAGTTTCGGATGACTCGATCCGTTTACGTTGTGCAACTTTTTTAAAAAATCAGGAGACCAATTCAATAAATTTACTGGCATACGATGAAACACCAGTGTTTTGAAGCTGTGTATGGTATACCCAACCTACTCCGAGTGGGTGGAGCTTAAACTGGGCCTGTATATCCTTGTTTTTAAATTCTCCGGATCGAGCCAGGTATCGAGCATTTACTCCGTGGGGCCGATAGACCGAGGTTTGCTTATCATTTATGATGGGAGGCTCCGTCATTACCCAAGGTGGTATACGTGTAGTATCCGTGTGCCTACAAAGAGAGGCCTCCTTTCTGTTAGGAAACGATGCTGCTGATGCTCACGTTTTTGCCCGGTCCCAGTTTAGCCTGCAGCATGCGATATGAGATGGCTATCAGGTGGCTTGTGCAGTCACAGAATAGAAAAAAGCAGCATGGCGTAGTGGAAAGAGCCTGGACCCGGCAGGCCTTGAAGGACCTGGGTTCTAATCCTGGCTCCACTTGTCTTCCGTGTGACCACGGACGAGTCACCGAACGTCTCTGTGCGTCAGTTACCTCATCTGTAAAATGGGGAATAATAGTTACTGTGGTATCGAGTAAGCGCATACTGCGTGCCAGGCACTGTACTGAGCCCTGGGGTGGGTACGGACGAATCAGGTTGGACGCAGTCTCTGTCCCACGTGGGGCTCCTGCTCGCAATCCCCATTTTACAGATGAGGTAACTGAGGCAGAGAGAAGTGAAGTGACTTGCCAAGGTCACCCAGCAGACAAGTGGCAGAGCCGGGATTAGAACCCATGACCTTCTGAGTCCCAGACTTGTGCTCTATCCACCACAGCAAGCTCCTGCTTCTCAGGTTAAGGCTGCGAGCTCCATGTTGGCTGTGGATCGTGTCCAACCTGATTGGCTTGTGTCTAGCCCAGGACTTGGTACAGTGTTTGGCACACAATGAGCGCTTAACAAATACCATTTTTTTTTTTAAAAAAAAGAAACCTGTGCCCCCCTCCTCACCTGCTTCATAAACTGTTATTGAGTATGGCACTCAAATTGACCACACTAAGGGGTGGGGAATTATTTCACTTTTTGCTAAAAGCCAGTTGGAATTGAGCAAAATTATAATTGAACAAACAACCCAAAACAACAAAAAGCAAGCCTCTGAATGAATGATTGTGGTTTTTTTTACAAATATGTATCATGTGCCAAGCACTGTACTAAATGCAGAAAGGAGAACGGGTATTGGAATCCTTATTTTACAGATGGGAAAACTGAGGCACAGAAAAGGTAAGTGACTTTTTAGATTATGAGCCCATCCAAGGACAGGGACTTTGTCTAATTCCCGCCTGGGTATTCTTTCCTAGCTCTTAGAACAATGGTCTGCATATAATAAACACTTAATAAATACTGTTGCTATTTGCCCAAGGTCACGCAGCAGACAAGTGGCGGAGCTGGGATTAGAACCCAGGTCCTCTGACTCCCAGGCCCCTCTGCCTTTTCTACTAGGCCACATTAGTCTCTAAGTGATGAAACTAAAACCATAGTCAGTTTTTAAATTTCGAGGACGCCTAAAAGGATTATTTTAATTTATCTTAGATCTTTGTCATTTTATTTTCCCTTTGTATATTTGAAGTAGAATTACTTGTATCCAGTCGCCAGTACATTTCCAGGAGAATGTAATAGGACATGAATGAAGTACTATTTATCAACTTAAAAATTAGGAGTGGTAATTGTATGCAATGCCTATTCTGTGCAAAGCACTTGACAAATATACACTGATGAGAATTAGTCATGGGGACCCACAGATTAAGAGTATTGGGGTTGAGAGCACAAGCGCATAAGGAGAGATGGAGCAGAAGCAATTTTGGCTAATCCATTTATAAAATGCAGCTATTAGAACTGTTCAGTCTTCCGAGTTACACGCTGCTGATCAGCCGGTTGTGGGGGCAAGCCTAATCTCCCGTCTCCCCCAACCCCTAACCCACCATGACAGCATTTTGCAGTAGCTCACCCCTGCCCCTGCATCCTCTAGTTCCGAGTAGCCAGATGTATACGTTCCTTAGATCCCAGCATTTTCTGAGTATTAGAAAGTACCAGAGTGCAGGCTCACAGGCACAGCCTGAAAACCATCCCAGCAAGTGCCAGAGTGTCAAAAGCAATTTCACAGAAAAGATTGGTTTTTGTCCCGCTCTGTGGTGTACTCACTCTCCGACCAGAACGCATGCACAGGGATAGGATTTGGGAACTGACTGTAAACAGAACTGACTGTGAACACCAGAGGTGCGGAATTGTTTTGTATGTCATGACATCACATATTCAGAAAAAAAATTGGAAAGTTGGGATGCCTGGTTCCTATTTCTGATTCAGGAACTTTCTCTCCCTGAATCCCTCGCTCTGTAGGAGGAGGCTCAAGATAACTTGCCCCTGGTTTAGAGACCGGTGCCGTACCCAAGACAAGGGTATGGGGATCAGTTGGATGCTGGATATAGTGAAGTCTCTTAGCTGACAAAATTTTGACTATCAAAAATTGGGTACTTAATATTTGTAGATGAGGTCTCAGTATATACTAAAGATGTTCATTCCTCATATCCTGGTATATTAGAATACTATTTTTCAGCCATAACAAATTAGGACCAATGCCGAGTTTAGAAGCATAGCCACTTTACTAAAATTAAGTTGCAAAATTATTTTTTCTCATACAAACACTATCCTAGGCAATTACAGTATCAATTTTGGTGTTATCCTATGTATTTTTCACCTCCAGGCTGATCGAAGGAACAAAATTTCGGTAAACCCAACTCTCCCATATCGTGAGGGTTGTGTTCTTAAAGAACTGTTATGGGGTTAGTGGGTAGAATTTGGCCTGTGTGATCTGATTCTATCTCTCCCAGTGCTTAGCACCTAGTATGTTCTCAACATAGCACAATTACTGCTATTAGATACAGTTCTGTAGTTTATGATCACCACTAGAAGAACACTTTACATCCTTGCCTTACAGTATATTAAATACTGTGAAGTTGCAAAAACACAAACTACTGTCCAGTATGATACACTGAGGGCGAGGCTATTGCAGCAGAACTAAGGAGTATATAGTATCTCAGATGCCCACGTAAGTACTTATTTTCAGGGTCTCAGTAGTATTTATTGGGCACTTACTCTGTGCAGAGCACTGTACTGAGCACTAGGGAGAGAACAGTATCTCCCACTCCCTTCTGCGTCATTCTGACTTGTTCCCTTTATCCTTGTCCCCCCTCCCCCCGCCCCACAACACTTACGTAAATATTAATGTCTGCCTCCCCCTCTAGACTGTAAACTTGTTGTGGCCAGGGAATGTGTCTCTTGTGATATTATATTCTCCCAAGCGCTCAGTATAGTGCTGTATACACAATAAGCACTCAATAAGTATGATTGAATGTAATAGACCCATTCCCTGCTCACAATGAGCTTACAGTCTGGAGGCTGTCTCTCAAGATATAGCACTCAAATTTAGAAAAACAGAATTTATTTTGCTGTTAACACATCATTAGTGCAGTTTCCCTCTGCGATCAGTTCGGCCACACGATGTATTTTCATTCACTATTTGGATATAATAGAATGGAAGAATTAGGAAATGTATTTACCCCCAACTTGAGTCATCCAATGAACTTCTCATCTTGTCTCCTAAGCCCTCCCCCATCCCTACTTCCCCATGTCCGTTGACACCGGGAGCTTCCCTGTGAATGAAGCCGTCAGCCATGTTGTCATCCAGGGCTCACTCTGCTCTCCTCTTCAAAGCCATCTTGTAAATCCGCTCCCTTTCCACCTATTCGGTCACAACCCTGGTTCGAGTACTCATCGTATCGCAAGTGGACCGATTGTCCTTGCTCGTCTCCCTGCCTCAATCAATCAGCGGTATTTGTTGAGCGCTTACTCTGTTGGAGATCACTTGTACTAAGCGCTTGGGAGAATACAATAAGGTAGAGTCGGTAGAGGTGATCCCTGCACAAAAGGAGCTTACAGCCTTTGTACTCCACGCTGCTGCTGGGATCATTTTCTTGAAATGTCACTCAGCTGATAATAATTTATGGCATTTGTTAAGCGCTTACTATGTGCCAAGCACTGTTCTAAGCGCTGGATAGATACAAGGTAATGGGGTTGTCCCACCTGGGGCTCGCAGTCTTCACCCCCATTTTTCAGATGAGGGAACTGAGGCTGAGAGAAGTGAAGTGACTTGCTCAAGGTCACACAGCAGATAAGTGATGGAGCCGGAGCTAGAACCTGGGATCGTCTTCCCCCCTCCTCAAAGCTCTCTAATGGTCGCCCGTCCTCTCTCGGAATTAAGCAACGACTTCAAGTAGTAATAATGGGAAGAGTATTAAGTGCTTTCTGTGTGCAGAGCGCTATACTAAGCTCTGGGAGAGAATACGCAGGTGAAAATTAAGACACGATCCCTATTCCTCTCCATCTTACTGGTTCTTCTCACCCCATTCTCTCCCGCTTGGACTCCGCTCCTCCGAACTCCATTTCCTGGCTTGCTCACCTCTGGACCCCCCCCCCCCCCCCTCAAATTGTCCCTCTAATCTGGATCGCTCTCCCAGACCTTTCCACCTTCAGATCCTTTCTAAACTCCCATCTCATTCAAGCCATTCCCAACTAGTTATCAGCACACTGAATCTTATTAACCCTTCAGCCACCTCTTGAACCGATGATTTTCTTTATGTCTACCCATAATGCTATTATCCATAGTAAAGTTTTGTCTCCCCCTCTAGACTTTAAACTCATTATGGGCAGGGATCATGTCTCCTAATTATTATATACTCTCCCAAGTGCTTAATACAGTGCTCTGCACATAGTATGTGCTTAATAAATATGATTGTGCATATGGATATATTCGAATATTTTATTTTATTCAGATTCCTCTGTTTACAAATATGTCTGTCCCCGATTTATAGTTTAAGCTGTTTACTGGCAGAGAATGTGTTTGTATGTGTTTTAGAGTGCACTGTATACGGTAGGTGCTCAGTAAATACTACTACTACTATACAAGATTAATTTGGTATAAGCTGAATCCCAAATTGGTGCAAATAGGCTGGGTGTAGGAAAAAACAGTTTTGACGTATGGCTTTAGTAAAGGCACGTTAAGGAAGCGGTGTGGCCTTATGGAAAGAGCATGGGTCTGGGAATCAGAGGACCTGGATTCTTAATCCTAGCTCTGCACTTGTCTGCTGTGTGACCTTGGGCACGTCATTTAAACTTTGGTGCCTCAGTCACCTCATCTGTAAAATGGGGATTGAGATTGTGAGCCCCATGTGGGACTTGGACCGTGTCCAACCTGATTATCTTGTGTCTACCCCAGTGCTTAGTACAGCGGCTGCCACATAGTACGTGCTTAACAAATACCATTATTTAAAAAAAAAATCAAAAAAGCATGATGCTATGCTTCCAAGTTTCTGCCTCAACCTTACAGTACTGTATTATAGAATATTTTGTGTCTTTTTGTAAGGTTGCAATACTTAATATTTCAGAGCACCCAATCAGCTCTCCCCCTACTACCTTACAACTTAAGACCGCACACTTCACTCCTCTAACGCCAATCTACTCACCGTACCTCGATCTCATCTATTTTGCCACTGACCCCTTGCCCACATCCTCCCTCTGGTCTGAAACTCACTCTCCTTTCGTACCTGGCAGGCCATCACTCTTCCCCAACTTCAAAGCCATATTAAAATTAAATTTCCTCCAAGAATCCTTTCCCTCTCCCTTCTGTATCGCCCTTGCACTTGAATTTGAACCCTGTATTCACCCCGCCCTCAGTACCACAGCACTTACGTCTATATCCATAATTTATTTTAATTTCTGTCTCCCCTCTAAAAGCTAAGCTCCCTGTGGGCAGGGAATGTGTTTATCAACTCTGTTGCATTTTCTCAAGCGCTTAGTACAATACTCCACACACAGTAAGTGCTCAATAGATACCAATGATTAGTACAGTAAAATAGCAAGGGTTATAAACCATTCTGCTAATATAGGAATTTGTATCAGAAATTTTCAGTCATATTGGTGTCTTCAAACTATCTGTTCCCAACATATTATGTATTACAGGTCACTGATGAATAATAATTTTAGCGTTCATTAAACACTTAGGTGCTAAGCATTGGGGAAGATACAGTCGTATGAGATTGGATACGGTCCCTGTCCTTCATCGGACTCGCTCTTCTCTCCTATTCCCATTTTACAGATGAAGAAACTGAGGCCTAGAGAGGTTGTGACTTGCCCCAGGTCACCTAGGCCAATGGAAACCTAGGCTCGTTCTTGTTCTACTAAATCATGCTGACTTTTCCCCTAACCCAAGTTGTTCCTTCAAGAACCCAAATCCCGCATAGCCGAGCTCTGTGAACTGAGTACTATCAAGAAAGACATAGCAATAGACGTACACACTTCAAGAAAGTTGTGTTTGTAATCAGTGGGATTAAAAAACACATCTCAAACTAAAGCCCTGTTTTTGTTTTTTTTAAATATTTTTCTTAAGCTTGGGAGTTTGGTGCATTGTGAAGGCAGCAGTTTCACCTAGAATGCAACTCAGTATCCTTGTGACTGGTGTAGTTACTCATAATGGCAAGTGGGACGTAAACCCTGGAGTACAGTATCGCATAATGATAATTGTGCTCTTTAAGCGCTTACTATATGCCAAGCGCGGTACCAAGCGCTAGGGTAGGTACAAGTTAATCAGGTCCCCCCCGGGGCTTACAGTCTAAGTAGAAGGGAGAGTAGGTATTGAATCCCCATCTTGCAGATGAGGGAACTGAGGTTCAGAGAAGTTGTGACTTGCCCAGGGTCACCCCGCAGGTAAGTGGCAGGGCCGGGTTTAGAACCCAGGTTCTCTGACTTCCAGGCTCGTGCTCTTTCCCCTCGGCCCCTCTTGGTCGGCATGTGACACTCTGTAACTCAGGACAGTAGGTGTTCCAGAGGACCTCATGCTTCCGGTTAATATGCTCCAGAGAGCTGATGCAAGAGGGCTGGAAGTTGAGGCGTGCCCCTCGCAGGAGCAGTTGCAGTAGTGGAGGCAGTGGGTAAGGTTACTGGAGAGTAGTAGTGAGAGCATTTATTAAGTGCTGAGAAAGAATTCACGTTTGGAAATTAGACACGGTCCCTATCCCCTGGGGAGCTCACAATGTAAAAATTAAAAGCGGGGCGAGGAAACCCACAATGGATATACAAGGAGGAATGAAAACAAAACACTAAGCCCGCATTAAGACAGAAAACGAAGATCTGCGGGAAACTGGCTAAAGGAGCAGAATTTCAGGCTCCCCGTGACCTAGAGTCCACAGTCCCAACTGCAGCCAACGGTGGCAGCTACAGCAGCTGCCACCACGGTTTTCCCAAGGTTTTGTGGAGACGGCGCCGGGCTGGGGTTGATTTTTTTTCCCTGTCCCACTGGGGTGGTGTGAAGCAGGTCTGGATGGAGGTTCCTCATCGCTGTGAAGGAGAGCCGGGGTGGGGGCAGTGCCACAGTCTGGTGGAGGAGGATTCCGGGGCCCTGGATATCACAGTAGGGAAGTGACAATTGTAGAGAGAGGGGCCCGGGGAACCCTCTGGAGCAGCTTAAATCGTTTCAGCCCACCGTCTACAGGGCTTGCCGGGAGCAGGGATCTTTGATTCCTGGAAAATTCATGCAGTCATCTGATTTGGGGGATGGGGGTGAGGGGAGAAAAATTGTACAAATCCCAGCCACTCCCTGTTTTGAGTCTTGTGTGTCTGTACTCTTCACCGTCAGGTGTCCCTTTTTACACTAAGTGGTGCTATTTAAAAAGACGGCGTGAACGCATTAAAATGCCTCTCCGTTCTCCCTCTGAGAGTTTACAAAGCCCTGTGGATCTTAAGGTTCAAAAACGTAGGCTTCCCACATTTTACACTGGGATCCCTCCCGAGTAGTCAGAATCGGTAAAGTGGTCACATGTTTAGGTAGTTAAGAGGGGTAAGTTTCCCAAAAAGTAAAATTTATAAAACCTTGCAAGGGTGAATCAAAGTAAAAAGTATAAAGTGAGGGGCTACTCTTGTCTCTTCCACTTTCAGTTGTTCCAGTTATAACATTGCTGTTGTGGGGAAACTGTGCTTTCAGCGATTTCTAAATGCAGTTCACTTAAAGGAGTCGTCTGGAGGTATTCCTAGCCAATGTAATGTTTTTATACCTTCAGCTTATTAATAAGAAAATTCAAATAAAATGATAAAAATTTTGAGCTGTGCTTTAGGGACAGTGAACAGGAAGGAGGCCGAATATTTGAGATGGCAATGAGTAAGATTATTGGATAATGTTTCGGGAAAAAGTTCTGTGAGCGTTTAAGTAGACCCAAAGTGATGATGAAACACATTTCCAGTGTTTGGCGGGGAGCAGGAGCTGTTCCCAGGCGCCTAGTATGGTGCTTTGCACCTGTGCGCTCAGTAAATGCTGTCGGTGGTAATTGTCTAATGGCGAGGGTGAAGCCAATTCCTGGTGCAGGCTGTTATTAACTTATCTAGGGGAGACTTGACAAGATCTCCACTACTTCAGGGACCAAATTTTCTGCGATTACCTGTGGTTCCTTTTTGCTGGCTTTTCCAGAAGCCATTTCAGCTGAACAGATTTCACAAGCCACTCACGGTTTTCTAAAAGCCAGTCGTTGGCTGAACTTAGGTTCAAAATGTATTGTTCTTGAAGGGAATCAAATTGGTGTTAAAATTTGGCCATAGCTAAGTGTCCGATCAATATCGGACGACTCCTAGTCTGATGTACTACTGTATCGTTAGACGAGTGATTGAGATTGAGGTTAGTTGGTACAGGAAATCCATCTTTGGGACTCCCCAGTTAGCATTTCTTCCATCACTTGTAAATTCGGGATTTGGGAACAGCAAAAAAGCCTGCATCTAATTTTTTTAAATTGAGTTTTTGGTTAGTGGAAATGTGCAGCTCATCTATTAAAAAAAATCGATCCATGATTTAAACAATTTTCAGGATGGTAGAACCAAAACAGAATATTCTTTCAAGGAAGAATATTTTCATGGCCATATTCCCATTCACTATTTCTTGGAGTGCACAACCCTTCAGATTCTTCCTAGCTGCTAGAAATGAAGTTTCCATAAACTGGATCAAGAGTGCCTTTGTTTTTCAGTTTTAGACGGCAATTAATTGCAGCCTGTGTGTATATATCTATTTAGGATGCGTCAATGATTGATGGAGGTGTCACTTGCAGTATTTAATACAAAGTGAAATATAACGAAGGCAGTGATAACCTGTGCTGGTTGAAGGACTTTTAAAACGATCCAAGGCCAATAGAGTGAGCTTAGCCACTTCTGTCAAATACAGTTGAGACTAGAAATCGCATGGGGCGGATCCAAGTACAACCGGTTGTTTTGATAGGTGGGTGTGTTAACATTTTTCCGTATTTTACTGATTTGTCCTTATTACTGGCAGCTAAAACAACCAAAGCTCAAATATCTGTTTGAGGTGGAACTCAATTTCATTCTTGGGCCAAGCCTGCACAAGACCATCCTCTGAGACTAAAAGAAATGTACAGACTCGATCTATTTCATAATGTCCTTGACATTCTCACACTTGAATGTTAGGAAGATTTGATTCTTATATTTTGTTGCAACGTTTGAAAATGTATGGTTGAATTTGCGTGCAGATAAGGAATCGTCCTTGTACATGCCACGGGAATGTTCTAGGAGTAGCTCCAAGTGACAGTTACTGTATGGGAGTGTCCTTGGCTCTGCATTCCTCTTATCCCCCTAGTGCCAGCCTGCCTGGACTCTAGCGGCAGGGAAGCGGCCTGGGTGAAAAAGCTCTAGTTGGCTAGATTCTTGTGCTGCCCCCACCCCGCCCCCCCCAGGGACTCTGCAGCAGATTGGGCCGTGGGACTATATTCGCCACCATTGTTAGCTTGATACCCAACTCTGGCCTGTTGTGGATCCAGACCCCAGCAATCTAGTTTTCCTTAGAAAAACACCTTAGCAGTTAGAAACAGTCTAGGAGCAATACTCCTTTTTGCCATCCTCCAGAGCACTGTGGAGTGCTGAGTTCCTGTAGCTTGTCAGCTTTAGGAGAAGGATTTTTTAGAAGCAAATTTTATTTCTTTAGCTAGATTTAGGATATTTTAACACGTTGGAGTGATCCTGGAGTCTGACGCCCAAAATAAAGTGAAATTGCCGTAACATTGCCATCCGTGCATACCAACAGGCAACTGTGATATTGCAGGTTGGCTTCCGGCATTTGCAGAATAACTCAAGTGGTTAAAGGCCAATATTACTGAAGAAACTGTTGCTGCGTAGATATTGTATGGACATTGCCAAAATCTAAGTATTTTTTAAAAATTTAAACCTGATTTTAAAAACCATACTCTTGAATTCACACCCCTCCCAAATTACATATTTCTAAAAATCTGAAAAAGCCACACCTACTGATAGCCTGAGTTGACCGTTAATAATATAATAATAATAGGTATTGGTTAAGCGCTTACTATATGCCAGTCACTGTGCTAAGCATGGGGTTGGATTCAAGCAATTTGAGTTGGACACAGTCCCCGGCCCTAATAGTTCTCACAGTCTCAATCCCCATTTTACAGATGCGGTACCTGAGGCCCAGAGAAGTGAAGCGACTTGTCCAGGGCCACACAGCAGACAAGTGGCGCTGTCGGCATTAGAACCCATGACCCTCTGACTCCCAGGCCCATGCCTTTTCCACTACGCCATGCTGCTTCTCCTGTTATTAGCACAGGAGACCTAATTTCTAGTCCCAGCTCTGCAAGTAGGGAAAAATATCAGCTGGGACTGTGCCCTCATCAGTAGTGAAGGTTTTTGACTGAAGGAACTCCCCATTGCCCCCTCTCCTTGTTTTTCCCTGAGGTGGACAGACCCAGAAGGAGTCCTGAAAAAGAGCTGGCTAACATGGGTGGTGAGGGAAGCGCTCAGTACAGTGCTCTGCACACACTAAGCGCTCAATAAATACAATCGAACGAATGAATGAATGAGGACTGTAGGTGAGGACAACCGAATCGGCACTGTGCCGTCGCCACTTGGACTGAAAATGGGGCCTGCAAAGGAAAAACAAAACCACCTTTGTGTGCACTTCTCTGTGTGCTGCACCTTTGCCTGCCTCCTAGCTCCTTGCAGTCTATGCCCCTAGGGGGACATGACTGGCACAAACCACCATGACCATAATCAGTTCTTTCCTGCAGGTTCTCAAGTCTCAGGATTGAGGTTCATCCACCATTCTCAACAGGAGACTAAATCATCATCATCATCATCTGCACAATTAAGCCCCAGGTGGATTACACGAAATTATTTCAACCTGGTGCTAGATTTGCGTCATACAGGCATAACTTTCAATTGTTTTTCTTCTTGAGGATAAATGGAAACTCATTTAAATAGTGAAAGGTTGCTTGTCTGTTAACCCAATACGTGATTTGCCTTTCTAGGTAAAAATGTCATGGCTCTATTCTTTCTCTACTACCAGATTCTTTCCCCCATCCGCCCCCCAGGATCTTTTTAGTATTTTTCTCGTATTCCACCAGAGATTCTGCATTACAGACTGTAGAGACTCCCCAAGGAAGGGTATGAATCTCAATCCAAAGCCTGCTGTTTACCTTGTTGTACCTAAGGTTACTCTGGGACAGTCATTTCAGCCTATGTTCTACTCATTTCCCCAATTTGTAGCCAAATATTGATTATATTGATTCTCCGAAACCTTAAGGGAATAGTCGTGTTTGGTTTGGAACTCTGTTCTGTCACTACCACTCTTTATTTCCAACTTCATTTATTTGTCTCTTGTATTCTCTTCCCTTCACTGCTTTCTAATCGATCAATTGTATGTAGTGAGCACTTTCTCCGTATAGTACTAAGACGTTTGGAGAGTATTATAGCGATCGGAGGCCCGATTCCTGCCTTCCAATAGCTTACCCTCCAGTTTATGATCTTTATCTCTAAGACTTGTGCATTTCTTCTTTAATCAACTTTTTTTTCTTTCTTTGCTTAATGAGCCACTGATCTTGGCCTCTTTATATTTTAGGCCACTTAAATGCTTGACAGTATCAAACTCTTCCTTGAACTAAATAATCCGTGCTTTTGGTTGTATTGCTTTTTGTAAAATCTTAACTATTAGAACTAGGTCTTGAGGTTGTTAAGAGTTTATGTTTATTTCAAGAGCTTAATTGTTACTGGGGAAAGGTGGGACTTCCAAACCTAATCATAATACTTTATCCTTGCTACATCTTTTTAAAATGTTGGAATATTTTGTATAAACTCAGTTTTGAAGATGGAGGCTACTCTCCAGAAAGAGTGAGTATGCGTGAGTAAACAGGTATGAAAAGGTGGCCTGAAGCTCATTTGAGCCTCCTCCTCTTTGTCTAACTTTGGACAGACTTCATTTTTGATTTAAGGCTTTGTTGTTGCAATCGTCTTGAGTTGCAGTTGGCTTTATTTTTTGATGGCCCAGAGACGTACCATTTTAAGACATAGCTATCCGTCCAGGGATCCGTCCAGTCTATTTAGTCCTCATGACTAAAGCTTTATCTTCTAGCATCCCTACTCTTCACCTCGAATAAGCCATCATGCACGTATTGTCTGAGAAGAAAAATGGATAGCCATCATATCATTGGTTAATTTTGGGACTTCTTAAGCCCTTACCAAAGCATCGCACTACACAATGGGGTAAATACGAGATAGACCAGAAACCATCTCTGTCCCACACAAGGTTCAAAATCGAGACTGGGGGAAGGACAGATGCATAGAAAAGAGAAATGAAGTAGACCCAATGGGAGCACTTAATTTTTTTATGTCTAATTTTTAAGGTACCCACACATGCCCAACCATTTTTTGTGACAGAGCATAATGTTCTGTCTAGATGCACGTTGTTGGAAGAACGTTCTCTAATTCTCCAGAGCACACAATGAAAGCCGCATGGCGTAGTGAATAGAGCACAGGCCTGGGAGTCAGAAGGTCATGGGTTCTAACCCTGGCTTCACCACTTGTACGCTGCATGGTCTTGGACAAGTCACTTACCTTCTCTGGGCCTTAGTTACCTCGCCCTATAAAATGGAGATTGAGACTGTGAGCCCCCACGTGGGATGGGGACTGTGTCCAGCCTGATTAGCTTGTATCCATTCCAGTGCTTAGTACAGCACCTGGCACATAGTAAGCGCTTAACAAATACCATAATTATCATTATTACTATTTTCTAGGAGAACTGACTGTATATTTTTCTAGTGTCTTTATTTTTAACCTAACACTCCAGGACCCTCTCTGTGAAGGCTTCGTTGCTGCTCTGCCTAATTTACCTTTCAAATTACTCCCTGAATCTGGTAGCTCGGGAACCCTAGGGACCCTTTGGACTATTGCCATTCATATACCTACAGTAGTCTCCTATGCATTCCATTCCCTTGACCTCTGCCCATTTTTTGGTCATCTAGACCCTGTCAGGTAGGCCCTTCTGTCCACAGGAGGTATGGGCGGCTTAGAAGAGTTGACTTCTCTCACTCAGTGGGGAGAGCAGAATTGCCAAGTGCATGTAAATTCGTACAAATGTGCCCACTGTTGAAGCTACCCCTGACAGGGCTGTAAATTCATGAACCACCTGTAAGAATGAGCCAAAATTGCTTTTGCCCATAAAGCCCATATAAATATTTTGATAGTGGTAAATTCAGTGGGGGTTAGGCAGGAGGCGGGGGGGGGGGGGCAGCAGCGTCCCCTGCTCCTGGTTTTCAGTGGCAGCTGCAGTGGGCCCAGTTTATTCATTCACTTGTATTTACTGAGCTCTGGCTATGTGCAGAGCACTGTACTAAGCACTTGTTTAGTGAATTTATGGACAGTTGGCAACATTGGAGGCTCTCTCTCTTTCAAAGTGTTACTGAAATCACATCTCCTCCAAGAGGCCTTCCCTGACGAAAGCCCTCCTTTTCTCCCACTCCCTTCCGTGTCGCCCCGACTTGCTCCCTTTTGTTCATCTCCCCTCCCAGCCCCATGGCACTTACGTACATATCCGGGATGTATTGAATTTTATTAATGACTGTTCCCCCCTCCAGACTGTAAGCTCGTTTTGGGCAGGGAACGGGTCCGTTTATCGTTACAGCGTACTCTCCCAAGCGCTTAGTACAGTGCTCTGCACCCAGTAAGTGCTCAGTAAATACGATCGACTGACCCTAGGTTAATCCCGTGGGTTGTGGCCTTTGCCGTCCAATCACAGCTGAGCCCTGCTATTTCTGGTTAAGAAATGGGGAAACGCACTCATATGCTGAGGTTTGCTCTGGTGTTTGCCTAATCTCATCTAGAGGGAGGAACTTCCTGCACTTTGTGTCTTAGCCATACTATGCCTCAAGCACTTGAGGGAAGGAGATGTATATGATGGGCACTACCTACCCATTAGGAAGGGGCTTCCAGAGGTGCAACCTTAGATGTAGGGTCAAGTACTTCTTCCACTTACCCAGGAGGCGGAGTTGTATAGGTCAGGATGGATCAGCCTATTTAGGGTGGGGGGGGGCCCTCACGTGACAGGGAGTGGAAGGTTCGTGGGGAGCTCGCTCGGACCTCTGCCCGGCGGTTGGGGGACCCTTATTTTTCTGGTGACTTCTCTCCTAGGACCCTTCGACTCTTGACTGTGCTGGTGTCCAAGCAGCTTCCGTGAGCTCTTAAAAAAGGACCCTTGAAAAATGGCTCTGCAAAATGTGTCTCTGCTCGGTGAAAGAGGCTGGGAGCTGGGACGTTTACCTTCCCCTTCATCCTCTTTCCTGAATGTGGAGGGAAACTTTTTTTCCTGTCATGGATTTCAAAAGGGGCCCCGGACGGTGGGAGGGTAGAAAGAGAAAGGGGCAATTTAGGATGTTTGTGGACCTACCCAAAAGACTTGGCAGGCTGCAAGTAGCTGATAGACATAGGGTTGATGTATGCTGGCGTCAGTGGGAAAAGCGACGGTATTCTAGAGCAGTGAAGGATCCCAAGAGGCCACCCAGTTCGTCTCCTTGCCCCCCCCCGCAGGTGGTGGTTTCTCAAAAGAACAATGTGGGCGATCGACTTTCTTTAAAGAGAGCGGATTATTCTCTAAGGTCCGTGGCGGATCTTGTAGCTCAGGAACCATAGGGCCCCTTTTGACTATTCCCATTCATATTTAGAGAACATTCTTCTATAATCTGGCTGAGTACTAGTTCCAGGCCTGCCCCCTGTCGTGTTAAAAGGCATTGTTCATTGTTCGCTTATGCGTTTCTTGCTTCCGGTGAGAGGGTCGGTGCGGCATATGCTAGGTTCTCAAAGAACACGGTAGCTGCAGCACTGGATGCCCAAGCCACCAATTCAAGAGTCCCAGAGCCCTTGGTGCTTATGAAGGGAGATGAAAGGGAGGAACCGGGACGAAGCAGCAGAGAACCCCCTGAACGCAGACACAGGCCTCCAGCACAGTCTCTCCAAACTGGGAATAGCATTGCGTACTGAGAAAGATCCCCGGTTAGCTCTCATAATTGGTTCGGGGAAGGAGCAGTACACTAAGTAGAGTTTCCCATAGGAAATTCTGAAAAACACACTAATGTGTTCCTGAGATTCAGAGCAATTTAAAATCTATTTTTTTCAAAAGGATGAAAACGAATGTTGTTAACACTTTTGACTTATGCGATCAATTCAAAATGTAAATATGTACCAGTAATGAAAATGAATTTAAACAAGTGGATGTTAATGCACATCCACACAAAAGCATAATTATCTTCACGGAAAGCCTTGCGTGTGTTGTTTTGACGCACACCTGAGTCCAGTTACTTCAGCACCCGGGCGACATGCCTCCCGTTGTTTCCTAGCACACTCCTACTGTGTTTCATTATATGAGATTTGCTTCTAGGTCATTCTGAAAATATATCCATTCGGTCGGTGCAAAACAAAGCAGCCGTGTTGTGGTTTTAAGGGCTTAATATGTGCTGAAGCAGTATGCCAAGCGCTGGGGTACATTCTGTACAAAATGAACAAATCAGACCTGGCCCCGGTCGGACACGCGATTCGCGGTTGGACATATAGAAGGAGAAATGGTAGCATTTTAAAAAAATGCAGCAAAAGTGAAGGGCAAAAATAGGAAGATGAGCAATGCTTGAGGCCGTTTTTATGTTCCTATCCACTCCAGGCCGTGGTCTTTGCATGGTGGTGCATGGCAAGTAGGCCATATGACCAGCCATCAGCACATAGGCAGCAAGGGAGCATTATCAAACAATGAGAGAGAGATATAAGAAATACTGGCATTAAAATTCAGTAGTGCTATCCTGAAAAAAATCACTAATGAAAGTTATAATGGGGATTTGTTTTTTCCATTTGGAAATGCACATTGGTTCTCCTGGTGGACCATTCCCAATGGCTTGGTGGAAAACACATATGTGCATGCATATGTGTGTGCGTATACCCGCGAGATCGTATGAAGCTAAAGCGTGGGGGGCGAGGAGTAAGCGCTCAATAAATACGATTGATTGATGGAGGAACAGGAGAGAGGCCTGGTGAAGAGAGGGGGAGATGGGTTGGAGGAGGGAAGTCTTGGCAAAGAGAAATAGATGGTTTGCAATAGAGATGTGGCATGAAGCAGAAAGGGCACCCAGAAATATTTTCCAAGTCTAATAATGGTCTGTCGTCCCAGTATGTATTTTCAATGTGCAGGTATGTAGTGGTAATAGTATTTGGGTACCCCTGGAGTGCGATGTTCTGTGTTAAATGCTTGGGGTGTGCAAAACATAAGTAACATGCTTCCTACCCCCAAGGAACTTTCACTTTAATGGAGGGAGACATTGATTCGATCGTATTTATTGAGCGCTTACTGTGCGCAAAGCAGGCATTTACAATCCAACATGAAAACGTAAGGAAAGATGGATGAATAAAATGAGAAGCAGCGTGGCCTAATGGAAGGAACACGGGCCTGGGAGCCAGAGGAACCGGCTTCTAATCCCGGCTCCATCACTTATCTGCTTGCGTGGGACCTTGAGCGAGTCACTTCACTTCTGTATGAGGTAACATACAGTTACCTCATCTGTAAAGTAGGGATTAAGACTGAGCCGTATGTGGGCTAGGGACTGCGTCCAACCTGATTACACATGGTAAGTGCTTAACAAATATAAAAAGAAGACGAGGAGAAACATGCAGATTAATTCTGTTATACTCTCCCAAGCGCTCAGTACAGTGCTGTGCACATAGTAAGTGCTCAGTAAGTAGCATCAATTTGATTAATGTGGACATGGATGCTTTTTCGCTGTTGTCCAGGAGAGGGCAAGTTGTCGATAGGGAGCTATCTCCGTTTCTTACTCCTAC
The DNA here is from genome assembly GCF_004115215.2 of Ornithorhynchus anatinus. NCBI lineage: Eukaryota > Metazoa > Chordata > Mammalia > Monotremata > Ornithorhynchidae > Ornithorhynchus > Ornithorhynchus anatinus. The sequence goes on along the minus strand of NC_041753.1, from coordinate 20,521,009 downwards.
CCCATTGTAAGGATGTCCTCCATCTTGTCAGAGTGCTTCCTTCCCACTATTTCATTCTCTGCTCACCAATCTGAAGGATAATACCTGGGCATCGAGGAGGCTGGTTACCCATGATTGTCATCACATTGACAGATACAGCTTTGAGCTGATGAGAGGGGGAGAGAGGCTAGCACCTCAGTCGCTCGTGCTTGCGGCAGTCTGAACGGGGGGAACCTGTCAGGTTCAGAAAGCCCTTTGCTAGGTTAGGACGGTTTTAAGCGACCCCCAGCTTCTAGTTTCTCAGCTGGGGACTAGGTGGCTCTTGAATCTTGCCATCCCAAATGACAGTGGTTCCCATCAGAGGAAGCACCAGTACCGACCCAAATGGATCCTGGCCAGACCATATTCTCTCAAGATTTGTGTAGGTTTTCCAACCCCCCTCCCCCCCCCATCACTGTTGTCCAAGAACTGACCCATGCCTTATTTCAAGATTATTCCATTTGGTGGGGTGCGGGGTTGGGGAAGGGATTCCTATGCTCTTGGTTATGAACGGAGTCCCAATCCCTTCTACAAATACTGATGGTTAGAACTGGGACCCGTGGATCGGGCGAGGGGCTAATTAGTCCCAGCAGACTGAAGGTAGGTCTTTATTGTGAAAATATTTTTAGTGACTGGATCAGTGGTGTTTGTTACCTCTTCATCTTATACAGAGAATAATCATTTCAGAGTGAACGGAAATTCTGAGTCCAGGTTTAGGGTTCTCAGATTTGGTCTTCCTGAGGGCCTCCATAATCCCCATGCTGTTGATAAAGGGAAAGAAATGGGGATAAATCATTTTTGCCATTTTCTGAAATGGCACCGATACTACAATTTTGTAGGCAAATAAGTGGAAAAGCCCATCTCGTAAGTGAATGTTTGGAGGTGATTGGTAAATTCACAGTAATTTTTGCACAATTTCTAATTTCAAAATCTTACGACTGTTTCATTTAAATTGGGTTTAAATTTAAAGCGATATATTTTTTTAATTTAATAAACCATTTTTTCCCCTCAATTCATTTCAGTACTTGTGTTTGCCCTTCATAGTTTGAGAGCACTTTTGAGAGAAATAGAGATCACTGAATTATTTGTATTTTCTTAGAGTGCTTCTGCTATATTCATTTTTTCCTCTTCATCTTGAGCTTTTTCTGTGACTTTGCTTTTGGAACATCATGGTAGTTATTGATTTTTCCATAGTATGGTTAACCAGAAAATATTTCCTTTGAATAACAGTGCTTCCGTTCAAACTGGAAGGAGAAAAGTCTTTTAATAAGCATGAAAGCAAAAGTTCCTGAAAGTGAAGCAGTGGGGACTTGTTTGTTTTATCTGGCATCTTTGCGGATGACTCTAGAAGAGGCATTAGCAGTGTCTTTTCAGGGCAGTCCAGGATTGGTGTGGGTCAGTGGGGCCCATGCCAGCCTGACAGGGACAAGAGTAACAGAGACTCCAATATCCCTGGGAGAACACCAATATCCCTGGCATTCTAGCATGGATAATCAGCCCCTGGTGTCCATTTGGTTTAGAGGGACCCTAGAGAATAGCCTGGCACTAGCTCCTCTCTCAAACATGTGCTACTTGTTGCCTACCCACGCTCTTGACTGTGGATGCAAGAAATTTTTTAAAAATCTGTATTTTCTTTTCTTACAGGTTAAGGCACTGAAAGAGAAGATTGAAACTGAAAAGGGGAAGGATGCCTTTCCAGTAGCAGGCCAAAAATTAATTTATGCAGGTAATCATAGGGAATAAGTAGATCTTTTTGTTTGTATTAAGGAGCTCTCTTAACCCGCTCATTCACTCCTTTCCCAAAATAGTCTCCAGTGGCCTTTTATGGAGAGCTAGGATGCTAAAAGCAAGATAAAATTATTAATAAAACAGCATCTCTTAATGCTATGGTGTCAGCTGTCCACGGACCATTTTAGTCTCCAAAGAATACTCCTCCTCTTGGATTTGGTGCTTCTTTTGGATGAAATTAAAATACGTTCCAAGCTTCCGTGGATCTAGTAGAACCTAGATTCACTGGACAACTTGGGTCACTTGTTTCTTCTAAAATGCATGGCTGTAGGCAAATTGCAGTTGCCTGGCACAAGCAGTCTAATACAGACACACACAAACACTCACTCTCCCTCCCCGCCCCCCGGAAAAAGCACATTACCCCATCCAGCTGGCCAGGGTTAGCCTCGTCCTCTGTTTCAGCACGGGTGACTCTTGACTCTGGAAGTTCAGTTGCTTATACTCTTCAAACACACTTTCCCAACCTCTGCCCAGAATGCATCCATCAAGGGTGTTAGCAAATGCCTTCTCAGTACAGAACTACTGTACTGAGCATATAGGAGAGTAGGCAAAGTGCACGTTCCCTCCCTTCAAGGAGCTTGCACTCTGAACTGGCTGCCATCCACATGGTAAAAAAAATAAAATTAGATGGAACATTCTCAATACATCATCTAATACGGAGAATAGTCAAATCTGGATATTCGCCACAGACCCTCTCCTCTGGCTCCAGTCCGTTTACCCCAATGCAAACTCCCTACTCAGCTTCCTGGAAGCATGACTGATTAAAAGTGGTGTCCATATGTCCCATTCCGTTTTTTCCTTCTTCCTCTTTGATAGTGTCTGAGGCACAAGAGGCAAAAACATGGGGTTTTTGTTTTTTTTGGAATCGGGGAACAGGGGAGCCCAGGAGGAAACTAGCACTGAGGTCCACGGAGCTCTCACTACATGTTTTAGCTAGAATGTGCTGTGCATATGCAAATGTCATTAAGCACGTTTCATATTATAAACGTTTTCTTTAACACGGGTTTTGTGATAATGCAACCCCTGCCTTAAAGGAGAACCAGGTGTGCTACTTTGTCAAGAGGAGTAGTTTGACACACTTTCTAATGACAACATCCTGATTTAGCATCTTCAGCAATATTTAAGGGCCTTCTCTTTGCCAGGCACCATACTAAGCATGCATTCATTCATTTGTATTTATTGAGCGCTTACTCTGTGCAGAGCACTGTACTAAGCACTAAGGAGAATCACCAAAGAAGAAGAAACCAGGGGCCCTCCCCTCAAGGATCATAAAACTTAACAGGGGAGCGCTTCTCTTGTACTTTTGTCTAACTATATGGTTGTTTCTTGTGTATACCAGAAAAGCCTCATCGTTAACAGTATTTATTGAAGACTGACTTTGTGCCCTGAACTTCTTTCAGGGCAAGCTCAGGTCCTGGACCTCAAAGCTTATACTCTAATGGAGAGGAAGTGGGAGAGATGAGCAAAAAATGAATATGTATTTTTAAATTTATGTATTTAGACAGAGGGGGCAGTACTTGGTGGTGTTAATGTGTAATGGGATTAGGGAGGGAAGGCTTCCATGTCAGATGGAGCTTTTACTATGGTTTTAAAGGAGGGGCAGGGATGTAGGACTGAATGGGAGTGGAATTGAGCATTCCACATTGGGGTGTGGTCAGAGCTCCAATGCAGAAATCCTAGTCTGGGTGGTTCATGAGTTGGCCTGGGCCAATCAGAGTGCATGAACTGGGGTGTTATGGGAAGAGGCCTCACGGAATGGTAAAAGAAAATACGTGTGTACTTATGTATCTGCTGAGGTAATTGGAAGTGGAGGGCCTGTTTGGGGAAGTTTGGGAAAACCATGCATTAAGTAGCTTTTTGATAGAACTCTGTAGAAGTGAGGAAAGTGGCTTAACAAAGTGGGGTTAAAAAAAAAAGTCATTTAGTGTAGTCCAGCCTTTAGTATGTTGTGAGACCTGGACCCACCAAAAATGTCTCCTTGAACAATTTCATCAGCATCTCCTATGCACCATGCTGAACTCCGCATCAGATGACAAGGCAGGAGCACAGACGATGAAGTCCTGGAGCAAAACCAGTCCACTAGCATTGACCTTCTGCTTCCCTCACAACTTGCCTAAGGAGACAGAATGGGTAACAGCAGGGTACCCAGTAGGTTTTGGTGAGCTGAAATGTGATGCCCGGAAGTAAGTAAGGAGGCAGAAGGAAAGATCCGGGGATGTAGAAAAGCCGGGTGAAGGCAATGAGACATCACAGCTAAACGTTTGGGGGGAACTACTTTAGACTAGCCTGATGTGCTGCCAAAAAAAAACAAAAACAGCTCTTTTCAAGCAGAAGCATTAAGATAATGGTGAGGCTGAAGCAAAAGCTAAAATAGTGCCAACGAATACTGTAAACTCGTGGTGGGCAGGGAGCATACTCACCAAATCTGTTGTGCTGTACTCTCCCAAGCACTTAGTACAGTGCTCTGCAAACAGTAAGCATTCAATTAATACCATTGATTGGTTGAAGTCTCAGGGATCACTGCTGGTCAGGAAGTCCTTTATGTTGAAAGCGGCCAGCATGCCGGGGCAACGGGACAATCTTTGTGCCCGTGGTGTGGATTGACACGGCTTCCCATGCTGATCGGCCATTTCAGTCACACTTGCACCTCCTAGATAGATTTCCTCATCAGTGATGTTCTCTTCAAATATGAAGAACACCTGCACCTAATGTGTGTACATATATATAAAGTTTATCTCAGGGAAGCTGCCTGCTGCTCGTGGCTGTGGGTAAGTCTGGTTCTCTTGTTACTGTCTTCAACTTCTTCCCCAGTCTTTCAGTAGAACTGCTAATAGGCAGCGAAATTCCAAACTATTTTGAATTTCACCTAAGTTCCCCTTCTCTGGTTTAAGGGGCTAATGGGTAGTGAAATGCTGAAAGTAGGCCTCAGAAAGGTGGACTAAAGTCCCTGGGTAAATCCACAAACCTTAAAATCAATCCATTCAGCGCTTAGTGTGGTACTTGGCCCATAATAAACTCTTAACAAATACCATAATTATCCAATAATTGAAGCTTGATTCCACACTGTACAGTCAGTTCTCTTAGAATGCAGGATTCGTGTTCCCTAGGAACCCCTTAAGGAAAATTCGCATTTTAGTATTCATCCCAGGTTCAGTGCCGTGCACATGTGTCCAACTGTTTCTTCTGACACCACATTATGTTCTATCCAGACAGACGCACATTGTCGAAAGAATGTTCTTTACTTCTACCTTTGCGTTCTGTCCAAAACATGAAGTGAAAACATGCATTCTGGCAGAACTGACTGTTTTTTGGTCATGCAGGCTCATTAGTCAATGATATTTATGAAGCCGGCCCAGGTTTTGTGGCCTTCTTACGATATTCCCTTCTTTGTTTTCTAATCAGCCATTATCAGGGTGATTTATGTTACCCGTTCCCTTGACCAGTTTAATAGCCTGAACAGTTTTTAGTGGTTGTTGATGGCATCTCTTCAATTTTGAAACCGCCAGTCTTTAAAAATTTCAATCTCACATGAATTTTTCATGTTTTCCAACAGGAAACCCCTTAATTCGGTGCAATCTAATGAGGGCAGCTTCCTATGCAAACCATGGCAAGGCCTGAAATGTCATTAATTTTCATTTTGCACCCAAGGCGGACAGGGAATTACAATGCCAGAAGCATTGTGGCATTGCACTTAAACTGAATCACTACTTACGTTTCCACATTCTGCTTGTTTAAAATTTTTACTGTGTGAAAACAAGACAGCCACAAAGAGCTTCTACCTTATATGCTAGTTGCCCTGAGCTTTTCACTCACCAGATTCTTGTATTTTTGTGTCGCTTACCCTATTTTTTGTTGAAAGGGGACCAGCATACCAAGAGAAGTGATGCTGTAAATCAGGGTCCCAGAGTGGGATTAAGTATGAAAACAATTACCCCAGTCTGGTATTTTATTTTTTTCTGGCCTAATAACAATGTTCTAACACTGACCGTGGGTGCACATGACATTTTTGCTATGCTTTTAACCTTGTATTAATTGCCCGTATTTTGCTGGAGAGATGGAGGCACTGGCAAATTTTCCTTCAAGCTCTCCTCCAAACTAATTGTTGGGGGGATTTCCCCCACTCCTCTGATAATCGTGTGGAACTGGCATGGGGAAAAAATATGGCCCATCTGCCATCTACTGGAAACTGGTGCCTTAGGTCAGAAAAGGTAGGGAGGCACAATCGTAGCGTGTCTCGATCAATGGCACTGTCATTTTAGTCTCTGCGGCCTGAGGTGAGTGTAACCGCCTAGTGCCAGCGTCACCATCCCTGCCCCCTCTGTTCAAACAGGCCCATTGGCAAATATGTTTCCCCTTCTGTGATAGAGAAGCAACCACAATTCAGGAAAGGCAAACCTGCAAATCATTTACACAGATTTGCCTGTCTGACTTCCAGTAGCATAATGAAGCTTTGAGTGCAGAAGTGTGAGCCACAAAATTCCAAGCATGTGAGGCATGATGGAAGTGCTATTCCTTGAAGATTGCTGTAAAGGCTTCTTTATTAGGTATTTTTAACTATCATTTTGGTTCCAGGATTATTTTTATGTTGAAAAATTTATATTAATGGTAGACATTGTTTTTAGCGGTTGGCAATTGGACATTTTCTCCCTTGAGTTACTCTGACAGATATACAAGGCAAAAATCTTCAAATAACTTCAGCAAGTTACTCTCTTTAACCCACTAGGTAAAATACTCAACGATGATACGGCTCTGAAAGAGTATAAAATTGATGAGAAGAACTTTGTGGTCGTTATGGTGACAAAAGTAAGTCGTTTTTGTGCATTCTGTATAAAAAACCTGCAAAACTCATAATTCGTATTCTAACAGGAGATTTATGACGACAGACATAAGTCTTACAGATGACCATATACCCACTGCCTGGGTACTGAGTGGGAAATCTGTGTAATTCAGGCAGTGTAGCCAGATGGAGGGTGGCTGGCTAAAATTGGGCAAAGGATTTGGAGGGGGGGTAATAATCATTGGTGTTTACCTGAAAACCTGCATCAAAAAGCCTTTGTTTACACTGGAATCTCTGGCTAACCTCCAAAGGCCTGGAAGAGTGTGAATTCCAGGGATACTTCCTTAAAAGAGGGGGTAGAGGTCAGAATAGAGTTCCAGACATCTGGAGATAAAATATATATATATGTTTTACTTCTGCCTTGGAATTCAGAACAGCTGTTGTCAAAAATAATTCCTTTCCTCAAAAACAGCCCAAATTTCAGCTCCTTACCAGAAGTGAACGACAAGTTCTGAGTGTGGGTTCTTTTGAGATGCAAGGTTATGCAATGAAGAGGTAAGATGAGCGGAGATGTTAATGTTTGGCAGAAGTAAATTCTCTCGATCTAAAGAGATTTCTATACCTGAAATGCTGGAAAGATATTTAGGAGAAATTGTGGGTTTATTAAGGGTTATAAAAATGGAAAAAAAATATGGACTACAGAGAGGTCAGTGAAGGTACTGAAATAGTGAAATTGGGCAGAAAGAATTGAGGAAATAGTTTACATTGTCAGATCCTGGCAGATTTCGACTTTCCTAGCTGTTGCTTCTCTACAGCTCTAGGTATCTACATCTCTTCTGTTGCCACTTTTGCTGTCTTTTGTCTCTCCAGTAATGGCACTCTCAGAACCATGGGCAGTCCGGGCGGAGTGGCAGGGTATGAGTTGGGGGGAGGGGGAGACTGGGATCAGCAGCACGACAGTAAAATCTGTACAGAAACCTGTAGCTGTGGAAGAAACAGAAGCTCCCGGCACCTGTGCCGGCGTTGCTGATGCCTGATCTAATATCTTTGCACAGTGCAAGTGGAAAAAGTCCTTGGGTCTAATTTCTTTGCTTTTGACATTCTCTGCTGAGTGAAGGAATAGGATTTACCTGTGCTAAGTGTCCTTTGATGTTTGGCATGATCTCACTGAGGCTGGCTGTCCTCAGTCATAAATCTGAGGGCGAGGATTAAAGCAACTGTAGTGTGATTCTGGCCTTACAGAGCTGGCTCCTGCCCACCTCAATGACTGCCGGGCCCACTTCTAATTCAGAAAGTGCCAGGCAGGTGAGAAGCATCTGGAGATGCTTTAGAGCCTTAATTTTGTCCACAGAGATCTAAACTTGCATATATCTCCAAACAGTGCACCCGGGAACTAATAATCAGATTTTACAACTAAGAATTGAAAGATTTTAAATTCAAGGTTTGTAGCATTTCCCGAAGGTAGCGTAAAGTGTCAAGAAAAGGACCAGTGCAACCTTTTTTCTTAGCAACATTTTTTTCTTTGTTTGCTTTTACCCATTTAGCCCAAAGCAACAGCTACTCCAATGCCATCACCAGTTGTAGGTCAGCAATCAAACCCAGCTACCACCTCTACTGTTAGTTCATCTAAAGCATCAGCTGTTACTCCAGCCCCTACTCCTTCCCCCGTTTTGGCTCCTGTCACTCCAACACCAGCTGGTGAACCTGCACCTACTGTTGCTCCCAAGGAAGAGAAACCTGCAGAGAAACCGGTCGAGGCACCAGTTGCTCTCAGCCCATCGTCATCTGACAGGTATGACTTGGCTTCAGGGAAACTGTATCGGAACTCCATATTGGTACATTCACATGTTTGGTTTTTACTGCATTTCAGGGAAACATGGTTTGCTGACATGCTGGGGGTTTAGGCCATTAGTAGATTGTCAAAAATACTTGAAAATCTACTGATGCTAATCTGCTAAAAAAAAAATGACTAATGATATCGGTGGCATTTATTAAGTACTTACTATGTGCGGAGTGCTGGACTGGAGAAAGGGTCTCAATTCGGACTCAGGCCCTGGCCCCCACAGGGCTCGTAATCTCTTTGTTGCCATTTTTCGGATGAGGAAACTGAGGCCCAGAGAGGTAAAGTGACTTGATTGAGATCACCCAGTGAATCAGTGGCAGAGCTGGGGGTACAATATGGGTTTATTGGCTCCCAATCCCATGCTCTTTCCAGTAGGCCACGTTGCCTCAACTTGTCTAAAATTTCCTTGGCTGATTACTAAAACCAAGACTTGGAGGATGTCTCTACTTGGATAATTAGCCAAAGAAAATAGTGACACACACCGCTAGTAATTTTTAGTTTGCCATAACTTCTAAGGTGTTTTGATATTTATTCTGGGAGGATCTCTGAAGAGATTTAATAATGGCATGGCCTACCTAGAGGTCTCTGCAACATCTAGGATTTCCTTGCATCTCTTGCATTTGAAATCAGAGGGGCAAATTGTTTGTATTTGACTCGAATCAGATTGCCTCCTAATGTCTTGGTGCCTGAAAAGACAGCAATTTAAATGTTGCTGTGCAGAAGGCACTCATTTCTTGATTTCTTTTTTGAACCTATCCTCACTCAGCCTCTGTGATTGGCCCAGATTCCTTACCCAAGAAAGGGTACAGCAGAGAAGTAGGAGAGGCACAGAGCCAAAGGATTGGGACAACAAAAACCTCCAGCAGTCTTTGGACCAGTTATGGTCCCTTTAGCATATTTTGGAAGACACTGAATTAGCCTGATTTAGGTGCAGTCATGCCTGGAGACAGGGGGGTGAATTGGTGGTCACTAGCGTATCGCTTTCAGCGGCATCATTTGTTGAGCACCCTATACAGTGTGTTGCAGCCGGTGGGCGCTCAATAAATACCATTACTAGTGCTATGAGGCGCTTGGGAGCATACATGATACTTCCTGCCCTTGAAGAGCTTACAGACTAAATTGCCAAGTTTAAGAGTCGGTGTGATTAAAACCTAAAGGAAGCAATTCAATGTTTGGACAATAAATGAACAGAAAGTCCCATAGGTGCTTAAATGTCTGACTGGGGAGGTGGTTGCTGGGGGAGGGTGGGATTAGGTGGGGTTGAAAATGCTCGTTACTGGCACAGTGAGACCCTGTCTGTTGGAAAGGGAGGAACTAAAGGAAGAGGAAACAGAGTGGGAGGACCCAAAAAGAGAAAAATAAGACAACCCATTTCCAAGGTCACCCTCAGACCTGATGATATAATTTTAACCCTATTCATATTTGAATTTTAAGTAGGTGATGTTCAGTCTTGGGCCCGGAGGCCGCCTGTCACCCAGAGGATCATCTGTATTTGTCTACAGTAGCCCCCAGGGCCTTAACTTTGGCTCCCTTTCTTGGGTGCAAGCCTCTTAAATATGGTGCCTCCTGCCCTGGCAGGGAAGAAGTGAGAGGAGCATGCACATAAACCCTAGCCTGCAGTTTTTTTGGGGGGGTGGGGGAAGACATTTGGAAATTTGGGCTAGGCTGGTGTGGAAATAGAGCCCCAAGTTTCTGGAGAAGTCATCAAGCCCTTCCTTCTTCATCCTGATAAAACTAAGCCAAAATGATTGCAGGTGGATGTTCGCCTATAATATTCTCAATTTTTAGAGGCGATTCTACATTCTTCTTTGATGAAGTGTTCCACTGAGGTAGGCAACAGCGTGGTGACTTTTTACTTCCACACGAAGTAAAGTTGTCATGATGAGCAGGTAAGCCCATGTCACCTGCCTACAGTTTTTTAAACTTTCTTCACAGCTATGTGGGCTCCTGTATCCTCCCACCCTCCTCTCCCCATAGTTCCCCCAAGCCATGTGCCACTTTTTATCATCATCATCATCATCATCATTATTATTTTAGCATTGGTTCACCACCATAAAAGGTCCTGGGAGCGGGCTGCTTTTTCCTCCCTCATCCTACTCTGGCCTCGTCCCCACGGCTTTGGTGGGTCTGGAAGTGGAGGCTGCAAGCCAGGAAAGGCACCAGCCACAGTGGTGGAACAAGTATAAAATAAAAAGCAGCTCTGGGCCTAGCGGGGTTGGAGACGGAAGTTTGAGAAATAGGGGGTCAAGCATGGGGTCTGTAGTGAAAAGCAGAAAAAGTAGTTTGAGAGCCATGGTGGACATAGAGGAGTAGGAATAGAAGAGAGGCCATTAGATTTAGGTAAAAGCCGGGACTGATCTTAGCACAAGCAGTTTACCAAGTGCTGATGGCAAAGTGTAGAATACACAGAGATGAAAAGGAGGGAAAACGGAGGCAGCCAGGGTAGACTCCGCATTCAAAAGGATTAGTTGAGGGTGGTAGCAGTGGAATCAAGTAATGCCGTTTTCTGCGTGGTGCAGACCCTCTCTGCCCTTATGATCACCATCTGGGTCCGAGCTCTCGTCATTTTTGGTCTACACTACTGCCTCACTGTTCACTGGTTTCTCTGCCTCCATCCTTGCTCCTCCTCATCCTATACTACACTCCGCTGCTCGGTTTATCATGCTAAAATGTCGCCCTGAACACGTAACTCTTGTCCTCGACAACTTCCAATGGCAACTACTCTTTTGCATCAAATAGAAGCGCCTGACTGTTGGCGTCAAGGCTGCCTGCCATCACTCTCCTCCTTATATATGTTCTTTCACCTGCAACACCCCAGCTCACACTCTTCACTCCTTCCAAGGTGTCCTTACTGAATATGTCTCCAACCTGTTGCTCACACCCTTCTTCATGCTTGGAACTCCCTACCCCCTTAGAATCCACCAGACTGCAGCTCTTCCCATCATCAGCGTCTTCCCAGACCACCTCCTTCATGAGGCATATGCCAGTTAATATCCACCACCCTGGTCGTGTCATCCCAACAGCCACTCTTAGCATGTAAGTGGAATGTGTAAATCTAAATATTCATGTCGTTTTTCCGTATAATTTCTGCTAGCTCTTTCCTCCTGCTCCCACTCCATGTATACATGTTGTATCTGTACACCTCCCCAATTAGAGCATAGAGTTTTGGAGAACAGGAGCCGTGTCTTTAACTTTCATTGTACTCTCCTGGGCACTTAATACCATACTCTGTACACAGGTTCTCAGTAAATGTAACTGACTTGAAGACGTCAAAGGGTGGATAGAATGAGCCAGCGGAAGGAAAGAAGTTAAGGGGATAAAGTTGGAAAACCCAGGATGGGAGCATAATCTCATGAGGGATGAGGTCTCTGAGGCATAGACAAAGCTACTAGCATTCAGGAATTAGGGAAGATACCTGACAGAGGGAAGGAGAGGATGGATGAATGCAGAAAAGTATGTAAATGTGGGCAAAGGGGGTATCTGGGGACAGCTCTGTCTTACAGTCTTTCAGTGGAATAGATTTTGGGAACACTAGCTGTTAAGGAGAAGGGTGAGGCATTGAGAGGATTATGGCCATGTGGGTTACGGGAAAGTGATGCAAAGAAGAAGGAATAGTAGTATTGCGGGTAAGTACAAATGCAGGGTGAAATAGGCTGGCTCCGTTCCTTGATTTTTTTTTTTTTTCCCCCCCTCTAGTATCTGTCCAGGCACTGGAGTTGGTTGGGGGTGATCTAGGGCTGGCGGGTCAAGACTAGGACACTGGGGAGAGCTGTAAAATGAGTAGATCCTTGAGTTCAGAAAGAGGAGAGAAGTCTAGAGAGATGATGGAAGACAGTAACTTGAGTCATTTGGGGGAGGTTACCAAGTTCTCAAGATATAGGATAGGTTGTCACTTGGAGTTGGTAATCTCAGTGGTGGAGCAACATCTTTTGATGAGTTCCAGAGTGTGATCGTAGTTGGTGTCGGGTGGAATTGAAGGCCAGCAGAATCCAGAAGAGAGAGGACTTGGAGGTGGGTGTGTCAATAGGAAAGTTCATATAGGAGATTCAGGTCGTTGGGAGTGAGTGTCCTAGACTGGATGGGGAGGGAAAATGTGAGCCAGGAATTGAAGTCTAACAGGACACTTTACACTGGTACAAGACTAACGCACATCATGAATCTTAGTTCTCAAAGTAAAAAAAAAAAGGGGAGGAGGGTGGGATTTAGCAAATCCACTTGTCCCTGAAAAATCAATGTTGTTTGGGGGCTAGAATTTCCCATCTTCTTTTCAGAGGTTGCTTTGTATCTTCTTGGACCATCTTCCTCAAGCCACAAGGATTTAATACTTTTTTTCTTCCTTGCTGTTACAACCATAAACAACAGGATAACATCTTAGAGAGCAGGGAGAGCCAAGGGTCAGGGCTGGTTTTAAAAAAAAGAAGCTCAAGCTACTTTTGAGCTCACTGTCTCTTCTCCCTCTCACCCTTCCCTTCTCCCCCAGCCTTCAACCAGGTTGCTCCTGCTGCAGAGTCCCCTGGGTTAGCTATTCGAGGGAGTTGGGCAGGGAACATGTCTACCAACTCTGCTGTATTGTACTCTCCCAAGCGTTTAATACAGGGCTCAGTACACAGAAAGCGCTCAATAAATACCATTGATTGAAGAGAAGCTGGGATCGTTTTCTCTCCTTTGCCCAAATAAACTCCTGCTTTCTTGTTGCTAGATCAAAGTGTTAACTTTTCAGCTTTGGAGGGGCAGGGAGTTGAGAAAGCTCCCAATCGACAGCTGTCCAGCGATGAGGCTTTTCCTGACACTGCCTCTGCTGCTCTCACCTCCCCCCTCTCTTCCCTTCAATCCCTTGCCCCCCGGATTTGGGCCCAGAAGGTTGGAGTGGGCTGCATCGGTGGTATGCTGTTAGTTAAAAAGGTTGATATATTAAACGAGGACCCTGGAATTGAAGAAAGAATGCATAAATCCTAAAGGAAAATTGACAGAAGCCAGGCTGTGGTTTTCATTACGCCAAGGGTGATGTCCTAATCAAAATTATTCAATCGTTCTACTCTTGCTAGTTTAGAGACAGGTAGGTATTCCGGTTTTTCTCACCATCAACCCATTCGGAGGGCTCCCTCTGTTCTCGAGGCTGTCTAAACATTTGCAGATATTTGTGCATGTGCCACCGGACATCTGTCGAGTGGTATTTTTGCTTGGTAAACGAAACCTTGTTAAACCTTGTGCATCGGCCCTTCTTCAGATGGACAATATATAGCCTCTGTTGCTGGCTCAGACATAGTCTTTCCTTTGTGGAATTTGCTCTGCGCCTTTGCAATGGCTGCACTCCTGAACGTGAACCGGCCCTCCTCAGTTCACTGAATCCACCTTCAGAGATGTCTGTAGAAGTTTCTACCTTTACCTCTTTGTGACTCAAGGTAAGATAGCCTTTCCCCACCACCCTGGTATCTAATGATTGGGGAGGGTAAAGAAAGGGAGGTCTGGGAAGGCAGAGTAATTCCTCCTCTCTCCGGCCCAGTTTGGCTCAAAGAAAAGAAAGGAACAACAGGGTTTCTTTCTCCTGGAAACCTCTTTATCCTGCCCAAGTATCCCTCAGCGGGGAGTCGAGAGTAGGGAGAGACGGAGCTTCCCTCGTCATCTCTCCTTCCCCCACCCTTGCCCTATAATTAGGTGGGGGGCTGCCCCCCCCCACCCTGGCCCCTGAGGTAGCTTCTGGCCTCACGGGCCTCTCGTTCCCGGGGACCAGGGATGTGCTGTAATTCTAGCCAGAAAACGTGAGCTGGCTTCCGGGAGTTGCCTTAGAGCAACTGAAATGGGTGTCCTAGAGGTCTTCAAGGGCCATACTAATCCAGGAGAAGTTGAAGGACTAAATGAATTTGAAATGGTCCTGGAATTCAAATACCCACTTTGTACCCCCCCCCCCCCCCCAATCCAGGGCCAAGGTCTAACGGGACTGCTCTTTAAATCACTGCTGCCACCTTAAATTGTGGATCACCGTCCTGTGTGCGGCAGTAAAGGGTGCTGCTCAGCATCTCGAGTTTGTCCTTTTTAATGCTGTTGCTGCCAGGGTAGCCGCCAGGGGAAGGCGCTTGGAAAGCTCGATGACCAACATTTATAATGTCCCTTTTTCTAATGCTCTAGAACCCACGTTACTCCTTCCTTTCCCCGCCGCTCAACTGTGCAGGAGTGCCTGCTTTTATTCTAAACCCCTAATCCAAGGTGCCTTCATCTACCTATGTCAGAAAGTCACAAATGTATAGTCAGGGGAACAAAGTAATTCAGTTGAAGAATCCAACCGTCTCTGCCCAATGTATGTTCTGTTTATTTCCGAAGTGGCCTTAATCAAATACTGTGCTGTTTGCCTTGCTTATTATTGAAGTGTAAATGTTAGAATTTTGTAGGAAGTTGGGAAATTGATGCTCACAGACATAATGATGGTGGAAGTGACGATGTATTTTTTTTCACCATTTGGTCTCAGACTGCATATGAACTAGACTGATGAATAATAGTTTTTGTGCTTCTTGGAGGCATGCAGGTGATGTGCTTATTGGAATAGGGAGGATTGTGAAGACTGTGCGTCACCACCGTTAAGCCAATGTTTAATTTTTTTGATATTTTCAAAACCTGTACCAAAAACAATGAGGCTCTAACAATGAGGGTAAACGACCTCTGGTGGGGAAAAAAAAACCTGATCAGCCCACTGAATTTCTCTGGACTTCTAAATCTAACTCTGGGTGGTCATTATTTGCATTAATCAGAGGTTCGTAATCTCTTGATTTTTGCACTTTGGTACTTTGAGAAATTGTTGTGCTTTGTCCTTTAATCCTGTTAATATTTGTTTTTAAAAGTTTAAGTATAAATTAAGTTAATCATTAATTTGAGAGAATTCCCAAAAAAGTCCCTTCCCCTAAATTATGGTTCACTACTGTAATAAAAAAATTTTAGGCTTGAGTGTTTTCCCTTCTTTTTGTGGACCTTTCTTGATAATAAACATTCTCTAAGGACAGTTGGGTTCCCTGAATATCTTCAATGCTTGTGTGTATCTATTGTATTTTCAATCATTCTGATTCTTTCTTTAGACTGTAAGCTCCTTGTGGGCAGGGGACATGTCTTGTGCTTCTGTTATACTTTCAGAAATGCTTAGTGTGGATTGCACTCAGTGGGCACTCAATAAATACCATTCCTAGTAACGTGACAGCTATAAGAGCTTGAAGTATTAGGAAATGGAGACAGCCTGTAACTACATTTTCCGTGAGACTCTGTACTTTTCTAATTGTAGAAAGACCTGCCACAGCCGTCATTCAAGCTTTCCCCAACCCCACCTAATTCCAGACTTTCCTCGGATTAGCCTATCTCCATAGGTCACTGGGAACCCTGGTGGGTTTATACCTAGACTCTCTGATCAGTATCAAAGTAGTATGGTAGAGTTGTGCGATTACTAGCATCTGAGGTATATGCATTCCCCCCGCCCAACCAAACTTGATGATTAGGAGCATCTCTTTCTGAAGGGGATCAAACCTATTTTAGGACAGTAGGAAAGTAGCAATTTGTCTGTTGAATAGAACACAGGTGAATTGGTAATGTCTTAATGTACCCCCTGGCGTGAATTTAGCATGCTGCTACCTTCCGGTCCCTGGTTTCTCCTTGCACTTTCCTTTGGCTTTTTTTTTTTTTTTTTTTTAACAGAATTCACTTCCTGCTCCGATATGGGATCTCCTCCTACTGGGCCTTCTTACTCATTTTAGAGCCCAGAATTCACATAGTTTTTATAAGCATCTCTTTCTGTTGGCAGGTGGACTCAGGGGAGAAGCAGCTTGGCTGCCTATTCTGCTTTTCAGCCATAGAATTGCATGTCTTAGAATTTATAAGATTACCCGTAACTGTTGGATATGTAAGGCAAGACAATTTTAGGATGAGTTTCTATTAATAAGATTTGGGGAAATTGTTCCTTTTTTGAAGGTGGACTCTTTCAGATCACTAAGGAAACATTTAGTGAATAACTTCTTTTCCAGTGTATATAAATGCTATTGTAGTTAATGCACCTTCAAAAAGTGAGAAGGTTTTTTTTTCCAATTTCATCTATAGGATCAAGCCCATAATAGAATAAAACTGAATTCTCACAATTGCTTTTGAAGTGGATGAGATGTGTTAATAATATTGGTATATGTGACTAGGTTCAAGTATAAATACACTGTAAAGAAGCCAAGTCAGATGAGTGACTAGGAAAAAAAATATTGACCACAAATTATAAGTAAGATATTTTTGTGATCTAGTAAAAGCAATGACATACTTTCTTGTTTTTTACTTAATTGCCTTTTTATCTTGAGATCACAGGTCCTGTCTTTGTGAGGCAATCTAGTTGTTAGAGTTCAGCTTTCAGTAACTTGTTTTTTTTTCTAAAAGCCTGGATACATAACAGTGCTTTCCAGTTTGTTCTTGTTAATTGCATAATCATCAGTGGTAATAATATTTATTAAGCGCCTGGGTGCAAAGCACTATGTGAAGTGTTGGGGAAAGAATACACAGGTGAGAATTAGTCTCTGGCCCCTGAGGGGCTTACAATTGAAGAGTGAGTGGGAGAGGGGAAGTTGGCAAAAGATGCATAAAGAAATATGAAACAATGAAAACACAAACGCATCATAAAGGGTAAGGACAGGGAAAGCTAATGTCAAAGTGAATGCAGTATCACCTTCCTGTTTTACATCTTGGTCCACTGCTAGTTCTGGAAAACAGAAATAAGGGTTCAGGCATTCTTCCTGATCCTTTGGTCCCATTATCCAGACCAGAATGGGGTAGATCATCAGGGCATGATGTTTTTGTCAGTCTAGCAAATGATCTAATTCCACAGATTTGTGGAAGGACATGAGGGAATATTCTCCAGATGTTCCATTTTTTTCACTGCTGAGCATGGGAGGGGAGGGGAGGGGAGCGGTGGGAGATTCCGGATCTCCTGGCCACCAAAACAGAGACCGTTCACCCAGGTTGCAGGGGTTATACGCTTGGAAAACTTGGCCCTGTAGCACTCACCTTTACAACACCAGTGTGCCATACTGAAGCAGGTTCGTGTTGCCTGGCAAAAGTTTCCTAATTGTCCAACAGCAACCTAGCCAAAAGACATAGTGAAAACCTGTGTTACGGCAGAACTGACTTAATTTGGGAAAAAAAATTTGGTGTCCTATGTAAAAACTGGGATTTTTGAGTGCTAGAGTTCACATTACACTACCAGCTGCATGACAAGTGTTTCTTTGATCATAATTGTCCTTTTTAGTGTTTGCAAATGGCTAATTGGTTGAAATCAGTTACCCTTTGATGTGCCAAGCGGTGTTAAGGCGACCTTGCTTATTTTAGGATATTGGACTGCAGTGTCAGTAATGGGAAAAGCGGAAATCCTGCAGTGGGGAAAAAAACCAACACATTTTAAAAGGATCAACTTCAAAATAGAGCGTTCCAAAAATATGGGTATTTTCTGCTGGCATCAGTGAGATGTTGGCAATTCATCCCAGATGCGCTAAATTGAATTAAGTGCATTCTGACAGAATTTGGATTGATTAGTCATCTATCACCTTCGTTCTTTTGGGCAGTGAAAATGTTAAGAAAAACTTAGAAGTTGAAAGAAATAAAATTTGGTTGTTGGTTTTGGAAGGATTTAACTACAGGAAGAAGATTCTGGTGGTAGGAATTGTGTTAAGGATAGTAAGTATACCTTAGTAATGGGTCGTATAAGGCCCATCAACAGGGCCAATTAAATTGGGGAGGTGAGAATTAGACACAGTTCCTGGCCCCTGGGGGGGCTTGAATAAGTGGGAGAAAGGAGGTTGGCAAGAGACTGTATAAAGTAGTATGGAACCATGAAAACACAAACTCATCATAAAGGGTAAGGACAGGGAATGTTAAGGCCTCCCTCTAGAGCCCTTTGTGTGCCCAAGAAAGCCTCTGGGAACAGAGCCCCCGAGACTGTCAGGTCAGCACAAAGCCACATCAGCCAGGCCGGAACAGCCACCCACAGCCCTGTTTCAGCTGGGCAGTTACAGCGCTTCTAAAGTGGCTAGAAATCATTTCAAGGAGGTCTATGCAACCGTAGCCATAAGCCCCAAGTGCTGTTAGATGAGAAGTCCATGGAGCAACCTTGCACAATGCTTAAAAGCAAACTTCTAGCAACTTTTAAGTACCATGCAGTCAGCCACAACTCAGTGTGACCTGGGGTCTTTGCTGCAAAGTTCCCTTCAGTTGCCACTGATTAGACACTCAGGGTGGTTCAGTCCTCAAAGGAGAATGGCTTCAAGTTCCACTAAAAGCAACTAAGGACATCAGCATTACATTGGGCCTTTCCTGCCCCATATTTTTTTTGGCACAGACAATGTCCCAAGAACCCAGAAGGCAACTGGATGCCCAACACCAGTGTACAATAATGATACCAACATTATTATTATTATTATTATTATTATTCATGCTTGTTTGGCCAATTCCCGCAGAAACCCATGAAAGCCCAAGGATTTAGGAAAAAAATGGACATTTAAGTTAACTAGATTTGGATTGGGCAGTTTATTCCTTCAAGAACAATAAAACAAGTAGGTGGCTGTGTTACAGTGTATGCGTGCAGTTACACAGTATACACCTGCCCTAACACATTTTTCACTGCATTTTGGTTAAAATTGTGTTAGGAAAGTAGGGAACCTTCATTCAGCAGTGCCAACCTCTCTCAGTAGGTGTCGGAAGAAACTTCACAATGTGTGCCAAGTCGGAATGCACGAATACTGTAGTGTGAATTGACTATAATTTGGGTTGTTTAAAGAATGCACCCTCTGCATTATAGACCCAGGTGGGCATTTCTGTGTATTTTAGGCTGCGTATTTTGGGTGCACAGTCACTTGAAGATATCCAGTGCAGCCTTGGTGAAATATCAGCCAACCCAGTTCAGCGAGGAGTCCCACGCACAACACTCACCCAAAATATGGCACCTCCAATGAGTGTGGCAACCTCTGCAACACCATGTATATGTGACTGTGTAGAAAAGTGTTGGTCACATTGATCTTATCAGCCACCCTTGTACACACTAACAAAAATTGCACCATCAGTACCTTCATTTTCAAATTTGGGTAATGGCTATAAATGTTAAAAAAAAAAAATTGGCCATATGGGATTAGAAAGCTAACTAGGATATTTATTAAGTGCGTTACTATGTGTTAAGAACTGAAATATGTGCAACATAATCAGATGGTGAACAGTCCCTTTTCTTCAACATGTCTCGATGGAAAGAGCATGGGCTTGGGAGACAGAGGTCATGGGTTCTAATCCCAGCTCTGCCACTTGTTAGCTGTGTGACTTTGGACAAGTCACTTAACTTCTCTGTGCCTCAGTTACCTCATCTGTAAAATGGGGATTAAGACTGTGAGCCCCATGTGGGACAACCTGATTACCTTGTATTCCCCGGGCGCTTAGAACAGGGCTTGGCACAAAATAAGCATTTAACAAATGCCATTATTATTATTATTATTTCCGGGGCTCGTAATGAAAGAGGTAGGGAGAGGCGGTATCTTATCCTCATTTTGTAGGCGGGGAAACAGTGACACAGAGCGGACAAGTGATGGATTGAGTGTAGGTGACTCGCCCGCGGTCACGTAGCCAACCAATAGCAAGGTTTGGATTAGAATCCAGGTCTCCTTGATTCCTGTTCCCAAACTCTTCCCATGAATTCAGGTCACCTTTAAGAAGCCGTATGCCCAGTATATAATCTGTTTCCCCTCTCCGCAACACACACTCACACACCTTTCTCCAGTAAAAGCTTTTTTGTGTCTAGAAACCGCCAACTGTGAACTCTCCTCTTTCTCTATCCCCAGAAGCCCCGCTAAAAAATCCTTCAGTCTAGTAGTTGTGCATATGCTATTCAGGGCGCAGGTTTTTCTGGGAGAAGTTCAACAGCCCATGCATTGGCTGAGGTGAAACCAATGCCGTTTCTCTCATTTGTATTTGCTACCATAGTCACGTTATAATGCAGACTGCACTCTCGCAGAACCTTGGTTAAGGGAAACTCACATGGTACTACTTAGCAGTCAAATGCGCCCAACTGTTTCTCTGCATCACACTATCTAGACACTCGCGTTGTTGGAAGTCCATTCCCAGTTTTGCTGTAAATTCCAACCAAAGCACAGTAAAACCATATTCCGGTAGGCCTGAATGGACCGGCAAAAAGGAGAAGAGAACAAAAGAGCAGTTGCCCTTCAAACCGAAAGTAGATATTGGTTGGCGTTTTGAAAACGTACGTATCTTGTACGACTTTAGCTAGTCTACGTTGTGATATCAGTGCCCTGGACGACTGTTCCAATTCACCGTACTTGACATAATCTAATTTCGCAGCGAGGCAGCGTTTAAAATGACTGGCTTTCAGGGATCATCCGTGAGGTGCCCCTAGCTCCAGGAGTAGTAATGGTATTTATCGAGCGCCCACTGGTGCAGTATATTGTACTAAGTACTTGGGAAAGAAGCGATATGTTCCCTGTCCACAAAGAGCGTACGTTCCAACAGGGTAGACACATTCGAATATTTACGAATGGAGCTCAGTGAATGAAAACCAGATGACCATCAAGAGGCATAAAAGCACGGTAAATGTTTTAGAAATGTAATTGCTGAACATGCTCTATCTCCTGAACACATGTATGAAGCTAACGGAACTGGCCTATTTTGGCAATGCTTGCCACATTCTATCCTAGCAGGTACAAGGGAATCTAGTGCTGCTGGTTTGAAGCCTAAATCGTTCTCACAAGTTACTCATTGTGAGGAGAATGGATGATGGGAGCATACCCAAACAGCTGCTGTATGATGAGCTGAAAGGGGACAACCCAGAGCATGGGGGAGAGAGGAAGCGTTTTAAGGATGGAGTGAAGGCCGGGCCCAGACACTCTGGCATCGCAGCCGAAAGCCGGACGACAGCAGGTCACGACGGCCCCCTGTTGTCGAGAAAGGAGTGGGTGTGGAGCAGAGGGTTCGAGAGGATGGCGAAACAGGCGAAAGGGCAAACGGCAACAAGAAGTGTCAAAGGGCAACCCTTGGAGATTGTGGATGGGGCCGTCAGCCTCACCTTAGCCTCTTCGGCTAACAACGCACCCATAGGGAGCCTTCAACTTCGGTGATATCCTCCTCAGACCACACTTCCCGTTTGGGATGATGCCCTGTCAGCAGAAGAGATTTCCCGAGAGGTTTCGATCAAGCACGGAAGCATGATCTAGCTATGCAAGACTTTCTCATAATGCAAGATGCAGTGTGTCATCGAGTTAACTCTTCGTTATTTGCCCTGAAAAACACGAATGCTCCCAAAAGACACCACTGGCCGTCTGGGACACGCTGCCCAAGCAGCGGATGCCGTGACGTGTGTGCTTGAGCCGAAGAGCTTCCTCGCCCTGTGGCTCGCGGGAGAATGTCCTTCTGACTGGCTGCAGGTCCATCACCCATGACTCATCACACAATGAGTAAACATGGGAGGTGTGCAGCCAGTCTCCCGGGAGGGTGGGTGGCGGTCCTACCCTTTTCACCCTTTCCACCCTTTCCGCCGCAAGCACGGGGAAAGGGTCGGTGGTGATGGTGGTGGCGTGCGGGACCCGAGAACCCTCCAACTATCTCTGCGAGAGTCGGGGTGCTAAGCGGCTTTGGACACGCAAACCCTGCTCACCACACAAGCCTTGCTCAACGCTGCAGCTGTCGAGGAGAAGGCCAGAAGCCTCAGCTTGGGCGTACCACATTCCTCCACCCCTGCCTGCAACCAGAAGGACATTTGTTCACAAAAACTTCCAGGGCTAGAGCAGTGGCATATGCTGCTAACTCAGAAAGGTAAGGCGGAAGTCTAGGCACTTAACCTTTCTAGGCTTTCCTACTGTTTCAGCCAGCCTGCAGGTTTCTAGAAGGTGGCCAGGAGCCTGCTCAAAATCATAGCCCACCTGCTTCACCTCCTATGTTAATTGCTATTGATAATCTAATCCTGAAGCATTACCACATCTTTAAGTACTGCCCCTCCTGAATTTCTAAAGAAAGATGAGGTTACTGTGTATACAGCTCAGTGTTAGTATTGGGTGGACCTCTTTACACTGGTGAATGCCTGAGTAGTGTTTTTTATTCAGTGTATTTTATTTCTTTTAAAAAGTGGACTATGGGTGAGAATCAGGCGTAGTTCCTGGCCCCCAGGGGGTTCACGATCTATGAATAAAGTGGGGCGAACAGGGGTGGCAGCGGATACGTAGGGAAAGATGAAACAGTAAAAACTCTAACAATATTAAAGACATGGACATTAAATAATAAATGCACTATGAGCAATATGGTGCTGAGATGGGAGGAGCAGAGTCTGACTCCTCGTGGTTCAGAATCCAAGTGGCAGCTGCAGCCGCAGCCCTGGCCTTCCCGGCATTCTAGAAGTTGAGAAAGCTCCGCAGTGCCGCTGAATTCTTACCTTCCCTGGCCTGGAGCAGAGGTTGATGGAAAGTTCAGGAGGCATCGGGGCCGGGCAGCTGGCCTCCAGTTGGTAAGGGCATCACTATGTTGCTGCTTTCTCAGACTCATTGAAGAACTATTGACCCATATCATCGCTTCTCTAGTAATTAACTCTGTGTGGCTTACTCCTCGGGCTGGATTCCCCCCAAACCATCTTGCTTTGGGTTTAATTTTCTATTCTCAAAGTTACAAATAGTAGCAGTGGTATTTATTGAGCATCCATTGGATGCAATTCACTGTACTGTGCAGTTGGCAACGTCCACCAGAAGCTTGAGACACGTTCCCTATCAATGAGCGCACATGCTAATTTAATGGGGGAGAGAGAATTTCTGACACTGAACCCATTTTCAGAGTTTCTATCCAGGATCCATTCTTGGGTGACCAGTAAGGAGTTGGCTCTGGGGGAGAGATTTCCCCACATTTGTGATACGCATGATTTCAGCTCGCATGGATTCTTGCATGTTCAGTAGGTTGGAAGTTCCGTGAACGTAGGAAACTCTTAGTTCTGAACTTCCAACCTTACGTTCACGGGGAGTCCTTTTGGTGTGACTCTTGGAGAAAAAAAGAAAGCTGGAAGGTGACATGAAGGGGACAGACCAGACTTGGACACAGTTGTTGTTCACCATATCCCACTTGCCTCAGGACTAGGGGGTGTCCATTGCAGTTAGGAGCTGACAGGTTCAAAACCATCAGAAGGAATTTTATTTTCACATGTAGTGGTAAATTCAGTTCGTTCATTTTATCACCTGGGAAGTTAGGTTGGCCAAAGATTGGTAGCTCCAAGAGGGATTTGGACATGAGGGCCATACCAGCTTACTAAAGGGGAAATTCACGATGCTAGATGGTACAACCTTAACCCTAACCTATCATTTTTCCTTTAAGCACCATGATGCCACTGTTTTTTGGTTTGGGTTTTTTTTTGTTGTTGTTGTTCTGTTTTGTCTTTGATTAGCCTGGGTTCTAACCCCGGCTCTGTACACAGTGCTGGGGTAGATACAAGATGATCAGGTTGGACACTGTCACTGTCCCACATAGGGCTCACACTCTTAATCCCCATTTTACAGGTAGGGTGGGTAACTGAGGCACAGAGAAGTGAAGTGACTTACCCAAGGTCACGCAGCAGACAAGCGGCAGAGCCGGGGTTAGAACCCAGGTCCTCTGACTCCTAGGCCTGTGCTTTTAGAGAGAATATATAGACCTGGGCAGACCATTGGCCAAACTTAGTACTCTCTTAGGTACAAAAATTATTGAGCAGCGAGTTAGGAGTTGCCCATATTCCTTACATTTGTGGGGTTTTTTTGGTTTCTTTGACACCAAACATGAGTTGCTGACTAGTAATGAATGCTCCCTGTGGTGGTGTCTTGCGTGCTGTACTCGTATAAGATTTCTAGGTTGTAACTGCGTTGAGGTAATTGTGAGGATAGAAATTGGAATATGGAGGGGTTTTTCTAGCTGTCTTTATGACTTTCGACCGGATTACCTGACAGCCTAAGATAAAAAGAGTTGATGAATTTCACTCAGGCATGATTTGGAATGTTCCCTCTTTGTAATGTGATGAGAAATGTCCTTTCATTCTCTAATGGCCCCCTAACTCCGAATTGTAGTTTCTTTAGTTGTGTTGGGCAGGAAGTCACTGTCTTTGCAATATGAGTTGGCATTATGTCATTCTGCTGGGCTAGCGAGGGTTCTCCACACACTGGGACTTAGTGAACAGTTGGGAGATCCCTGCAGATGGGTTTGGAGTGAGGGGCCTTGGGGGGATTGTAAGCAAAGTGGGTCCCCCGGAGCCATTTGGAACTCTGCAATCTTCTGGCACTGCCATGAACTACTCTTCCCTAGTAGTTTGGGCTATCCCCAAGCTACCGAGGAATTCCAGGTCAACCAGTTTGATGTTAACTTCACCATTAGCCTCCGTTTTCAAATGTCCTAGGTTCTACCTGACTATTTCCAGGGGAGCAGTATCATCTGCAATATGCAAGGTTGCCCACTAGTGCTAACCAAAAGGCTTCTGTACTCTGTCTTAGCATTCATTAACGTGCAGCTTCCGGAGGGGAAAAACAGGCTAGTTAGTATACGTTCACGTATCAGGCTTTTGTTCCCTTGTCCTCCCTGGGATACTTCTGAGAACGCTAACGCTTTAAATTTTGTATGCCAGCCTTTCAGAGAGAATTGTAATGCCAAGGTGAAGCTTTTTATTAGAAGAAAGAAATTCATGCAACTGCCAACTGCTTAACTGCTTTCTTACTGTGTGTCTTGCTCATGACTCCCATCCCCAATACTGTTCCCCCGAATGGAACTTCCTCCTCCCCATCTTCAAAGCCCACCTTCAAATGCCTCCTTCAAGAGGCATTCCCCGAATTATCAATCCCTCAACTTTCCGATGGCGCAACCTGGTCAGTGAGCTTTGTCCATATCTACGCACCTGTTATTTAAGCAACAGGGCCCCTATTATAGCCCCTTGAAAACAGTAGGTGCTCAGTAAATGCTACCGGTGAGTCAAAAGAAAAATCAAGGTGGAGAGCTGGGGTTTGGTTTTCCTCATTATCATTTAATTTTTCATCAGTGTTCTACTACAACCCAGCCCCCACACCTCACTCCTCTAGCATCGACTTATTCTCTGTGCCTCAGTAATAAGAGTAATAATAATAAGCTTTGTGATGTTTGTTAAGCACTTGCTATGTGCCCATCCTTGTACTAAGCGTTGGGGTAGATACAAGGTAATCAAATCGGTACAGTCCCTCTCCCACTAGGGTGTCACAGTCTTTAAGTAGAAAGGAGAACGGGTATTGAATCCTCATTTTATAGATGAAGTAACGGAGGCACAGAGAAGCTAAGTGACTTGCCCAGGGTCACACAACAGACAAGTGGCGGAGCTCATCTCTCTCACCATCAACCCCTTGCTCACACACTCCCTCCTGCCTGGAAGTCCCTTCCCCTTCATCTCCTACAGACCACCACACCGCCCCTACATCTTCAAAGCCTTACTAAAATCATATCTCTTCCAGGAAGTCTTCCCTACCTCTCTTTTCTCCTAACCCCATTTTCCCTGTGTTCTGCACCATCTGTGCACTGAAATACCTATCTCCTAAGCATCTTGGGGGATTGAGACTGTGAGTCCCACGTGGGATAGGGACCGTATCCTACCCAATTGGCATGTATTCACCCCAGCGTTTAATACGGTGCCTGGCACATAGTAAGTGTTTAACAAATACCACAGTTTTATTATTACCCGACCCCCAGCACTTAGGTACATACCCTCATGCTCTATTGTTTCCCTTACCTATAACTATTCTTATTCTCTGGATTCCCTGCTACCTAGTAAGATCCTTGAGGGCGGGGATTGTGTCTACCTACTGTATTGTACTCTCCCAAGCACTTCGTACAGTGCCCTGCGCACAGTAAGTGCTCAATAAATACCATTGATTGATTGGAAAAAGGGGGATTTTTTTAGATAAGTGCCATTTTAATAGAGAGCTTTGATAATCAGGGAACTAATAACAAGAACAAATTGTGAATACAGGTAAGTGTAATGGTACACCAAGTTGGTCAGGATTAATGCTGGTTGCTTGGAGATGGGGCAGTGTTAAATGTTAGTGAAAGCTCCCTGGAAGAGGTGAGCATTGAGCTGCTGTTTAAAGGAAAGAAAAGAACCTATTAGGTGCCTTTGGGGTAGTTTGACTTGAGTGCGAGCGATAGTAAAATGACAAGCTTGATTTGAATGAAGGTTGCAGGCCGGGCAAGTTATGTGTTGGAAAAAAATGTGTAAAATGGTGATTTAAAGAAAAAAAAAATCAGATGCTGATCAGCATCTCAATCACTGTAAGCTCTATCTTTTTGTTTATGTAATTGCAGCTACAGTGATTGAACATTCTTTAGTGGGTGGGAGTATAGTATACTGAATATCAGATGTATCCTGCCAATATAATCAGACGGACAAATACATCTTTTCGTTTATATTCCAGATGAGAATATTTGGATTTTGGAAGAAAGTGTAGACAGTTTTTTTTTTCTCTCTGGAGACAAAGAATGACTCGATTGTGTTTAGATGGAATGGGATCATTTCAGTAACTTGTTGAAACATACTGGGGGTTTAATTCCACATTTATGTGTTCGTTAAAGTTTAGT
This sequence comes from Ornithorhynchus anatinus, assembly GCF_004115215.2. Taxonomy (NCBI): domain Eukaryota; kingdom Metazoa; phylum Chordata; class Mammalia; order Monotremata; family Ornithorhynchidae; genus Ornithorhynchus; species Ornithorhynchus anatinus. Next base: position 20,493,998 of record NC_041753.1, on the reverse strand, counting down.
TTTATTATTTTTGCAGCTTGACAGGTGATGCTTCGGGTGATGCTTCCGGTGATGCTTCTCGGTCAAACCTTTTTGAAGATGCTACAAGTGCACTTGGTGAGTTCCTCCTGTAGTCAGTTTTTTAAAGCTAAAGACTTAAATTGTAAAGAATGAGAGATCTGGAGAAATGTATTCAAAGGGTTTAGAATTCTTGCCCTTTTTGCTTTTGTGGGAAGTTTTTGTTTTCTAATTCTTCCTGCCTCTCAGATTCTTCTCCTTTCAGGCACTTATTAGGATGGAGTTGATAAATTTGGGGTTTGAGGGATACTGAATATAGCTACGGTTTGGGGGTCGTTTCTAATATAGTACTTGGAAAATGCCTTCTATCCACAATGGAAGCTTCCTTTGCTGCTCCTTAAAAATAGTCATGTCCCATGGCTATCATTATCCAAAGGGGGTTGAGAAGTTTGAGCCTACTAAAATGTATGTTTCAGGGGCTCAGAAAAACTCGGTAAGGTTACTAAAATGTGTGTTCACAGGCTGTTTTCTAGGGGTTTTTTTTGGATGCGAAATAGAACCCTACATAATGCCTGTGCACATACATTAGTTCTCTCACCAAGGACGCTACTAATGTAAGAAGTGAAGGTTGTTGTGTATTGGAGCAATTTATTTTACTAATTTCATTTTCCTGTTACCCCATGTTATGCATTTTTCTGACTGTTAGCCTTTCTTCTTTCTCCTTTCTGTTCTTGGCCTGCTCTTGCTTTTTGTGTTCAAAGTAAACTCCATTCCAACACGCTTCATTGTGTAGATGGATAAACATAACCAGTATACTCGTGGATGTTTGAGTGCGGTTACCCTTGGATTTATCCACACCCATCGGGGCAGTCAGGAGATGGGAGCGGAACACTGACAACCCGAGCCACCGGGTTCCCAGACTTTGCAGTGAAAGTTGCTCTGTCGGGCAAGGATTGGGAGGTGAACGGGACTTGGGTTCTCCGGCCCCATAGAATACAATGGCTCTCACCTTCGAAGGCTGGAAGTCTTTTTGGCTCAGGCTCCTCATTGCATCAACTGTTCAGATGGTAGGCTCCAGTGGAGAGGCTTCTAGCTTCCTTCCATGGTTTCTGGAGGTTTGCGGCAAGAGATGTACTACAGAGGCTTGAGGTCCCTTCCATTTGGCCACGCCGCCTGAATGGCTAGATTGACGCAGTGATTATACCAAAACCTTATACCTCCAGACTTCCCAGCAAGAGCTTCATGGCAAAGGCTGGAAATCTCTCCCAACCAGTCAACGTGGTAGTGCAGGTGTAAAACTGTGAGAGAGACTTAGATTTGGGGTTACTAACATTCCCTATACTTGGACTGTGAGCCCATCACTGGGCAGGGATTGTCTCTATCTGTTGCCGAATTATACATTCCGAACGCTTAGTACAGTGCTCTGCACATAGCGCTCAATAAATACTATTGAATAAATGAATGAATAAATAAAAAGGTGTGGGCCTTTCCTTTCAGAGCAACCGGTGCATTCATTTCTTTTAATTGTTCTTATCAATAAAATTGCCAATAAATATAGGTCTTGTCTTACTTGCCCATTTCACCCCCTATTTCTATGTGCTTAAAAAAATGCCTTTTCTTTCAAACCAGGCCTTGTTTTGTATTTTCTAAAAAAAGGAAAAAAAAATACCTTAGATGGTGAATATCAAGGTCTCAAGAACATAAAGGGTTGAAACAAATAGCAATTGGTTTGAACTAGCCTTATTACGTGCTTGTGCCAGGCAAACCAGATTTGGCTGCTGGTGGGTGGATTTGCAGAACCTGTGGAGCAAGATCAGACCATAGTACAGCTGACTAGTAGTAATGGTATTTTATTAAATGTTTACTGCAGACAGAGCACTGTACTAAGCGCCGGGAGGATATACAGGTGGGAATTAGACATGGTCCCTGTCCCTCTGGGTTGGGGGTGGGGGAGGGGTGTTCACAATCTAAAACTGTACTTGGCAATACTTTCTTTGTAACTGATTTTCAACACAGAATAATTAAGAACTTTTATTTTTCAACTGGAAAAAAAATAACTTGAGCCATAAAGAAGCTTGAATGTGCTTGATGCCATCTGCCTGCCTACATTAGCCTTCAGAGATAGAAATATATATATGTTTGCCAAAGGGCCAGCTCCACAGCAGGGGCCATAGGCAGCTTTGCCTAATTGCCTTTTTATCTAATGAAAATTGCCCATGCTTTGTTCCACTCTTTCAGTCTTTTCTTCTAAATTGTGAAAAAGAGAAACCATTAGACTTCTGGAACATTGTTCATCCCATTCTTTAAACTGGCTGATGTTGCTGCCTTAGATTCACAAATATGCAAAAAAAAAAAAATTTTTTTTTTGCAGGTGCTTAATAGATACTTTTACTACCACTGCTCCCACTAGATCTGCTAGCCTAACCTTACTCTCAGCTCTATGCTGCTGTGGTTGTTCCCTCCGGGTTCTTCGTTATTAATCTTTCTAGTCCTTTCATTTTTTTATTTTTTTTCATTATTGTCTTGAAATATTTCCAAGCCAGATGTCCCTTACTCCACCCATGTGAATTGATACTTGTTTGAGGCTCATCATCCGTGGTATGATTTAAAACTGTTATTTGGTCAACAGATAGTTCGTTGACCCTCAATCAATAGTATTTACTAAATACCGACGGTGTGCGGAGCACTGCGTTGAGCACTTGGGAGACTATATTAGGATACATATGGAATACAGTAGAGTATGTCATCCTGGTCCCCAATCAGCTTACAGTGGAACAGGAGAGACAGACACTAAAATGTATTATAAATTATAGATTGGAGAAAGAGGAAATGGGATATAAATGCATGATTTAGTGCTTTAGTATGGTAGGTAAGTTATGGGTGTACATTCTGTGGGAGGTTGTGAGTACCTAAGTGTTTAGTTGGTGCTGATGTGTCAGTTGCAGGGATATAAACTGAGGTTAGAAATTGAGGGAAAGGCCTCCAGGAGATGATTTCCTAAGGGCTTGGAAGATGGGGAGATCAGCCAGGTGGGAAGGGTTGGTGAGAGGTCGGGTTGGCGAGGGAGGTGGAATCCAGTTAGGAAGTTAGGAAGCAAGGGATTGGTGATGGGAAAGATGAAAATTAGGCACAGTGTTGTGTGGAACAGCGAGAGGCACGAAAAGTGTGAGCTGGGATGTAGGGGGGAAGAGTGCATTAGGAGGAGTGAGAGAGCTTAGGGAGTGCTTTAAAACCAATGGTGAGGTATTTCTGCTTGGCTACAGTATTTGATTTTACAGACTGCTAGATTCCATGACCTTGTCTAGAGTAATAATTTCTAACCATATCTCTCTAGGGAGCCAGAGATCAAACCAAACCACAATGGATGGTTAGTGACAGTTTCTTGACTTGGATATGATGAGTGGAGAAAATTTCTGTTTGGTACAGAGAATATATATTATAAACATGTTTAATAACTTTAGGCCTAGAATTAAATGCAGTTCCCCTTGGCCTGGAACTTCCCGTCCTTAATGAGCATTTCAGAATCAAACATGAGCATATTAGAATGAAATAAATGGAATGTTGGCTAATGTAGGTTGACATACTTATAAAGTGGTCTTTATGAAGGGGAACGCAACTAGTTGTATGTCCTGATTTTTCATTAAGACTGCTTTGTGTTCATTTCTTTAAAGTTTGACCCTTTTTTTAAAAAAAACAAACAACCTTTTATCTCTTTTTTTTTTTAGTGACAGGTCAATCTTATGAGAACATGGTGACTGAGATCATGTCAATGGGCTATGAACGAGAACAAGTAATTGCAGCCCTAAGAGCCAGCTTCAACAATCCTGACAGAGCAGTGGAGTATCTTTTAATGGTGAGCTGTTAATTTCATCTATATTTTCACCTTTTAGCTTAGTATTTTTGACTTGGATCGCAAGAGGAATTCATCTTTGTATTACCTGGTGCCAGAAAGTAACACAACCTCTAACAGATAAGGTAAAACTAACTGGAGTCCCTGAATATTAAATCCAGAGACTGAATCTGAGAATTTCATAAATGAGAAATGATCTTGTGCAACATGATTTTTAAAGAGATTTTAAATTCAGAGTTCTCTTATGCACCAAAACTCGATATTGTAGGAAAATGTAAATTGTAAGTAATTTTATTGGGTTAATGGTAGACTTAGATGAGGTTAAACCAGGCTTGAGGAAGCATTTTGTGGATCTGAAACAGCTTGAAAATATTTGGGGGATGTGGTCTTATTTACTGGCAATGCCCCGCTAGGTTTTCATGGGATACTAGGTGATTCTGCTGATCAATTAATTCTATTTGAGTGTTTACTATGTGCAGAGCACTGTACTAAGCGCCTAAGACAGTATAATATAACAAAGTTGGTAGGCACATTCTCTGCCCACAGTGAGCTCACAGTCTAGAGGGGGAGATGGATATGTACCTTAAGTGCTGTGGGGCTAAGGGAGGGGTGCATAAAGGGAGCAAATCAGGGCGACACAGAAGGGAGTGGAAGTAAAAGAAAAGAGGGCTTAGCCAGGGAAGGCCTCTTGGAGAAGATGTCCCTTCAATAAGGCTTTGAAGGTGGAGAAAGGAGTAACTGTCGGATATGGAGGGGGAAGGCGTTTCAGACCAGAGGCAGGGTGTGGGTGAGAGGTCGGTGGCAACATAGATGAGAGCGAGATACAGTGAATAGATTGGCATTAGATTGATTGATAGATTGGCATTGGTATTAAGTTTGAGGTGTCGGTGGAGCATCCAATTAGAGATGTCTTGAAGGCAGGAAGAAATGAGAGACTGCAGAGAGGGAGAGAGAGAAGGGCTGGAGATGTAGATTAGGGAATCATCTGCATTCAGATGGTAGTGGGAGCGAATGAGTTCTTCAAATATGTGTGTTTATATGGACAATACAAGGGGACTCAGAACTGAGCCATGAGGGACTCCCACAGTTAGAGGATGGGAGGCAGAGGAGGAGCCCGCGAAAGAGACTGAGAATGAGCGGCCAGAGAGCTCGGAGGAAACCAGGAAAGGACAGCGTCAGTGAAGCCGAGGTAGGATAATGTTTCCAGGAGAGGGGGGTGTTTGACAGTGTCAAAGGCAGCTGAGAGGTCAAGGATCATTAGGAGTACAGGCTCTTGGATTTGGCAAGAAGGGTATCATTTGTGACCATTGAGAAGGTGGTTTCTGTGGAGTGAAAGGGGCGGAAGCTAGATTGGAGGGGATCAGGAAGAGAATTGGAGGAGAGGAACTGGAGACAGTGGGTGTAGACAACTCGCTCAAAGAGTTTGGAGAAAAATGGTAGAAGGGAGATGGGGCAATAAGTTGAGGAAGCCATGGGACGAAGGGGGTGGTTTTTAGGATAAGGGTTACATGGGCATGTTTGAAATGGGGAAGACGCCATTGAAGAGTGAATGGCTGAGGATGTCAGTTGAGGAGGGAAGAAGGGAGTGGGCAAGTGTTTTGATAAGGTGTGAAGGAACGGGGTCAGAGTCACAGGTGGAGGGGGTGGATTTTGAGAGAAAGCAGGAGGAGGCACTGTTGGCAAAGATGGGAGAGTTGAAGAAAGGGCAGGAGGAGGAAGGGACTGGAGAGGGAGGCAAGTTTTTAGAGAGGCCCGCCTGATAGTTGCAATTTCCTAGGATTGTGATCCCATTAGTCTTGGCCAGTTCAGTTGGCAACTAGCTCATGGAAAGAGATGAGGATGTGAGCAGAAGTGTCATTAACATGAAAGTTGGCAAAATCTACGTTAAGGTCAATTTAGTGTGAATTAAATTGGAAGAACAGTTGAAGGCAATCCAATACTCAGTCCGTTTAGTTGGCTTTTTTAAGTTTGACTTTAGTAGTGCTTAATTGTTGTTTTTCACACAGCCTTAGGTGGTCTGAATCCTTCTAATTGGTGGACGTGGAAGGTGTCATACTTGTTCTCTAAACTTAGAACATATTTTACTACAGGTTATATATTCCTTTTCATTTCTGCCTTGGGACTCTGCTTTATTTGGTACTGCCGATGTTTACATCTACCATTTTACAGGCTTGGATGAATATGGTGTGTAGTTTTCTTGCTGAAGTAAACAAATTGTAAGAAAAATTCTAATTGGATCCTTCACTGGTTGCCAATTCAATTGCATGTGAAACTAACATATGACTTCCTCTCTGTTTTTATGGTTAACTGAGATGACCTTATGTTTTATTCTCTGTGGTTGGGTGTTAAATGCATTCATTCCATTTTGTTTTCTTTCAGAATCAGTTTAGAATTAAGGGAGTGGTGCAAGACCTAACTTTATCTGCTTGTTTTGGCATTAACTAGGTGTTTGAGGCAGGTTCTAGGGAGACGTTTGCATTCAGATGAGAGGAGAGTTTGATCAAGCTCAACAGAAAATCACAGATAATAATTGTGGTCTTTGTTAAATGCTATATGCCAAACATTGTTCTGAGCACTAGGAAAAACAAGGTAATCAGGCCAGACACAGTCCCTGTCCCACATGGGGCTCATAGTCTTAATCCCTGCTTCACAGATGAGGTAATTGAGGTACAGAGAAGTGAAGTGACTTGCCCAAGGTCACACAGCAGACGTGTGGCAGAGCCGGGATTAGAACCCAGATCTTTCTGACTCCCACACTTTTGCCATATCCACCAGGCCACACTGCTTCTATAGATACCTCTATAGATATTTTAAAATACATGACTTCATTATACTAAAGTTTTGAAGTACCCAATGACAGTATGTAAATGTCTAAGAAGTTTTGGTCATTTGAACTCCTGTTTCCAGTGTCATAAAAATTCTTTAAAGTTTGTGCCATGCAGGCAATAAACAACTAAAGGAGCCCTATTGTATTGGGTGAGTACTTGTCATTCAAAGAAAGAAAACAGTGATGACATACTTTGTGAGTTCAGTGTATCACTTTTTCTTTTTCTTTTTTTCCATTTTGGGGTTTATAGGCAAGGAGGGATATAATCTCCTTACCTAATGGATAAATGGCATTTATGGGATAAGCATCTGCAGATTTATTAATGTAGTGCTTGATGTCCTCACTTTGAAGTTTCTTTGAAAGTCTGCATTGAAATCTAATTTAAGTAACAATTAGTCTTCTGTTTTCTACCCACTAATCCATATGTCTGTGAGCTTAGTTCGTGGTTTAATTTGTGGCCCAAGCACATTCATATATGTAAGTTCATATTTCACCCCCTTCGCAGATCTGTAAGAAAAGGTAAGCCTAGTAGTTTTTTTTTTTTTAAAGTTTAATAAGCAGTGGGTGGGACCTGTTTGAGTATGACGATCTTTTTTCCTTGAATGTTTTATGAGCGACATTGCTGTTAATTTCAAAGTACAATGAATGCCAGGTATGTTGCCACTTCATTTTCAATATTGTATAAAAGTGATTTGATGTGGGACAGGGACTGTTTTTTTGGTGGTTGTTTTTTTTTGTTTGCTGTATGGTATTTAAGTGCTTGCTATGTGCCAGACACTGTACTAAGCCCTGGGCTAAATACAAGCTAATCAGTTTGGACACAGTCCCTGTCCCACACAGGGCTCAGTCTTGATCCCCATTTTCCAGATGAGGTAACTGAGGCACAGAAAAGTTAAGCGACTGGCTCAAGGACACAGAGCAGACAATAATAATAATGGTATCTGTTAAGCGCTTATTATGTGCCTAGCACTGTTCTTAAGTTCTGGGGTAGGTATAAGGTAAGCAGGTCGTCCCACGTGGGGCTTACATTCTTAATCCCCATTTTACAGATGAGGTAAATTAGGCCCAGGGAAGGTAAGTGGCTTGCCCAAGGTCACAGCAGACAAGTGGCGGAGCCGGGATTAGAACCCATGACCTCTGACTCCCAAGCCCATGCTCTCCGCTAAGCCATGTGGTGGAGCCGGGGTTGGAACCCAGGTCCGGGCTCGTGCTCTGCCCACTAGGCCGTGTGGCTTCTCTGTTGGCTGAAACTCACTGCATCTGACCTGATTAACTTGTATCATCCTCAGTACCTAGAACAGCGCTTAGCACATAGTAAGTGCTTAACAAATACCACAATTATTATGTTTAAACCCAATGGTTCCTTGACACTATCTTCTCCTCCCCCCCCCCCCCCCCATGCCTCTCTTGTTAGACCCTATATTTCTACCCGGCTTTTGTATGGCAGATAAGGGTGGTGGTTTTGGTGAGTGGGGAGGGGAAGGTTTCAAAATGGATTGTGAGCATTGGTGTCAACATTTCACTTGGAGTGCAGGGGAGGAATGGAGGACTGGAGTTTTAAGAGGGCTGGAAACCGGGAGGGGATGATCCAGGCCAGAGGCCACCATTTGGGGGTCTTTTCAGCACTGCTCAGAAGTCCTCCATTTTGTCTTGTTCAAACCAGGATGAGCGAAGCTGGTTATCCAGTTCCAAACAGCTGTGGGGGTGATTGACCCCCATGGAATTGGGGTCTTGTGTCTGTGAGCCTTTGGCAGTGATCAGTGACATAATATGAAGCCTTCTCATCGTAGGCGGGAATTTAAAGCTTGGACATTGCGTGTGTTTTAGGGCATCCCTGGAGATCGAGAGAGTCAGGCTGTGGTTGATCCCCCTCAAGCAGCCGGTACCGGTGCTGCGCAATCCTCCGCGGTGGCCGCAGCTGCAGCAACTACTGCGACAACTACTTCTACAACTTCTGGAGGTAAAGCAGAGTCTCTCGGTGAGGAGGGTGGGCCGTGTCTCAAATGGAAAGGAAAGGAGAAGAGAAAGCCAGTGCTGGTTAATTATACTGTAATGTCACTTACTCTGATTTCGATTTCAGATGAAAATAATTTAGGTGGGAAAATGTGCTCTTTTGTATTCTCAGACAAACTAGAGGCATACTGAAGTAAAAGCAGTAACTGGCCCTCTCCCCCCTTTCTTCCCTGGAACTCTCATTGTTTTACCTTTTCTTGTAAAAGGGAAAAATCCCTAGGCAAATTTGAATCATTAAACTTCCCATCGTGACATATCAATTATGCCATATTTTGAAGAGAGTATACATTCATGTACAGTGTAAGTATGGCGCTCTGTAGGTCAAAAATTCTTAAACTAGGAAACTTCAGTGATCTGCATGTAAAACACCTTTGGTACACTGCATGTTTCTCTTGGAAATAGGGAAAATTGAGTTCAGCGAGAGTGGTATCTAACTCTTAATTCAAAGGATCTGTTTTTGTAAAATTTTTGGTTTCAGACTGCAGTTGTTTAGAATAATCAAATAGCTATTTGGTTTGTCATAATACCTAATTTGTGGTTTCTTCCATCGTCTTTGATACTTGAAATCGTTGAACTTAAATTTCAGTTGGTATGTTAGGTTTACTTTAATCCATTTAGCCTTGTATATTTTCAAACGAGAATACCTTATAATCGACCAAAATCTACCCACTAATGGTAACTAAATCTCAATCTTGTGGTTAATGTTGAAATTGCCCCTCCCTTTCAGTCAAATTTGAGGATGCTCATAATAACCCTCCCCTCTCCTCTACCCCCCACCCCCACCCCCATCATTTTTCAGATACTTCCCATTGCAGGATCTTACCTACTTTTTATTTAAAGATTTTAAACAATATTTTAAAAAAGTAATGGCAGGGTGCTGAATGGAGGTGGGGGGAGGAATGGGGGTACTTGTGCATTTCCAGAGAATCCTTTAGGAAATAGGCTCCTACTTAATATTTTATTTTTCATTTGAATAGTATGTATTCTGGAAGAATATTTTTCCCTAAGCTGTTCTCTACTGCTGTTGCCTAACTGTGGACGTGCTCTTAAGTAATAGTTTCCAAAACTGACTTGCTTCTTGGAGTGATCTCTGCAGTTTGTGAATTTAACTCATTTAATCTCTTAGTGTCTATAGCAGGCCTTTAAAATGTATGATTACATTTTTAATGAAAAAAAAGCTATCTAGTCCTCCTGAAAATCCTTTCTCCCAGAACGTTCCCCAACTTAATTTCCACCATCTAAAATTGTCGACCCAACTGCCATTCTTACCACTTATAGCTAAACAACAATTCTTAGCAATCTTGTAACAATATTTTCACTTTATTCATCTTTCCGTAGTTTGTTTTTACCAACTGTAGCTTTGTACTTTCTCCTGCTTCCACTCATTGTAAACACTCTGTTTCCGCTTATCAATCGTACTTATTGAGCGTTTACTATGTGCAGAGCACTGTATTAAGAGCTTGGGAGTACAACGCAACAGAGTTGGTAGACATGTTCCCTGCCCACAATGAGCTTACTGTCTGGAGGGGAAGACAGATATTAATATAAATAAGTTACAGGTAGGTATATAAGTGCTGTGGAGCTGGGGAGGGGTGAATAAACAGAACAAGTGCAAGGGTGATGCAGGAGGGAGTGGGGAAAGTGGAAATGAGGGCCAGAAATGGTGTCTTTTCCTATATTTGATTTTCTCAAGTGTTTAGTACAGTGCCCTACAGAAAGGCACACCATAACTACTATTGATTGATCGCATATATTATGTATTTCAGGTCATCCACTTGAATTTTTGAGGAATCAGCCTCAGTTCCAACAGATGAGACAGATTATCCAGCAAAACCCTTCTCTGCTGCCAGCGCTGTTACAGCAGATAGGACGAGAGAATCCTCAGCTCCTACAGGTGACTTTAGCAGCAGTGTCGGGCTTCAGTAATCCCTTTAGGGTATTGGTACAGGATTCTGAAATAAGTCATTGAGCATGATCCTTCCACCTATTCATTTCTAAACATGAGTCAGGGCTCATGAGTTCGAATCCCAGCTCTGCCACTTGTCAGTTGTGTGACTGTGGGCAAGTCACTTAACTTCTCTGTGCCTCAGTTCCCTCATCTGTAAAATGGGGATTAAGACTGTGAGCCCCACGTGGGACAACCTGATTCCCCTGTGTCTACCCCAGCGCTTAGAACAGTGCTCGGCACATAGTAAGCGCTTAACAAATACCAACATTATTATTTCTTCAGCCTCCCTCCTTCTGATCTCTCAGACCTTCTCTAACAGATCCCCAAACCATTTCTCTAGCATGTATTAATGTACAGTCACTAATAATAATAATAACAATAATGTTGGTATTTGTTAAGCGCTTACTATGTGCAGAGCACTGTTCTAAGTGCTGGGGTAGACACAGGGGAATCAGGTTGTCCCACGTGGGGCTCACAGTCTTAATCCCCATTTTACAGATGAGGTAACTGAGGCACCGAGAAGTTAAGTGACTTGCCCAAAGTCACACAGCTGACAAGTGGCTGAGCCAGAATTCAAACCCATGATCTCTGACTCCAAAGCCCGTGCTCTTTCCACTGAGCCATGCACTATTTAGAGTTGATGAGTAGACTACTTGGAGTGCTGAGGTAGTGTAGCCCAGCTAGAAAATTCCAGCTCATCAATCTGCAGAAATAGATTTCTCAGCTAGTTCTTAGTTTCTAAGGCGCACTATTCTTCCCTGTTTATGTTCATAACTCGCAGCTGCCACTCAGAAGGTCCAAAAATGCTAAATTTCAGTATATTGTTTTCTTCTGTCCTCCAATACACCACAGCAAATCAGCCAACACCAGGAGCATTTCATTCAGATGCTAAATGAACCAGTTCAAGAATCTGGAGGTCAAGGAGGAGGTGGAAGTGGCAGTGGAGGAGTAGCAGAAGCTGGAAGTGGTCATATGAACTATATTCAAGTAACCCCTCAGGAAAAAGAAGCTATAGAGAGGGTAAGTAGTAGGAGTCCCACACTGAATCCTGTATTAAATGTCAAATTACAATATTTCAAATGTTGGTATTGTATATAGCGTGAGCTTTCATCAAGACTTTGTCCTCTTTTTACTGAGAAATGGAATTGTGAACACCTTTGAAAATAATGCTTTGAATTTCCATAGCACTTGCATATTCTTATTTCTGACCTCTCACATATCCCTGTAAGGTAAGGAAAGGCAGGAATTATCCCTGTTTTACAGCCGAGCAGACCTGAAGCCCAGAGAGATTGTGACCTGTCCGTAGTCACATAGCATGCTTCTTTTGGGTCAGTGGTCTTGTAAGGATGAAATGATGACGGTAAGCAGATTGAGAATGTGTCTTGCAGGCCTATTGTAACCTTGCGAGCTACTGCTTTGCGGCACAGCCTCTTGTGCATCATTCTTAAAACAACATCTTACTGGGTCATGACACGTGAGAAGCGGACAGACAGCCAATCTCCTGTTATGCTCTACATTGGATGCTTATTAGAGCACTGCGGGTAGTTTGGGACATCACCCTATATAAAGCACGTGGAGAAATGAGAAGTTCCAGAGAAGTGACAAAAATGATTAAAGGAGTGGAAAAGGGTAAAGAAATTAGTAGTTTTAGCCTGGAGAAGCGACAGCTAAGAGATGGCTTAAAGGCTTGAAATATATGACAGGTTTTTAAGGAGAGAATGCTTACCAGTTTTCTAAGCCCAGAGGACCAAACAAAAGAAAATGGATTAAAATTGCCCCGTGGGAGATTTTGATTGGACAGGACTGTCACAGCTGCTCACATTATTGCCATAAAACACCATTCAAAATACAGCATGTGGTTCCCCTCAAACCTCCAGTGGCCAACCATTCTTTCCCCCCTTAAACAAAAACTCCTAACCATTGGCAGTGTCTCAACTGTATAAGGAAAAGCACATACAACTACCTGGCCCAGAGAGTTTAGCCGTTCAACCTGTCTGCGGGCAGGAGACCGAGCCAGGTGATTTCCTGAAGTCCGTTGTAGCTCTATAATACTCTAGTCTGGAATCTATAAGGGCTTCCCCCCACCCCCACCCTTAAATATCTAGTCCTGTCCTGTAAGGGAATTCGTGAATGTTATTCTTTCATCCTGACATTTGGGTGTGTTTAGGCACATTGTGACTTGCCACGTGTTCTATGTGGCAAATGAAATTGTTGCCCAAATCTGTGGAACTTTGTTCTGCCCCTGCTTGTACTTCACATACGAGGTCAGAAAGGAGCGGGGGGCAGCTGTGGACTTCGAGCGGGCCAGAGCGAGGCTAAACGTGAGCAGCCAGTAGGGGCCGTCAACCTTGGCAGGAGCATTTGACCCTGGGGCGGGGGAAAAGGGCTGGGGCAAAGGGATTGTGAAACCAGCTAGGTGGGGTTAACACCTGCTAGACACCACAGGCGAGGACTGCTGGTAGTGCTAGGGCTTAAATAAACAGGTAAGCAGAAGGGAATCGGTGGGATGCGCAGAGCCAGACAACTGCTAAGGTAGCACATCCTGGGTGAGCCATGGGAGGTCCCGTAAATCTCAAGTCTAGGGGCCTGAGTTACCCTGCAGGAGCAGCGTTGCTTAGTGGAGAGAGCACAGGTCTGCGAATCAGAAGGACCTGGCTTATTCATTCATTCATTCATTCAATAGTATTTATTGAGCGCTTACTATGTGCAGAGCACTGTACTAAGCGCTTGGGATGAACAAGTCGGCAACAGATAGAGACAGTCCCTGCCGTTTGACGGGCTTACAGTCTAATCGGGGGAGACGGACAGACAAGAACAATGGCACTAAACAGCGTCAAGGGGAAGAACATCTCGTAAAAACAATGGCAACTAAATAGAATCAAGGCGATGTACAATTCATTAACAAAATAAATAGGGTAACGAAAATATATACAGTTGAGTGGACGGGTACAGTGCTGTGGGGATGGGAAGGGAGAGGTGGAGGAGCAGAGGGAAAAGGGGAAAATGAGGCTTTAGCTGCGGAGAGGTAAAGGGGGGATGGCAGAGGGAGTAGAGGGGGAAGAGGAGCTCAGTCTGGGAAGGCCTCTTGGAGGAGGTGATTTTTAAGTAAGGTTTTGAAGAGGGAAAGAGAATCAGTTTGGCGGAGGTGAGGAGGGAGGGCGTTCCAGGACCGCGGGAGGACGTGACCCAGGGGTCGACGGCGGGATAGGCGAGACCGAGGGACGGCGAGGAGGTGGGTGGCAGAGGAGCGGAGCGTGCGGGGTGGGCGGTAGAAAGAGAGAAGGGAGGAGAGGTAGGAAGGGGCAAGGTGATGGAGAGCCTTGAAGCCTAGAGTGAGGAGCTTTTGTTTGGAGCGGAGGTCGATAGGCAACCACTGGAGTTGTTTAAGAAGGGGAGTGACATGCCCAGATGGTTTCTGCAGGAAGATGAGCCGAGCAGCGGAGTGAAGAATAGACCGGAGTGGGGCGAGAGAGGAGGAAGGGAGGTCAGAGAGAAGGCTGACACAGTAGTCTAGCCGGGATATAACGAGAGCCCGTAATAGTAAGGTAGCCGTTTGGGTGGAGAGGAAAGGGCGGATCTTGGCGATATTGTAGAGGTGAAACCGGCAGGTCTTGGTAACGGATAGGATGTGTGGGGTGAATGAGAGGGACGAGTCAAGGATGACACCGAGATTGCGGGCCTGCGGGACGGGAAGGATGGTCGTGCCATCCACGGTGATGGAGAAGTCTGGGAGCGGACCGGGCTTGGGAGGGAAGATGAGGAGCTCAGTCTTGCTCATGTTGAGTTTTAGGTGGCGGGCCGACATCCAGGTGGAGACGTCCCGGAGGCAGGAGGAGATGCGAGCCTGAAGGGAGGGGGAGAGGACAGGGGCGGAGATGTAGATCTGCGTGTCATCTGCGTAGAGATGGTAGTCAAAGCCGTGAGAGCGGATGAGTTCACCGAGGGAGTGAGTGTAAATGGAGAACAGAAGAGGGCCAAGAACTGACCCTTGAGGAACTCCAACAGTTAAAGGATGGGAGGGGGAGGAGGCTCCAGCGTAGGAGACCGAGAATGATCGGCCAGAGAGGTAAGAGGAGAACCAGGAGAGGACAGAGTCCGTGAAGCCAAGGTGAGATAAGGTATGGAGGAGGAGGGGATGGTCGACAGTGTCAAAGGCAGCAGAGAGGTCAAGGAGGATCAGAATGGAGTAGGAGCCATTGGATTTGGCAAGAAGGAGGTCATGGGTGACCTTAGAGAGAGCAGTCTCGGTAGAGTGGAGGGGACGGAAGCCAGATTGGAGGGGGTCTAGGAGAGAATGGGAGTTAAGGAATTCTAGGCATCGATTGTAGACGACTCGTTCTAAGATTTTGGAAAGGAAGGGTAGTAGGGAGATAGGACGATAACTGGAGGGGGAAGTGGGGTCAAAAGCGGGTTTTTTTAGGATGGGGGAGACGTGGGCATGTTTGAAGGCAGAGGGGAAGGAGCCCTTGGAGATTGAGTGGTTAAAAATAGAAGTTAAGGAAGGGAGGAGGGCAGTCCCAGCTCTGCCTCTTTTCTGTTGTGTGATCTTTGGCAAGCCACTTCACTTCTCTGGGCCTCAGTTACTTCACCTGGAAAATGGGGATTGAGAGTATGAGCCCCATGTGGAACAGGGACTATGTCCAATCCGATTTGCTTGGATCCATCCCAACGCTTAGTACAGTGCCTGGCACATACCACAATTATTATTAGTAGTAGTAGCAGTACACTGACATCAAGTCACACCCAGTCGAGGACAGGTAAGCCCGGACAGTTCCCAACCTCTCTATCGCAACCCCTTTCCCCATTTGTGGAGGTTTCGAGCTTTTGGAGTCTTGGCATGGTAGTTCATCACACACGCAATTGTCTCCTGAAGCTATTTGAACAGACCCCCAAGAAGTCTCAAGGGCGGTCTCTCACACGATGTTGTATCTACCCAGACATGAGCCTGGAGCCAATTTCCATCTGGTTTAGGCACCAGGAGTGCATACTGGGTATTGGATGGGGTTGAGACTGGGCCAGGTTGAACTGAGTTGGCATTGAGCCTTCCGTTTCATGTAAGACTCTAGTGGCAGGAAGAACATGAGCAGTGGAGGAAGCCAGATGACCAGAAGGGTTAGAAAATATCAGGGGGAGGAAGGGAGAAGAAAAGTGAGGGGAAGCGGTAGACAACCTGAGAAAAACATGAAATTTTCATAGAGAGTACACAGCGTCTCAGCTACTGTAGAATCTATTTACTAAGTAAGGGGAGGATGAATATCTTCAATGTTTTTGAAAAATGAAAAAAAAAGACCCACTTGCTTAATCACTTAATCTAAAAAAAGAAAACTGAAAGGCAGCACTCAGCGAAGGACTAAATACTATGATACGACGTTACTGTGCTAGAATCGGAGTAGGAGAGATAAAATTAAGCACATCTGCCACCAAATTTCTTCTCAATAGAGTTTAAGATCTTGAAGGCTTTCCTGTTTGGTATTGATCATCACATTGGTTTTTTTGAATCGTAATGTCAGCAATGCTATGGTAGGCATTTATACACTAAAAAAAATGAAAACGTGTAATAATTTGCTTTGTTTTACTAAACCCATTTTTTCCCTCCTTCTCCAGTTAAAGGCGTTAGGATTCCCTGAAGGACTTGTGATACAAGCGTATTTTGCTTGTGAGAAGAATGAAAATTTGGCTGCCAATTTTCTTCTACAGCAGAACTTTGATGAAGATTGAAAGGAGAGACTTTTTAATCTCACTTCACACCAGTGCATTACACTAACTTTGTTCACTGGATTGTCTGGGATGATTTGGGCTCATATCCACATTACTTGGTATAAAATTGTAGAAGGCTTGGGTGGGGAGGGAGGGATACAAAAAAAAAAATAGGGCAGGGATAAGTACAGTGCATGTCTGCTTTAAATTAGCAGATGCAGCAAAGCCACAGTGTAAAATACTCTACAACCAAAAATCAGCTTTTGCAGATATTTAGTTCCTTCTATAACTGTAGGTGACCTTCCTAGGTTTTCACTCTTTTTAGCGTACTAGATCCAGAAATTTAGTGTAATGCCCTGTTTCATCTTTCTTTTGATTTAACATTGGTTTTGGAAAGAGCCTTTGCTATCTAGAATCTAGAGTCTCATGGCAACACTGGAAAATGGCTTTGTGAAATTCAAAAGATTTTTGGAGCAATTGTAAACATAAATGCCAAATTATAGGTGGTTATTTTTGCTGCTTCAGATATGTATAAGATTAGTGTACGCCCATTCTTCGTGTTAATGTTGGGGAAGCAACCTTTTTCTTCAAGTGAAAAGCATTACTGTTTTAAAATTTCTTGTTCATTGAATGTGAGATCTCTTCTGACATGATTTGAGAAGCTGTCACAAAACAGGCAAAGTTATTTTCCTGTTTGCATTTTTTTCTTTTGGAAAAAAATGGTAGATATCTAATTACTATTTACTTCAACATTACAGCAGTAAAAGTTTTAAAACAACCATTGCATGTTGCTTTTGATGTATCCCTTTTCGTGATTTGAGCACTTTTTGGGCCAATGGAGAAAACACAGCATTCACTCTCCCTACCCTGCCCAGAGAAAAGTATTTAAACAATTCAAGGCGCACTACCTTTTTTCAGATCATGAAAAGGTGATCGAACATAGTTCTCTAATAGAAATGTCTCAAAATTAGATTTCTGATATTAGTAGAATTATTTTCTCAAATGACAAGGTATGATCAACTGAAGCTATTGACTTTGTCATGCTTTTGAAAAGAACACAGAACGCTTTTCAACATCTTTTCTTAAAGACATGTTTGGCAAAATATTTTGAGAGGGTTGGGAATTGGAAGAAGATGGGAGAATATCAAACTCTAGAAAAGAGGCAGTCGAGACATCACAGCATATTAAAAGAGAGCTTTTAACATTGTTTAATTTTTCTCCCTCTTTTGGGGTAAGCCCTTGTAAATCTTGGGGTTTGAATCATTATGAGAGGGGTTAGACGGCTACACTTTTGCTTCTCAAAGATGTTTTGGCCTAACAAATCTTTAACTAAGAATTCATTTTAAATTTATCTGACTCTGTGATGCTGAGTAGGAAAATGAAGTTTGCACAGGTTTATCCCTGCAGTGACCTCTTGCAGTACAGTACCTTTAGTACAGCTTGATAATGATGCTTTTTGAGCTTCTATGTCATGCATTTGTTATCTTCTCTCCTATGAAATAAATCAAATCACGATTTTTTGCCACAATGTGATGATGTGGTTTAATTTTAAAATGACCGTATTTATCATCAGTGACTTTGACAGTTTGTCAGGATGGTAAGTGAAAATTCACTCTGGGTATCACATCTAAATTCAATAATGTTTCTGAAGCAGTGGAGAAGACTAAGCTGAATTCAGCTCCATCGTCATTGCTTACTTGTCTCTCTGACTGCCATTGAGGGTCAAAAGCAAATGTCTGCGAGAAACCTTATGATGCCGACAGATGAAATTGAAGCAAAAACTGATCTTTGGGCCTCAATTTGGACCTCGTAGCTGTTAGCCTTCTGTTTCTAGTGTATAATTTCAGCTGTTCACCTGTTCTTTTAGCCCCTTGCTAGTAATTGGGGTAATGCCAACTTAAGAACCTGACAAGGGAGCACCCGAAGAATTGTTTGAGCCATATAAGAATAGTGCATTAAATGTGTTTGATCTCCCCCCCACCCCCACCCCCACCCCCCCTCAATTTACTCTTGGGCCCAAGTAGCCTGGGAAGACTGCTTCATAAGCACTGCCGATAAATCTACTGATCTTTCTATTTTAGAACTCGATCCATTACCAACCCTGAAAGGAATATTCATAGCCAGATTGTCTCTGAGTAGTACCGTTTTTAATGGCAGAGGTGCTCTGATGGCATCAAGAGGTTTGCTACTTTGTTTATGGCGGAAAATGGACTATTCCAAGCTCAGTTTGTTTAAAGCTTGCTGTGGGGCAATCAAGATACTCTAAAGAACTCCCTCTGAACATTCAGAAATAGTTTTGCACGGATGACCCTCCAACCCCCACCCCCAGGCAGTGGCCACTTGGAATCAAGAGCCAAAGGGGTTGCCCTGGTGCTGAACTCACCTTCAATGGGTGGCCAACACTTTGGAGTTGATTTTGATCATCCAGCTGCGGTCTCAGCAACCAGGAAGAAGGCACTGAAAAAGAAGTGCGATAGGCAGCCATTGGGATTTTGATTCTTGGGCTGGAATCGTGTTGTAGCACTGCTTTCCTGAAAGCCTTATGTTCCCACCATTACCACTGCTGGGTGGGGTGATATTTTTTTTCCACCCGGCAGGTGACCTGCATCAAATCCGATCACTTAGGAAAGGGGGATGTCTTAGGAAGTTTCCCTGTTGCCTGCAATGTGTGTATGTGTGTGTGTGTTTGGGGGGGGTGGGGGGTGCTGCAAGCCAATGCTGGTGGTATCAATGACATACGACGTCATCCGAGGACCCTGGGGTTGCTTGGCCACATTGATGGGGCTCACCCTGATTGTTGGTCTGAGCTGGGGAGGGGTTGGGCACGCAACTTGTGCTGCCTTATTTGTTCTGTGTCGACTTCTGCAATGTTACTGGTAACCCCATTTGTGAGTGCTAAACTTGAGATGGCGTATTAAGGAAAGGAGAGGTGATGATGACAACGCTGACCAGAAATTAGCACTTGACTAAAAAATCAAACAGGTCTGATGAGCACTGTACTAAACCCTTGCGTAGGTACAAGATAAGTAGGCCAGACATAGTCCGTGACCTACGTGGGCATCATTGTATTTGGAAAATATTCTCTATTCTACATAGACCTTTGGTTGTGGAATTGCCTGGCAGAAAACTTGCCTCCATCCTGTATTTTTTTTGGCGGGGTACAGGAGCCCAAGTTGTCCAAAATAGCCCAATGAACAGGAGCTGGTTTTATGTAAAGGAAATAGCAATTCTGTTTGCAGTAGAATTTGCGGTGCCCAAGCAAGACTCAATTTAAAAAAAAAATCCAGCAGCCAGGTTCTTTCTCTTGCGTTCAATTCATTCCCTCAATCGTATTTATTAAGCATTTAATGTGTGCCAAGCACTGTACAAAACAATTGGGAGAGTACACTCTAACAACTTCTGTTCCCCCACCCCCCACCCCCACTATATTTTGATATTTGTCTTTTAGGTGAGTTGAAGAAATGCCTTTCCATTTTTGGTGGTGCAGTGTTGGATTTCTGGGCCCCCTTACAACTTCATTCAGCTCATCGTCATATTTATTGAGCCCTTACTGTGTGCAAAGCACTGTACTAAGCGCTTGGGCGAGTACAATAGAACAGAAACATTCCCTGCCCACAACTTGCTCAGTATTATAGAATTGCAGTGTTAACACAAATTATTAAAATGGATTTGCTAGAGAGTTAATTGAGCTGAACTTGCAGTTGAATAAAAACGTGTTAATCGCCTGAAAGAATGGAGTTGCAGACATTTAGTGCCTCCTGTTCGCCCTATGAATTATCACGAAATAGATGAGCTTCTTCCCTAGTATATTAACTGAAGCCAGCCTCTTTCCCCCCGCCCACTTCTCTTTCTCTCCCCCCACCCACAACTCTCTTTTCCCCTCTTTCCAGTACTTCATAATTCTTACCTGAACTCACAGGGAGGGGAGCAATTCATTCATTCATTAGTATTTATTGAGCACTTACTATGTGCAGAGCACTGTACTCAGCACTTGGAGTGTACAATTCGGCAACAGATGGAGACAATTCCTGCCCAATAATGCGCTCATAGTCCAAAGGGTGTAGACAACCAGCAAAGCAAAACAGAACAAAACATAAGCAGTCTAGCGCAGACATCATAAAGATAAATACAATCCTAGAGATCTACACCTCATTAACAAAATAAATAGGGTAATAAGTAATATATACAAGTATGCACAGTGTTGAGGGGAAGGGGGAAGAGCAGAGGGTGGGAGTGGGGGGGAATGGGGAGGAGGAGCAGAGGGAAAGGGGGGGTTCAATCTGGGAAGGCCTCCTGGAGGAGGTGAGCTCTATTGGAGATGTGCATCAAGTAATTCACGAGTTGCTACAGTACTGTCTATTTAACTGGGCCATCACTATTCCCAGGACAGCAAGGGCTGCGTTTTTGAGGGGTAGGAGGTTTGCTGATATTAGTGGTGCTGTAGTCCTCCACTTGTATAGATAGTTTAACAAAATCCAACAGTGCCCTTCTTAAGGATCCAGTTATTTTATAAGTATTTTACCCAATCCCAAATGAGTGCTTCTGAGTTGGTCCGAAAAATTTAAACTATGGAAAAGGGCTACAAGCATGAATGGACCACACTCAATATTGGAAGAATTAGAATCCACCCTTGGCATGTTTTGTGAGCTGTTGACCGTAGAAAGTTTTTTCGTCTTTCCTACTGTTAGGTAGTTCAGTATCCGTTTCAAGAAATCCTGGAAAGACCAACAGCCTTACCATTCTAATTAGGGTAATAGAGCTGAGCGATTCATTTGGAATTACAGGAGTAATGGAGCTTTTACTTTGTGCTGTCTGGGCTTTAATTACCACATATTGGATTTTTCCCTAAGCAATTCCTGGGTAGAGGTGCCAGAGGGAATGTATAATGGTCTGGATTCAATTGGGGTAGTCGGGTGGCCGATGTGACACTGACATCTTTAATTCATGCCCTTTTGACTCTTGCCTCAGCTGCTAAATAATCGTGACCTGTAGATGATGGTAAGGCAATAGTTAGTAATACACAATCTCCAGAGAGCAGCAGGGTTAGGATACAGAATCACCAAAATGTATGAGGTCTGAAGCGTAAATGCAGGAGCAGAGGAGGAAAAGGAAATTACTTTGTCATTCTCGTGGAATAACAAGAAGAGGCTTTTGTTTTGGAGGAAATGTGGGTCAAAAGATGAACTTCAAGTTAACGCAGGGCCCCTAAAATGCACAGCAGTCACACTTGCCTTCTGGCTATTAATTGAGCCCTGATGTCAGCCTGTTTTATCAATCAATCGTATTGAGCACTTACGATGTGCAGAGCACTGTACTAAGCGCTTGGGTTTTCCCAGGTTATGCCACGATCTGTCGGGAAGAAGTCTAGTTACAGCTTCTGATCGTGGTAGAACGAGCAGCCCATTCACATTCCTTGAGCGTGAGCTCTTGCTCTTAGTTAAATTAGCCTTGAATTTATTATTTTTAGTAGTGGTCTTTATCGTTCTGTTAGTTCTGAGTTAGAAAATCCTTCAGTGCTAGATAACATGAGACCCTCGATCCACACCGAAATGTAGCTCGGGGCCTGGTGAGTTGAACACCTGCCACAAGGAAGCGGAGAGGAAAGATAAGGCGAGGCTGAACTGTGGCGCAAAGGCAGGGGATGCTTAGTGAATGTTTCACCACCAAAACCCCTCCCGTCCCCATCCTGGAAGGCTCTACACTGGTGGAACGGACTACAGAAAGAAGCAGACGGTAAAATGGAACCAACTGATCCTTGTCTCCTGGTGTGCCTAAATGCTGCAAAAAGGATAGTGTGTTTGCATAACACCGGTCTCTGGATCCCCAAGGTCCTTCGCTTTCATTTATCTTTCCTGCATTTAGGTATGGGACAGCTAACATGATCCCCGCTTTACCCCTGAGAAAACGGTGATGCATTGAGAGGGTGGTAGAACAGAAACTTTAACCTGTGTCATCAGTTTACTCCAAACCCAGTGATTCCCCCAGCTTGGTCGTGCTGTTGGGTTTTCTGCTGGTTAAATTCTGCCTTTGTGCCAAGGTTGAGCAGTCCTTTCAAAGGGAAAATATCCCATTTACGAGGGATGGCTGTTCGGGAGATGAAGTTGGGTCAGGCTAGGAGCAGGCCAGGTGAAAGCCTGGACCACGTTATATAACTTAAGTCTGTTTTGGGGGACCCTGCAAGCTGGGGCATCAACAGTGTCCCCTGAGAGATTTGGGGTAGTTGCCGTTTTAATGATTATGATATTTGTTAAGGACTTACTATGTGCCAGGCTCTGTACTAAGTACTGGAGTAGATATAAGCAAAGTGGATTGGACTCAGCCAGGCGCTATGCTATGCGCCGGGGTGGATACGAGCAAATCAGGTTGGAAACGGTCCCTCGTCCCATGTGGAACTGTCTCAAACCCTATTTTCCAGATGAGGTAAGTGAGGCCCAGAGAAGCGAAGCGACCTGCCTAAGGTCACACGGCAGACAAGTGGCGGAGCCAGGATTAGAACCCATGACCTTCTGACTCTCCAGCCCGTGCTCTGTCCACTACACCATGCTGCTTCTCTTTTTCTCTGCTGAACCCCAGGACCTAAAGGGTAAGCGCTCAATAAGTATGATCGATTAACCTCCCCCTTGGATTCCTTTCTGTTACTGCCATTATATCCCTGATTGACTGACCTGAAAAGAAGCAGCATGACCTAATGGAAAGAGCACGGGGCTGGGAGTCAGGACCTGGGTTCTAATCCTGGCTCTGCCACTTACTTGCCAGGCGACCTTGGACAAGTCACTCAACTTCTCTGTGCTTCTGTTTCCTCAACTGTAAAATGGGGATTCGATACCTCTTCTCCCTCCTACTTGAACTGTGAGCCCCATAATAATGTTGGTATTTGTTAAGCGCTTACTATGTGCAGAACACTGTTCTTAGCGCTGGGGTAGACATAGGGGAATCAGGTTGTCCCACGTGGGGCTCACAGTCTTAATCCCCATTTTGCAGATGAGGTAACTGAGGCACAGAGAAGTTAAGTGACTTGCCCACAGTCACACAGCTGACAAGTGGCAGAGTTGGGATTCGAACTCATGACCTCTGACTCCAAAGCCCGTGGACTGTCTGACCGGATTAACGTGTATCTACACCTGCGCTTAATACAGTGCTTGACATATAGTAAGCGCCTAACAGTTATCATAATCATTACATTAGACTAGCCACCTAGAATGACCTGCCTGCATTCAGTTAAAGCAGAAACCCGGATGGCAATTAAGTGTATTTGGTGGTCACATCCTCCTACCCTCCTCAACCAGACATGTCAAACTTCACAGTCTGCTGTGAGGTTGTCCCTGTCCCACGATAGAGGTGTCTATCCCACACCACTGCCAGAGCAAGGAGCCAAGCTGCTCCGAGAAGGTCGAGGAGAAAAAAGGTAATGGCCTCAGTGTTGGTTTTCTACCACTGCTGTCCAGGAGGCGTCTGGGTGTGCATGTATGTCTGTCTTTCATTTGTGTCTCCTCTACCTCCCCCTTAATTTTGGACCTCATCAGGAAGTCCTTCATCTAAGACGGTTTGAGTTAAGATGAACAGCATTTACAGCCTTTCTGACACGACCCTGGGACACGGGTGGAGGCGGGTGGAGTGTGTGCGTGGGAGCCGGGGACAGATCGTAACATTGTTTGGACAAGAAAATGAGAGTTCTCTCTACCAGTTTCATTTCCTCTAGTTCTATTTAATGTATTGGGCTGTTAATGATCTTACAAAATAATTCATTAGTAATCTGCAGCGTTTTAAAAGTGTGCCCCACCCCCTCCATGAATGTACGGCACATGCCCATACACAGGAAATAGTGTGACGTGCTTACCTGACTTGCTACACATTCCCCATTTACTTCCAAGAGCACAGAGCTGGGAGTCAGCAAACCCAAGTTCGAACCTGCCACGCTGGCTTGCTTACTGTGCAACCTTGGGTAAGTCACTTAACCTCTCTGGGCTTCAGTTCCCTCATCTGTAAAACGGAGGTAAGACTGTGAGGCCCATGTGGGATAGGGACTATATCCAATCTCAACCTCATGTCTACCTTAGCACTTAAACGGAATAAGTGCCCAATACGTGCCGTTATTGTTCTTATTCATCCCACTCAAATCTTTTCTCACTTTTATTCTCGTAGTATAAATGATGGGTTAAACCTAAGATAATTTGATCAGTAGGGCCAGCTTCAGCTATTCAGCCACCCAAAGGCAGGGGAAAAAGCCATCCAGCCTCCCTCCCTTTGACGTGATAGCCTACGGAGGTCTGCTTGAACCCCGGGACCGAAAGCATTTCTTTGAAGTGGGAAGGAACTTCTGCCACCCCCACCCTTTCCCCCCAGGACCCTGTTCTGATTCCGACTAGGCACTCGATGGCTACTGCCCTGAGATGATTGCTTCACTTGCTTACCATCGGTAGATCAGCCACGTCCCTGTCTCCCAAGGAGCCCAGGGTCTAAATGGAGGAAGTCAGATGCAGAGAGTGAAGTTAAGACGAGAAATATGTTGCAGCTTAGACGAGCCAAGATTACAACTGATGTAATGAATAAATACATTTTTAGGAGGATTCACTGACCCCTTGCTGCTCCAAGCCTCCCCAACTCCCCAGTGTTCTAAAATATCTAAAGTCAGGTTTTGTTGCATCCCGTGGTGTTAACAACGGAGGTACAGAGCTGGACATGGGATGGCCTTGCTAGCCTTGGATCTCCTGATCATATAGGGGTTCAACTCTTGACTCCTGCACAAAGCAGGGCTTCCATCATTCATCCTTGTCATCTCCCTTAAAGGTAAATTTGGGTTGGGGTGTGTGGAGGGTGGGGGGGAATGTTAGCAAGCATGAGCAGGTGTGGATGAAGTTATTGAGCATGCAAGGTATGCATGGGGTGTGTGTGTGAGAGAGAGAATGAGTGAAAGAATAACGTGTATGTGATTTAATGGCAGAACTGAAATCCTGGAGCAATGCTGGGTTCCCCCCAGCTCTTGCTGATGATGATGGTATTTATTAAGTGGTTACTGTGTGTTCAACACTGTTCTAAGCTCTAGGGTAGATACAAGTTAATTGGGCTGGACACAGTTCCTGTCCCAAGTGGGGCTCACAGTTTTAATCCCCGTTTTACAGATCGAGATAACTGAAGCCCAGAGAAGTGAAGTGACTTGCCCAAGCTCCCCCCCCCCCAAGACAAGTGGCAGAGTCAAGATTAGAACTCGGAACCATCCGACTCTCAGGCCCGTGCTCCCTCCATTAGGTCACGCTCCTCCTCGCGCTCCCTACCCATAAGGGGCTCACAATCTATTGGTTCCAACTTTTCCTTCCCAGTCGGCTCCTTGTACTCCTTTCCCCAACGGTGGAATGAGTCCCCACTTAGCCTCCCGCTTTTCACCCCATGCAAGGCGGGCCCGGGGAGGAAAATGGGTGATGACAGAACCTCTCACTGCCTGCTGAGAGAGCTTTGGTTTGCTTTCTCACCATCCATTCAAATCCATTGACAAGACTGTACGGACCGTCTGCGGGCTATGATTTCCCAAAGGGACTGAGGCCTGGACAGAGGGCGGACAGTTAGGATAGGGACTTCTATACCCCTGCAAACAGGCCAGGCAGCTGAAACCCTACAAAGGCTCATTGAACCAGTCAGTCAATCGTATTGATTGAGTGCTTACTGTGTGCAGAGCACTGTACTGAGAGCTTAACCAGCGCGGCCTAGTGGAGAGAGCACAGGCTTGGGAGTCAGATGGACACGAGTTCCCATCCCGCTCCACCATCCGTCCACTGTATAACCCAGAGCAAGTCACCTCAGTTCTCCGCACCTCAGTTACCGCATCTGTAAAAATGGAGATTGACTGAACCCCATGTGGGACATGGACTAGGTCAGCGTGGCTCAGTGGAAAGAGCCTGGGCTTCGGAGTCAGAGGTTATGAGTTCGACTCCCGGCTCTGCCACTTGTCAGCTGTGTGACTGTGGGCAAGTCACTTAACTTCTCTGTGCCTCAGTTCCCTCATCTGTAAAATAGGGATTAAAAGTGTGTGAGCCCCACGTGGGACAACCTGATTACCCTGTATCTCCCCCAGCGCTTAGAACAGTGCTCGGCACCTAGTAAGCGCTTAACAAATACCAACATTATTAACATTATTATTAATTTGTATCTAGCCCAGTGTTTTGTACAGTGTCTGGCACATAGTAAGCTCTCAGCCCTGACTCACTCTCTGCTGACATCTGCCCTGGGGCCATATAAGGGTGCTTCCTTTAATGCCTCTGTCCCCCTCAATCCCCAGTCCACCCCACAGGGAGTTAGGTTTGCCCACTTGCTCAATCCCCGGAGGCGGGGAAACCCCCAAGCCACCAGTGTTAATGGAAGGGGATTAAATGGCTCAGCATGGCCCCAGAATGGATCCTAACAAGAAGAGTTGGAGCCAGGGAGGACCCGGGTTGAATAAAGCTAAATGGGCCCTCCTAATAATAATAATAGTAATAATAATGTTGGTATTTGTTAAGCGCTTACTATGTGCAGAGCACTGTTCTAAGCGCTGGGGGAGATCCAGGGTAATAAGGTTGTCCCATGTGAGGCTCACAGTTAATTCCCATTTTACATATGAGGTAACTGAGGCACAGAGAAGTGAAGTCATTTGCCCAGTCACACAGCTGACAAGTGGCAGAGTCAGGATTTGAACCCATGACCTCTGACTCCCAAGCCCGAGCTCTTGCCACTGAGCCACGCTGCTTCTCTACAGCAGCAAGCAGAGATCCTGTTAAGGCCTTATTATCCTTACAGTCTTTTTATCCCTGTGTTGGATTTTTCAGGGAAACTAGTCAGTGAGTAAACGAATGCTTGCCATTTTCAGGACTGACCACTACGTATTCAGGCTAGTGCTCCCAGCATCCCTTACTACTTCTTTCCCGGATAGCTCGAGCAGGACACTAGCTTTGGTTTGCTTTCTCACCATCCATTCAAATCCATCGACAGGATTGTACAGACTGTCTGCGGGTTTTGGTTTCCCAGAGAAACTGAGGCCTGGACAGGGGACGGGCAGACAGGAGAGGGACTTCGATGCAGACGAGGAAGAGTGGGGAAAAAAGATCAGGTCCGGAAGCATGGAGGAAAAATTGGAATCCAAGAGCAGACGGGGTTGCCGTAGGGGTTTAATGCGGTGTTGGAAGCAGGCGCTCTGCTGCCCGCAGCAGGGGCAGTCAAGATCATCCGCGGTTGAGAAGCAGCGTGGCTCAGTGGAAAGAGCCCGGGTTTGGGAGTCAGAGATCATGGGTTCGAATCTCGGCTCTGCCACTTGTCAGCTGTGTGACCGTGGGCAAGTCACTTCACTTCTCTGTGCCTCAGTTACCTCATCTGTAAAATGGGGATGAAGACTGTGAGCCTCATGTGGGACAACCTGATTACCCTGTGTCTACCCCAGCGCTTAGAACAGTGCTCTGCACATAGTAAGTGCTTAACAAATACCAACATTATTATTATTACACGAAAACTGGTGTCTTTTATGCCCCACTGGAGGGGTGTGAGAAAAAGCGCCTTCCTTGTTGGGTTGTCAAGCTGATGCCAAAATCCAGCAAGTGAAGCTACCCATCTCCCAACGCTCTGAGGGCAGCAGGTAACGTATACTGGCAGTGATAAAAGACAGCTGATTGGGGATGTTGTAATCCATCTCTGATGGATTAGAGAAGCGGTGTGGCTCAGTGGAAAGAGCCCGGGTTTGGGAGTCAGAGGTCATGAGTTCGAATCCCGGCTCTGCCACTTGTCAGCTGTGTGACTGTGGGCAAATCACTTCACTTCTCTGTGCCTCAGTTACCTCATCTGGAAAATGGGGATTAAGACTGTGAGCCTCAAGTGGGACAACCTGATGACTCTGTATCTTCCCCAGCGCTTAGAACAGTGCTCTGCACATAGTAAGCACTTAAATACCAACGTTATTATTATGTTCTGAGTGGGGGGGGGGGTATTTTTCTTTTGCGACAGAAAGAAGGTGAGAATCCAAAGTGTTCTGCAAGTCATTTTAGAGGGTGAAAAGTAGGTTGCTGGGGTAAAAGAGTCCAAGAAAGTGGAAGTATCCCTCTGCTCCCTCTGCTCCCTCTCCCCCCCCCCCTTCACCTCTCCGCAGCCAAACCCTCTTTTCCCCCCTTTCCCTCTGCTCCTCCCCCTCTCCCTTCCCATCCCCTCAGCACTGTATTCGTCCGCTCAACTGTATATATAATAATGTTGGTATTTGTTAAGCGCTTACTATGTGCAGAGCACTGTTCTAAGCGCTGGGGGAGATACAGGGTAATCAGGTCGTCCCACGTTGGGCTCACAGTTAATCCCCATTTTACAGATGAGGTAACTGAGGCACAGAGAAGTGAAGTGATTTGCCCACAGTCACCCAGCTGACAAGTGGCAGAGCCGGGAGTCGAACCCATGACCTCTGACTCCGAAGCCCAGGCTCTTTCCACTGAGCCACGTATATCTTCATTACCCTATTTATTTTGTTAATGAGATGTACATCACCTCGATTCTATTTATTTGCTATTGTTTTAATGAGGTGTTCTTCCCCTTGATTTTATTTGTTGCCGTTGTTCTTGTCTGTCCGTCTCCCCCGATTAGACTGTAAGCCTAACGAAGGGCAGGGACTGTCTCTGTTACCGATTTGTACGTTCCAAGCGCTTAGTCCAGTGCTCTGCACATAGTAAGCGCTCAATAAATACCACTGAATGAATGAAAGGATCGAGCCAGGCAAAACGACCGGTGAGCAGATCGCGGGGCAGCGCTTAACTTGCCAAAGGGCCAGCGAGAACTTGCCACGTGCGGGTTTGCCACCTGGTGGTGAACCGAAGAACTGCCGGGCACATTTTCTGACGAAAGAGGCCCGGGATGGATGTGCCAGGTGATGCATCAAATCAATCAGCGGTAATTATCGAGTGTCTACTGTGTGGAAATCACATGCTAAGCTCCCGAGAGGGTACACCAGAAGCAGTCCCTTGCATCCAAGGGGCTTACAATCTAATAACAGACATCAATTATTTACAAAGAGAAGGAGCAGAAGAGGGAGGATACGACAGGGTGCGACGCCAGTATGGAAATAGCTGAATAAATAATTGAATGCACAATTAAACATGGATAAGGGCTTATTCCCTTCTACCTATCCTCACTCCCCTCCTAGCGACAACAACGATAACAATTATGGTATTTGTTAAAAGCTTACTCTGAGAAGCAGTGTGGCTCAGCGGAAAGAGCCCGGAGTCGGAGGTCATGGGTTCGAATTTTTTCCTCCTCTCTCGGTATTTGTTAAGCTCTTACTATGTACCAGGTACCATACTCCGCGCTGGGATAGACACAAGCCAATCAGGTCAGATGCAGACTTAACCCCCATTTTACAGATGAGATTACTGAGGCACAGAAAAATTGTGACTCAATCCGGCTCTGCCACTTGTCAGCTGAGTGACTGTGGGCGAGTCACTTCGCTTCTCGGTGCCTCAGTTACCTCATCTGGAAAATGGGGATTAAGACTGTGAGCTTCATGTGGGACAACCTGATTACCCTGTATCTACCCCAGCGCTTAGAACAGTGCTCTGCACATAGTAAGCGCTTAACAAATGCCAACATTATTATTATGGGCCAAGCACTCTTCTAAGCGCTGGGGTGGGTAGAAGGTTATCAGGTTTGCCCACTTGGGGCTTACGGTCGTAATCTCCTGAGGTAACTGAGGCAACTGTAAATTAAGTGACTTGCCCAAGGTCACACAGCAGACAAGTGGCGGAGCTGGGATTAGAACCCACGCCCTCTGACTCCCAAGCCCGTGCTCTTTCCACTAAACCACGCCGAACCCAGCCTGCACACTTCCCTCCTCTGACCCCCACCTACTCACTGTCCCTCGATCTAGTTTCTCTCACCGTCAACCCCTCGCTCACGTCCTCCCTCCTCCCTGGTACTCCCTCCCCCTTCATATCTGACAGAAATCCACCGTTTCCCTCCGTCTTCAAAGCCCTACTAAAATCTCCTCTTCCCCAGGAAGCCTTCCCTGACTAACTTCTCCTAACCCACCCTATTCTTCCTCCCTAATGCATCACCTAAGCACTTGAACCCACACCCCCCAATCGCTTTGATACCCGCCCTACCCCCAGCCCCACAGCAACATATTTGTATATTTGGTTACTTCCCCTACCAGTAATGTATTGTAATATTCGTCTTCTCTCCCAGGGACTCTGTCTACCAACTCTAATGTACTCTCCCAAATGCTCGGTACAGTGCTCCGCACACAGTAAGTGCTCATTGAATACCACTGAATGATCGATATAGGTGCTACCACCTCTCTTGCTCTATTTCATCCCACTCTGCCCCATCCTCTCTCAATTGCTCCCCTTTATAGACTTTCGACATCATCCCTTTCAGCATATTGATATTCCCCCTACTGCTTCAACTCCTATGTCTTTGAATTTTAACCTAGGAAAAAGCCATTAAGCTCCACAACAGAGATATTCCCTTCCACTACACAGTCATCAGGACAACCATCTCAGCAAACAATTCCCCGGCGTTCGGGTAAGTGAGAAACCTGGGTTCTAATCCTGGCTCCGCCACGTACCTGCTGTGTGACCTTGGGCAAGTCACAATTTTTCTGTGCCTCAGTAATCTCATCTGTAAAATGGGGGTTAAGTCTGCATCTGACCTGATTGGCTTGTGTCTATCGCAGCGCAGAGTATAGTACCTGGTACATAGTAAGAGCTTAACAAATACCGAGAGAGGAGGAAAAAAAAGCAATAGGAACATCCCAAAACCTCAGGAAGAACCTACATCCAACTCAGAATATAAAAGGTGCGCACACTCCATTGACTCAATAAAGCATTCATCAGCTCCCTGCACCCACAGTAGAGAAAGATAGCACGAAGAAAATCCTAGACCTAAAGCAACCTCATTTTTATCAATTTGTTTCATTCTGGTCTACCTGTGCACTTCCCTGCCACTTAATGCAGAACTCTGCACCAAGTGGGTGCCCAATTAAAGTGGCCATTAGTACTCCAAGCCTTTATCAGACCTACTAAGAGATTGTAAAATCGACTCACCCCCTTCTTCCCTCCTTGACTGACATCCTCAACCATTCACTCTCCAATGGCCTTTTCCCCACTTGCTTTCAAACTTGTCTCCCCTCTCCTAAAAGCCCCTCCCTTGACCCCATGGCTCCCTCCATGTATTGCCCCATCTCCTTTCTACCATTCTTCTCCAAACTACTTGAGCAAGTTGTCTACACCACTTCCTCTCCACTTCCACTTCCTCTTCTCCAATCCCCTCCTTGGCCTCTTCCATTCTGCCTTCCTCCCCCTTCACTCCGTGGAAAGTACCTGCTCTAAGGTCACCAATTATCTCTGACTTGCCAAATCCAACTGCCACTACTCCATCCTTCTCGACCTCTCAGCTGCCTTTGACACTGTGGACCACCCCCCTTTTCCTGGAGTCTCAGAAGGAGATCATTTGTAACCTTTGAGAGAGCAGTGGAGTAAAGGGAGCAGAAGCCAGATTAGAGGGGGTCAAGGAGGAATTAGAGGAGTCGGTGGGTGTAGACAACTTGCTCAAGGAGTTTGGAGAGGAATGGTGGGAGGAAGATGGGGCGATAACTGGAGGGAGCCGAAGGGTCAAGAGAGGGTTTTTTTAAGGATAGGGTAGACATGAGCACGTTTGAAAGGGGTGGGGAAAAAGCCATTGGAGGGTGGACAGTTGAAGATGGCCATCAGGGAGGGAAGAAAAGAGGGGACTATTGTTTTAACAAGGTGCAACGGGATGGTGTCGGAGGCGCGGGTGGAGGGGGTGGATTTTGAAGAAGGCAGGAGATCTCCTCTTGGGATACTGTTGGTAAAGATGTGAGCTGAAAAGGGGGTATGAAGGAGGGAGGGGCTGGAAAAGAGCAGTGGAGATTTTAGAGACCATGCTTGATGGTGTCAATTTTCTCAAAGTATGTGGTCAGGCCGTTAGGGGCAAGAGATGGGAGAGGCAGGGGGGTTTGAGGAGGGAGTTAAAAGTCTGAAACACCCAGTGAGGACAATGGGCACGGGAGTCAATAAAGATAGAGAAATAATGTTGCTGGGCACAGGAGAGGATGGAGTTAAAGCACGCAAGAATGAACTTGAGGTGGACGAGGTTAGTCTGATATCTGGCTTTCCGCCAGCAGCGCTCTGTGGCTCGTGCAAGAGGAGTGACGGAAGTGGACTGTGGAGGTGATCCAGGGCCGCTGCCTGGATCATTTTTCTTAAACACCATTCAGTTTACATCTCCCCACTCCTCAAAAACCTCCAGTGGTTGCCCATCAACTTCTGCGTCATACAGAAACTCCTTACCATCGGCTTTAAAGCACTCAGTCAGCTCACCCACCTCCGACCTTCCCTCTCCGATTACCTATTAGTGCCGAGCCCACATGCTTTGCTCTTCCAACACCAACCTACTCCCTTTACTTCACTATCTTCTATTTTGCCACTGACCCGTTTCCCACATCCTCCCTCTGGTCTCCCTCGACCTTCAAAGCCTCATTAAAATCACATAATCTCCAAGAGGCCTTTCCCATTTCATTTCCCCTTCTCACTCTCCCTTATGCGTGGCCCAATCTGTATCCGTTTCCCACTCGATATTCACCCCCTACCCACAGCACTTAGGTACATACCCGTGTACATGTCCATAATTTTTTTTTTTTCCAAGTCCATCTCCCCCCAGACTTGTGGACAGGGATCGTGTCTACCAACTCTGTTGTGTTGTACTCTGCCAAAGGCTTAGTACAGTGCTCTGAACAGAGTAAGCGCTCAATAAATACCATTGATTGATTGGGATAGGAGGGAGAGGAGGGTGAGTGGGCCCTGGGCCTGAGGGGAAATGGCAGCCGTGACAGAACAAAGGGAAGAGAAATGAGGTAAGTGATGGCCTCTCGGGTCACTTTTTCCTGGCTAGTTGGCAGGTGACTCAGCACTCAGCTGTAACAGGATAATAAACCGTGGAGGATGACATCTTGGCTTGCTAGAAAGTCTGATCTTGGGGAGTTGCTGCTTCTCCATGTTCACTGGAGTCAAGGTGGCACAGTCGAGTTCTAAAGCTAGGGATGAGCTTGGGGATGGAGGAAGGAGGTGTGAGAAGGATATAAAAATGATAGCTCTGGGGCAGAGACGCAACAACAGTTGGCATGCACAAAACCTCATTGTAGCTATGCATGGTCCCTGGGCCATGTGTGCCTAGGCATATTTATCCATCGATAGATTTATTCAGCCCCCACTGGGTACAGAACACTGTGCTGGGCACAATAGACATGATCCCTGACCTCAAAAAAGTTACACTTTAACAGGGGAGGTGGACACTAAAAATAGCAAATCAATCACTCACACCCTGTATTAGGTAGTAAAATATAATTGGAGCCCAGCTTACGTCTGGTCGCCATCAATTGAATGACAAACAAATGGAGGCCTTAAAAAGGAAAATGAGGTCATCTAGGGTGGAAAGTGAATGTTTATTACTATTTTTATTGTTAACATTGAAGCAACATGGTCTAGTGGAAAGAGCCTGGGCCTGGGAGTCAGAGGACCTGGGTTCTAATCCTGGCTCAGTCTGCTGTGTGACCTTGGACAAGTCACTTTAGTTCTCTGTGCCTCAGTTGCCTCATCTGTGAAATGGGGATTAAATCCTCCTCCCTCTATTCTGTACTGTGAGCTGTATGTGGGACAGAGACTGTCCAACAGGATCGTCTTGAATCTACCCCAACGCTTAGAACCATGCCTGGCCCATAATAAGTGCTTAACAAATACCATTAACCACCCCCCCACCCCCCCCGCCCAGGTTGCTCTGTTTAGCCCTAAAAAAGCTTTCTGATGGGATTGGCAAGGGGAAATCACTTAGGCTTCAAATATTTATTGGGTGATGTACACCTGAAACTTCCAGCTTTGCCAGATCTCCCTTTTATTCCATCCAAATAAAAGTAAAGCAATTTCACATTTTTAAGTGCGATAAAGGGATCCGATTTCATTAAAGATACCACGTGGAGTGACTTGGGTTGGCCAACTGAATTCCAACCATATGCAGTTTGTACTTTTCCAGATTTCCTATGAACCTTTCTGCAACTTTTCTCAACACGCCATAAAATGTTTTCCTTGCAGACATTCACATTCCTCCTCAATGGAGGGGATTCCAGAGAGTCTTCCTTGCTGTTCCCCTCCCCCCTCTGCCACCCCCCCCCCCACAACACTTCTGCCCCCCAGTTTCCCTGAGAAACAAGCAAAAGGCAAAAAACAACAAAGCATCTGCTATAGCTGAGGTCATAGCTATTGCTACTTGCTAGCAACAGTTCAAGGTTCCCATCAGCTTTCAGAAAGGTAGATTGTGTGGGAATGTGTTACTATTCAGATATTAGACTGAAAGAATGCATCTGGAGGCTAAATGTGAAATGATTTCAGTTGTCTCTGGCCTCTGTGACTTTAAAAATGAAGATGGTTTTGTGGAAAGAGCAGGGACTTGGGAGTCAGAGGACTTAAGTTCTAATTGTGGCTCTGCCTTTTGCCTGCTGTGTGGCCTGGGGCAAGTCACTTAACTTCTCTGGGCCTCATTTAGCTCATCTGTAGAATGGGGATTACATACCTGTGCTCCCTCCTACTTGGGCTGTGACCCCCATGTGAGACAGGAACTGTGGCCGTCCTGATTCTCTGGTATCTATCCCAGCGCTTAGTAGAGTGCTTGGTATGTAGTAAGCACTTAATAAATATTATTTTTTATCATCATCATCATTATTATTGTTATTATGAAATAGAATCTTAAAAGTCAACATGGCTGCCTGACTTTTTCTGAAAGGGCCTTTAACCAAAGAGTAACCTATTTGCAACAGCTACCTCCAGGGTCTTCTTCCTCTTGCCTCACTCATACATATGGTTTTATATACACTGTACCACCCTCTCTGACCCTCCTAACCTCTAAATCTTGTTTCCACTTAGAGGTTTAGGGCAGGGGAAGAACATGGAGAAGGCCGGTGAGGTGGGGTGATCTCTCAGCTTCGTGGCCATTGTCCCCAGGGACTGGACCCGAAGAACAACTGTTCTATGTTTGCTTGTCCCCTCTCAGTACAAATAGCCATCCCAAACTGTGCTGCTCTGAGCATGAGATAGAGACAGAGAGAAGTAAATACGGAGTTCAGACACCTGGGTCCTTTCTTCATTTGTCTGTTACCTCAGATAAATTACCTCTCTTGATTCTGCCTTAGTTTTCCCGCCTTGAATATGAGAAAATTAATCTCAGCTCTAAGGGATGGCAGGGGAGGGGGAGGTTCATTGAGTGAGCCCTTGTAACATTTAGAGAAGCAGCATGGCCTAATGGATAGAACAAGGGCCTGGGACTCAGAAGGACCCGAGTTCTAATCCCCGCTCTGTCACTTGTCTACTGTGTGACTTTGGACAAGTCACTTCACTTCTCCCTGCCTCAGTTCTCTCATCCGGAAAATGGGGATTAAGACTGTGAGCCCATGTGGGACAGAGACTGTCCAACCTGATTAGCTTGTATCTACCCCTGTTCTCAGTACAGTGCCTGCCGCATAGTAAGTGCTTGACAAATACCATTAAAAAAATACGGCAATTGGTAATTTCCCCCTACCTGGCAGCCTGTCTCCTGCCACTCCCTGGGCTAACTAACTCAGTGATTAAGTAATCCTCTGGGAGCTATTTCCATTTCCTCTCTGACAAACCTACTCCTTCTTAACCCTCCCTCCCTGCTGGAAGGGGTTGGAGACAGGTTAGTGAGATTTTATTTTTTCCCACGCCACTGGCTCTCCTGCCTCCTTGGGCCATAGCTATGGAAGGCTCCAGCTAAGAAGTGAAGCTCACAACTCTTCCTGAAGGGGGTGATGTTGGGACTCAGTTGATCGCCTGGCTCCATCACAGGTCTATCTCCACTGTCCTAAAGACTATTTGGATTTTTGAAGAAGTTGATATTTGGAATCTATCTGAAAAACATGGTCTATCTTAAGACCCAGAACCAGGCCAAAAACAGTTCCTGCAACCCTGAGGTTCAAATGTATCTGTAAGGGAATGCAGAGCCTATCAAAGGGAAAGTCTATCCAACAGATCCAAGGAGTGTATGTGTGTTTGGGCATGAATTGGGTTGGATGTTGAGAGGAAAAGAGGTTTGAGCCTACACGAAGCCATTACACATAGCCATTCACTTCTAAGAGGAGATTATTCAGCTAAAGTGTGTTGTGAATAATGCTAATCGTGGTGTCTGTTAAGCAGTCAAACAGATCCAGACCCACACATTTCCAGCGCGGCTGCTGAGGACTGGAAACTCTTTGAAACAGTCCTTTGGAACCACTGCTCATTTTCGAGAGCAAACATATCCACCAACATCCATCCCACCTGCCACTGTGGAATCTGAAGTCAAACCGGCATCCCGGACAAGAGGCCCTTGTCGTCCTCCTGGAACGTCTAGAACCGAGTGAGTGGGAGGCACCTGCTCAGACCTGTTGTTCTGTGAGTTTCCAGGGGAGGATGTTTCCGCGCTCTGTTCCATGTTTCCCTCCTGAGATAACCAACCCAACGGATCTGCCCTCCTCTCCGCCAACCCTTGGGTTTCCAGTCTGAACAGCAGGGGTGTGTGACTGGAGGAATGGACAGCTCTGGTAAGTTCAGGGCCCCGTAGCCGAAGAGCTCCATTCCCGAAGCTCCCCGCCCCCAAGAGAGGATTCCCCGTTTGAGTTTGGCTTCTGTCTTGGGATAGGAACCCCACGACATGGCCCTTTCAATTTTAGGTCTTTTAGAAAGAGAAAAAAAAATGCAATGTTGTAACAGTGGAGGTTTCTGCATGGGCTGTTTTGTTGGAAGGAATCATTTTTCAGTAGGAAACAGTCTTGTCCATAATTTGCATAGGGCAAATCTCATACTAAGCACTTGACTAGACAGACAAAACAAGCACTGGGGATTCATGCACAGACTGGAGCCACTATGGGTCAATGCTCCCACCCTCAAGGGCCTTCTGAAATCTCTCCAGGGTGGGATCAGGATCCTACGTGACCCAGGGGTTCAGGCAATTAAATAGAGCCTATTTCCTCCTCTGAGATAGCTGGGGAGAGTGAGTTGAGTGGAGCACTCTGGGAAGCGGTGAGGAGGCTCTTACCCTGACTTACCTGACACACGTCCAGTTTTGCCAAAAAGGGGGTTTTCACTGTGCATTTTGGCTAGAATGTCGACTGGGAAATTAAGGCCTTGATTGGACTCGGCATGCTGCGGATCGAAAAAACTCCGTGCGCTTATGTGGGCTTGGAATGGGTGAGTACTTCAGCATAAGTTTTCCTTAACATGAGGCATCACAAGAACACAGCTCTTGGATTTTGGGTTTTCTTTTTTTTGTGGTATTTGTTAAGCACATACTATGCACCAGGCGTTGTACTGAGCAGCAGGGTAGATATGTTAGTCAATAGCATTTATTGAGTGATTTACTGAGTGATCACTAAGTGCTCGGTGAGAGTTCAGTATAACAGACACATCTCCTGCCCACAACGAGCTTACAGTCAAGAGGAAAATAAAAGGATAATCAGGTTGAACACAGTCCATGTCCCACACGGGGCTCACGGTCTTAATTCCCATTTTGCAGATGAGGTAACTGAGGCATAGAGAAGTGAAGTGACTCACCCAAAGTTACAAAGCAG
This sequence comes from Ornithorhynchus anatinus, assembly GCF_004115215.2. Classification (NCBI taxonomy): domain Eukaryota; kingdom Metazoa; phylum Chordata; class Mammalia; order Monotremata; family Ornithorhynchidae; genus Ornithorhynchus; species Ornithorhynchus anatinus. The sequence continues at coordinate 20,456,044 of NC_041753.1, read as the reverse complement.
ACAAGTGATGGAGCTGGGATTAGAACCCAGAACCTCCGACTCCCAGGCCCGCACTCCTTCCCTTAGGCCACACTATTTCTCTAGAGTTGGTCTAGAGGATTGATCTATAAGAGAGTTGGGTGCATTCCTTCTGATGTCCAATCTGCATCTAGAAACGCTTAACAAATGCCATTTAAAAAAATCTAAGGTAGAAGCAATCCAACCTCTGTTGGACGTTCAGGGTGACAATTCTTGGCCAGTCAGTCTCGCTGTGCTGAAAATTTGCCATCCTACCAGTCCCTTCCTTGCAGCAATCCAAAGCTGAATCACCACCAATTTCAAACAAATGACTCACACATTTCACTTGTCTATTTTCACCACCACACAAGTATACTTATAACTCAACTCAGGCTCAAGTTATTTGCCCATGCATGAACAGCTGTCTGTGTCCATGTCTGTGTTAGTTCTTCCTTCTTAAACTCTAAGCTTGTAGCGGGTAGGGAGTGTCTTTTGGACACAATTGATCTGTCTGATGTGGTGTGCTCAAGGATGCTGTCAAAATGCTTATTGGTCACGATAGGAGAGGTCATCTTGACCTCATTCCTACAGGTCAATCAGTGAACCAACTAATAGAGCACAGTACTAGGGGCTTGGGAGGGTAAAATAAAAATACAAGAAATGATCCCTCACTCTGAGGAGATTTCAGTGTAACAAGAGGAGAGATACAAAATAATTTATAGGGAGGAGTAAGAAAGTGGAGAGACGAAGATATGGGTGAGCGCTTAAATAGTGGTAGTAATAGCAGCATTTATTGAGCATCCACTTAGTGTGGTGCAGTATATTAAGCACTTGGGAAGTACAGAAGAAAAAAGTGACTCATTCCCTACCCGCAAAGAGCTTACACTCTAAATGAAGAAGACAAACATATGAATATTTACTACTAGAATAGTCAAAATAGAGTGCATCTATATACATGAGGGTGTACATATTAAGTTAGGAGTAATCAGTGGTATTTATTGAGTGCTTACTTTGTTCAGAGCACTGTACTAAGTACTGTGCAATACAACAGAGTTGGTAGGCATGTTTCCTGCCCACAAGAGGACTGTAAGTGCTAGACTGTAAATTCCTAAGTCCTAGAGTTGGCTGAAGGCATGATATGACACAGGGTGGTGGTAAAATAATCAGAAGAAGGCTTGCTGGGGGAAGTGAGATTTTAGGAGGACTTTGAATGTGGGGAGAGCTGAGGTCTCCCGGATGTGGAGAGGGAAGGAACCAGGGGAAGCAGTGTGGGAGGAGGTGGAAAAGTCGAGACTGAGGTATAGCTAGAAGGTTGGATTGGGAGGAGCTAGGGCAGAAGGTTGGCAAATGGCAGGAAAAGAGAGCGGGCAGGTAAGCCGGGGCCGGAGGGTGGACAGCCTTGAAGCCGATTTTGAGAAATTTGTGCTTGATGCAGACGGACACAGGATGACATCGTAAGGTTTGGAGGAGAGGAGAGATGAACCGTGCAGCACTGTGTTGTGTAGTTGGGAGCAGGGGAGGGTTGGAGGCTGGGAGATCACTCGGGAGCTTAATGCAACAGTCCAGAGCTTGTACGGGGTTGTAGCCGTTTGAGTGGAGAGGAAGAGGTGGAGATGGGAAATGTTATGCAGGAAGAACAGGCTCAATTTGGCAGTTCACTGAATGTGAGAATTGAATGACAGTGAAAAGTCAAGGAATGAAGTGTGAGAGCTGGGGTGTCATGGGAGAAGAGAGGGCAAAAATAAGGAGAAGAGAGCTGATTGAGTGCCTTAAAGCCAATGGTGAGGAGATGCTCCTTGATGTGGAGATGGATGGGTCGCCGCTGGATGTTTTGGAGGAGTGGGGAGATGCTTGCAGAGTGATGCTTTCAAAAAATGAACTGGGCAACAGAGAGAGATACGAAGTATGGAGAAGGGAGAGACAAGGTAGGGAGGTCAGCGAGGAGGCCGGTGCAATAGTCAAGCTGGGATATAATGAGTGTCTGGACTAGCATGGTGGCTCTTTGGGTTGGAAAAGAATGAGGCAAAGTGAACAAATGGCTAGGTTGCCTAGGGCAAGAGGAGGTGAGCGCACTGGGGTGTCAAATAATATATTTTATTATTATTATATTTATACTTATTAAGCACTTACTATGTACTAAGCACTGGGATAGATACCAGAGAATCAGGTCAGACACAGTCCCTGTCCCAAATGGGGCTCACAGTTGAAAGGAGAGGGAGAACTGCCTTTTCATCCCAATTTTCCAGATGAGGAAACTGAGGCCCAGTGAAGTGAATTGCCCAAGATCACATGACAGGCAAGTGGCAGAGGCAGGATTAGAACCTGGGTCTTCTGACTCCCGGGCCTGTGCTCTCTCCACTAGGTTACGCTGCTTCCCTAATGATCACTTTAGACAGGCTTCTGTCTAAAGCGATCATATTTTGGGGCCTCAAAGTGAGATTGGGGAAGGGTTTCCACAGGGTGAGGCTTCTGGGGTATGACACACCCAGCCCTCACTCAACCTTCTGCACTTTCACTTGTTGTTCATGCTGCAGCGGCAGGGCCTCAAACAGGTCAGAGTGGTTGCATCAGAAACCTCCAGGATTTGAGCGATGTTGTGAAGGTTGAACCAGCAGGATTGGTGACGGATTGAACACTTGGGTTGAATGAGAGAGAGGAGTCGAAGATAACGCGCAGGGTACAGGCTCGTGAGACAGAGAGGATGGTGGTGTTGTCTACGGTGATGGGAAAGTCAAGTGGAGGACAGGGTTTGGGTGGGAAGCTTGATGTGGGCAGGGAACGTGTCTAAAAACTCTGTTGCATCATACTCTCCCAAGTGCTTAGTACGGTGCTCTTCACACAGTAAATGCTCAATAAATATGATTGATTTATTGGAAGATAAGGAGTTCTGTTTCGGACATGTTATGCTTGAGGTGTTGGCGGAACAGTCAGGTAGAGATGTCTTGAAGGCAGGAGGCAACTGGTGGTCTTGGTTGTCTGTTCTTTTCTCCAAGATCTACAAGAATTCAAGGATGTGTTGGCAGGGAGCTGCTCTGTGCTTCGAGTTGCAGCTCTAACCCTAACTGGGAAAGGTGAATTAGGTCTTGGCTGAAAACAAACCATAACCCCGTTTTGAAAGATGAGCCTCAAGCCCAGTCAGATCTTCTTGCTACCACCTTCTCTTCTGGAGTTTTCAGAATGGACCCTAACCCAAGCTACAACGTTCCTGGCCTTCTCCAGGACTTTAGGGGAAAGGCAGTGATATTTATAAAGTTGGGAAGAGTGGCATAAATGCTCTCTCCCCTAGATAATAGGAGCCAAGATTTTCAATGTAAACTGCTGCTCCCATGACTCATTTCTCAGCCATTTCCCTAGCATAATAATAATAACTATGGTATTTAAGTGCTTATTATGTGCCAAGCACTATTCTAAGCACTGGGGTAGATACAAGGTAATCAGGTTGGGCACAGTCCCTGTCCTACATGGGGCTCACAGTCTTAATCCCCATTTTACAGATGAGGTAATGGAGGCCCAAAGAAGTGAAGTGACTTGCCCGAGGCCACACAACAGGCAGGTGGCAGAGTCAGGATTAGAACCCATGACCTTCTGACTCCCAGGCCTGTGTTCTATCCACTACGTCATGCATCTTTCTCGGGACTCACCATCAATGGTATTTATTGAGCATTTACTTTGTGCAGAGCACTGAGCTAAGCTTTTGGGAGAGTACAATACAATAGAGTTGGCAGACACGTTCCCTGCCCATAAAGAGCTTACAGTCTAGAGGTCACGTCCATCAGAACGTGGCCTCGTGGAAAGAGCATGGAGCTGGGAATCAGCAGCATGACCGAGTAGATAGAGCACAGGCCTGGGAGTCAGAAGGACCTGGGTTCTAATCCCACTTGCCTGCTGTGTGACCTTGGGTAAGTCACCTAAGTTTTTTTTAATGGCATTTGTTAAATCTTACTATGTGCCAGACACCGTACTATGTGCTGGGGCTGATACAAGATAATCGGGTTGAACACAGTCCGTGTCCTACATGGGACTCACAGTCTTAATCCCCATTTTACAGAGGAGGTCTTGAGGCACCGAGAAATGAAGTGACTTGCCCCAAGTCACACATCAGACAAGTGGCAGAAAAGAGATTAGAACCCAGGTCCTTCTGACTCCCAGGCCTGTGCTCTATCTACTCGGCCATGCTGCTTCTCTGTGCCTCAGTTTCCTCATCAGTAAAAAGGGGATTCAATACCTGAGTTCTGTATGGGACAGGGGTGATCTGATTATTTCGTCTCTACGCTTGGCACATAGAACCACAGTTATAACAAGTACTGCAATTATTGTCATCATCATCACTGTTATTGCAGGAAGGAAAGATGGCCCTATCTGAGAGGTTCACCTTTTGATCCACATACAGGACTCAGAATGGGAGGGAATCATAAGCCAGGACTAAGCATCTGGCTGAGCTGGAGGACGGGAATCTGCAGTAAGTACATTCTTAATGGGGAGGGAGAATATCTGGAAAGGAGATATATGAGTGGAGAGGGAAAGAAGAGGAGAGAAGAGGGAGATCTCACTTCTACTGAGCCTTTATAAGTTTCCTGGAACCTGACTTACGAGGGATTGTCTTCTGGGTGCCGACCAAGAGGGGCTTGGGGAAATTGTAAGTAATTATAATTACTTATAATGATTACAATGGGCAAATCACTTGCCTTGGTTTCCTCATCTGTAAAATGGGGATTCAGTGGCTGTAAAAGAACATGTGGGACACGGACTCTTTCTGACCTGATTTATCTTGTTTCTAATAATAATGGTATTTGTTAAGTGATGACTCTGTACAAGCCACTACACTAAGCACTGGGGTAGATACAAGCTAATCAGGTTGGACACAGTCCATGTCCCACAAAGAGCACGGGCTTGGGAGTCAGAGGATATGGGATCTAATCCTGGCTCTGCCATTTGTCTGCTGTGTGACCTAGGGCAAGTGACTTAACATCTCTGTGCCTCAGTTACCTCATCTGTAAAATGGGGATTAAGACTGTGAGTCCCAAGTGGGACAACCTGGTTACCTTGTATCTACCCCAGCGCTTAGTGCACATAGTAAATGCTTAACAAATACAATAATTATAATAATTATCATTATTATTATTAATCCCCAATTTTGGATGAGGTAACTGAGGCACAGAGAAGTGAAGTGACTTGCCCAAGATCACACAGCAGAGAGTGGGAGTCAGGATTAAAACCCAGGTCTTTCTGACCCTGGTCCTGTGCTCTATCTACTAGATCATGCTGTTTCTCTCATTCTGCTAGGAAAGCCCCCATCTCCCTGGGCAATTTAAGCCTTGTTTGGGGAGAAGCAGAGCTGTCCTCATGTTTCCTTCCTCTCTTCTCTCATCTCCAGCATCCTGCTTACCTTGATTTCTGGTTTGGAAGGAGATGTTAAAAACTTTGAAAATGAAAAAAAAAAAAAGCTCATTTACCCAGCACTTGCTATCTATCTACTGTTTGTGTCAATATTCCTGTTTTTCAGATGGAGAAACTGAAGCCTGCTTAAATGACTTGCACTGGATCATCCAGAGCTGGGGGTGGGAGAAGGATGAGAGGGTCCCCACCAACCTCATTTACCAGAGCTGAGAAATGCTCTGACTGACTCCTGAATCTCTTCATTTTCTAGCTGATGCTGGAATAAAGAGCCCCCTCCTCCAAACCTGCTGTCCGAAAGCAGGGTGACTGCCTCGTCCAGGTTGGTTTGATTTCAGATGGCACCAAGTCAGGACCCAGAATTAAACCCCAGACCCCACAGCCTCCCTACAAAACCCAGGCTGATGTCTTTTCCTCTGAGGGCCTCGGACCTATCATTTCTCCTCATGTGGGTGGGTGGCCGACATGCTCAGCTGTGGCTGACCTGAGCCATCAGGCCTGATCATTACAGCTGAGTGTCTCTCGTGAAGTAATTTGCATGATTTGGTTCAATATTTACTGAACCAGCCTCATTTTCTGGGCTGTCTCCCTGGCTGACAGCTGCACACACTACAATTACGGCATTAGACACCATGCAGGGAAATCGCTGGGAGTCCTAGTCAAGGAGCAGTTCTAAACAAGCCCATCTCGCTCCAACCACCAGAATTTTGAATCCAGAGGCTGATTCATCCTCTGAAAGGGGCTCCTGAATGGGGGAGATATCCAGGGAAGGAAGAAAATCTGCTCCCTTTCCCAACACACGCATGTGTGCATGCTCTCTCTTTCTCTCTCTCTCTCCCCCACCTCCAGCCAGCTGCTTCTCAGGAAAGAAAAGAGCATTAAGGACTGACTGGCCTCTTGCTACCATCATCCATTCAATGGTATTTATCAGTGGTATTTATTGAGCGTGTACAAAGCATTGTACTAAGTGCTTGGGAGAGTACAATACAGCAGAACAATTCTGTTTAATTATACTGTTTACTTGCTTTGATGTCTGCCTCCCCCTTTCTAGACTGTGAGCCCACTGGGGGCAGGGATTGTCTCTATTTGCTCCTGAACTGTACTTTCCAAGCACCTAGTACAGTGCTCTGCACACAGTAAGCGCTCAATAAATACGTTTGAATGAATGACTGAATGAACAGAGCGGATCGACTCACTCCCCACCCATGATGAGTATACAGTCTAGAGGGGGAGACAGACATTCATATAAATAATATACAGAGAGTAATACAATTAATAATAAAAAAAATTTCCAGACCATCTCCCATTTCTCCAAATCATGCAGGCCCTGGAGTGAAACTGCAACAGATTCACTGGAGGTCAGGGAACTGGCCCGTGTCTCTCCAGCCCTCTTAGTTGTCAGTGGATGCCACGTCTGTGTTAGGAGGCTCTTTTGCCGCCTCTCCCTATGTCACACCAGCAATAAATCCTGAGGCTCATCAGGTACTCCAAGAGGTAAATCAAGCAGTGGCCTTTTCTAGTGGTAGGCCTGGTCTCCTCTCACTCTGCCCAAATGATAAATTTATATGGCAGCTCTCTCCCCACAGGAGTGTTTTACGAACTCTTCGTAATAAATAACCCTAAAGCCTTCTCTTTGCCGAGAACCTACTTTCTAAGAAGATCAGAGCACTCAGAGATGTTAGTTCATGAATCCTCCTGTTGTTTCTGGGAGGTCAGTAGAGTCTCCCTTATTTTACAGATGGCAAAACTAAGGTGCCTATTCATTCCACCTTGGCCGGGGCAGTCGTGCTTTTAATCCCCTGGCTCTGCCACCGGTTAGAAAGTCCATGAAATATTAAGATTCTCTGCTGTTGGGCAGGGTCTGGCTCACCTTCCTTCACTAGAGAACACTGTTTGCAAGTTCCAAAGGTGCTTGCGAAAAAGGAGGATGGATTTCCTCAGCCGGACATTGGCGCCCTGGGCAGTGGTTGGGGAAGGTCTCTAGTTTCACTCCTGGAGAAATCCTGCCACGTTTTGCTTCCCACTTTGGCCCTGGGTCTGGACATATCTATTTTTTTCTTGTTCTTCTTTTTATGGTATTTGTTAAGCGCTTACTATGTTCCAGGCATCGTACTAAGCTCTCGTACTAAGCTCTGGGGTAGACACACGCTAGTCAGGTTGGATGCCGTCCATGTCCCACACAGTCTTAGTCTCTGGTTTACAGATGAAGTAACTGAGACACAGAGAATGAAGTCACAGAAAGCAGACAGTCGGCAGAGCTGGAGTTAGGACCCAGGTCCTTTGACTCCCAGGCCCTTGCTCCTTCCATTAGACCATGCTGCTTCCCTATGCTGTGCAGACCTGGAACATCTTAAGTGAGTTGTCCGTCTAGGAATAGTTAAAATGGGAGGGAGAACAAGAAAGTGACAGCGATCACCTGGAATTGATAAAGAACCTTTTTTAAAACTTCAAATCACTCGACGCTCTATCACATATCTTCCCAGTGATGCGGACATCATTATCATCAATTAACTGAGGACATGCTGTGGGGGTGGTACCTCATTAGGCCCAATTTTACAGCAAGAGAAATTGAAGCCCAGAGAAATTAAATGACTCGCCTAGCAAGTCGGTGGCAAAACCAGAACTAGAAGCCAGGTCTCCTGACTCCACATCCGCAGCTATGTCCAAAAGTGTCCACTCTTCTTTGGTATTTTTCCCTCTCTGGGAAACAGAGAAGTGCTCTTTGTTTGGTTATTTATCAAGTGCTGAAAGTCAAATGCTCAGTAGATGGAGGCTTCCAACTGTTGATTGTTGGAAAATTCTTCAAAAATTAGGGACTCTTGTGTTAGATAAACAAAGGCTCTTGTGCCAAGGCCTCATTCTGTCATAGATGTTCTGAAATCAGTGGCAACTGACAAGCAGCATGGCCTAAATGGGAAGAGCATGGGCTGGGAGACAGGGGACCTGGGTTCTAATCCTGACTCTGCCACTTGCCTGCCTTGTGTGACCTTGGGCAAATTACTTAACTTCTCAGTACCTCAGTTTCCCCATCTGTAAAATGGGAATTCAATACCTGTTCTCCTTTTCCTATAGATTGTGATCCCCATGTGGGACAGGGTCTGTGTCTGACCTGATTAATTTGTATCTACCCCAGTGTTTAATACAGTGCTTGGCATATAGTAAGTATTTAACAAATACCACAGGTTTTTTTTATTAGGGCCTGGGAAAGACCTTCGCTTCCTCCAACAACCCATCAGGAGAGATTGACAAGAGGACCTTTCTCAGACCACGGGTTCTTCTTTAAGGTATCTTTAGTGCTTTGTCAGTGTTAGTGCAGTGAGAAGCAGCGTGGCTCAGTGGAAAGAGCACGGGCTTTGGAGTCAGAGATCATGGGTTTGAATTCCGGCTCAGCCACTTGTCAGCTGTGTGACTTTGGGCAAGTCACTTAACTTCTCGGTGCCTCAGTTACCTCATCTGTAAAATGGGGATTAAGACTGTGAGCCCCACGTGAGACAACCTGATTCCCCTGTGTCTACCCCAGCGCTTAGAACAGCGCTCGGCACATAGTAAGCGCTTAACAAATACCAACATTATTATTATTATTCATATTAGTTCCAACGATAGTTCCTTGCATTTGCATTTTCTCACTCCTTGGGGAACGCTACCCTTCGACTAATACAACTTCATTCCCCTGTTCAAACCACCTCCATCCTTGACGTTGGTTTCAAGGCAGAAAGAGGCAGGCAACTCTATCCCAAGATCGAAAAACCAATCAGCAGAAGAGGGATCTGCCATGTAAACTGTAACATAATACAAAAGTTTACTTTTACCTAGAGCAATTGATCGGGCAGGTGTAGACCCGATCCCAAGCCGGTTCTCATGTCTGGGAGCTGTGAGGAAACACCGATTTATTGTTTGGCTCGCTTACAAATGAGATGCTGACCTCCACTAGCCACAAGTCAGCCTCGTTTATTTTCGACTTCTAGGATAGGCCTGAGACCCTCCAAGTTGGATCCAAGGGTTGGATGGGACAGGAAAACTGACCTGGTAACCTGCACAAGATGGCCCTGGTCAGCTGAAGTTTCTCTTTCAGGGCCAGTATTCATTCAGTCGTAATCATTGAGCACTTACGGTGTGCAGAGCACTGTATTAAGCATTTGGAAAGTACTATACAGCAATAAAGAGAGACAATCCCTGCCCACAACGGGCTCACAGTCTAGAGGTGGTGGGGGGACAGACATGAGTACAAGTAAACAGGCATCAATATAAATAATTAAAGATATATGCATATATACATAAGTTCTGTGGGCTAGAGAGAGATCTGTGATATCTGTGGGTACCTCAGAAAGCTTCCAACTGTATTTGTTTCTATGACCTTAGGACATTAGGTATTCACCCCATCCCATAGCACTTCCATATATATCTTTTAAGTGATATATTATAAATTATTTATCATAGTAATATCCATCTCCCCCTCTAGACAGTGAGCTCAATATGGGCAGGGAATGTGTCTGCTAATTCTATTGTATTGTTCTCTCCCAAGCACTTAGTACAGTGTGCTGCACATAGTAAATGCGCAATAAATACCACCGATCGACTGCTTGATTAAAGAGAGCAAATCAGAGAAGGAGATGGATTGCCAACTCACCTGGAATTGAAGGCCTGGGGGCTGTGTTCGAAGAACAGAAGGGTGTGGATTAGGAAGCCTGGAAATTGACCGAAACTATAGATGCAAGATAATTGTAAGTAGCTACTAAAGATTTATCTAGTACAGTCCTTTGGCTATAACACTATGGCAGAACCAGAGAAGGTTCTTCCCACAACATGAGCCTGTATATAAAATGATTTACAGGTTGGCGGATGGCGATTCAGGGTAGGAAGAAATCGTGCACTTGTGTAGGTGACATGAGTCTAGGCCTGATACCACAGTGTTACTGCACTGTGCCATACAGTACTTTGTGTTCCTTTGCATTTTTGCACCTTTACAGGATTTAATACAGTAAAATAACAATGAGTGGTGAGGGTGTAAAGCATTCTACGGGTGGTGGACATAACCACGGAGAGATTTGTTTCTAACACTTTCAGCCATAGTGGTATCTTTGAACCATCTACCGCCTAACCCATAAATTCCCATTGAATCAGATGCCGGTGTGAGTAAAGAAAAATAAATGAACAAAAAGATGACAATGTCGTGTAGAATTTTCTAAAATGTGAATATGACAGCAAGTGAAAGGTGACCCTCTTAAGCTCCCCTGTTATGTGATGTGTAGAGAAATGACCGAGGAAAGATTGATGTGATATTTTCCACCCTCTTTTATGACCAATAATTCTTTCTATCACAGATAACTCTGGGAGAAAGTGACCGGGTCACCCAGTGTTTTGCTCCAGACCATAGTGACCGTACTGGCCCAGGGTGAGGGGACCGCCCCCCCCCCCCCAACCTCACCCCCCCATACAAACCAGTTTGAAAATCCTTCTTGTACATTGGTAGGAAGAGTAGAGTCACTTCTTTCTTGTTGAAAGAACTGGGAGGGAGTCGACTAGTTGTGCCAGCTTACTTGGAAACCCCTAAACCAAAAAAGCCACTAGCAAAGTTATTCGTGTGAAACAAACCTATCTACATATTGGGGTGAGAATGACTGCTTTTCTCTTTCCCTTGGAATCAGCATCTCTAAAGATTTCTCCATTCCTGGGCTGTTCTAAAATGGCATTTCTGTGGTTCGTGTCCTCAGGACTGGTTGGGACAAGTGGTTCTTCTGAAAGGAAAGGAGAAGACATCCCCAGCTATTTATAACGGAGAAGGGAGGGGGCAAGGGAAATGGAGAAAAGCCGGGAGATATTATTCTGGAAGTAAAGAAGCTCTGGCTATAGGGCATGTGGTCAGGGCCCACTCTGGTATCACAATATTTAATCAGGTGTCCAGAACTGAGCAATCAGTGTCCCAAGACCATTTGAACCTGATACCACGGAGAAATGAGAGAATAGCCTCATGTGACTTTTCCTGGAAGATGTGGTGCTAGTTATAATAACAATAATAATGGTGGTATCTGTTAAGCACTTACTATATGCCAAGCACTGAACTAAGTGCTGGGATAGGTACAACAGAAACAGGTCGGACAGAGTCTCTGTCCCACATGGGGCTCACAGTCTAAGTAGAGGGGAGAACGGGTACTTAATCCCCATTTTACAGATGAGGAAACCGAGGCTCAGAGAAATCGAGTGACTTGCCCAAGGCCACATGGCAAACAAGTGGCAGAGCCAGGATTAGAATCCAGGTCCTCTGGCTCCCAGACCCGTGCTCTTTCCACTAGGCCATGCTGCTTAACACTAGGCCATGCTGCTTCTCAAGTTATGCTCCCATGGACTGTGAACATATAAGGCAGTGGTTCCTTTGGGATTACTGCTTTCATTTGGGCAGCATATTTTGAGCAAAGTAGCTATGTACAGCTAGGCCCCTGTTGAAGAGATTCTGTCCATTTACCTCTCAGGATCTATTGCCTTTTTCCAAAGGACTTTGGAAGAAGAAGGCACATGTTATGGGAGAGAGGCTTTAGTTTTACCATTAAAATCCTGTGACTCTCAATCATTCAGTGGAATTTATCATGTGCAGGTGATTGAACTAAGTGCTTGGGAGGGTAAAATATAACAGAGTTGGTAGAAATATTTCCTGCCCACAGGGAGCTTACAGTCTAGGGGAGGAGACAGACAGTAATATAGATTACAAATATGTCCTTAAGTGTTATGGGGCTGAGGGTGGGGTGAACTTCAGTGGAGAGGCTGCCCTACAGGACAGAAAACTGCCTCCAAAAACTTGTGTGAAATCATCATTGTCTTTTTCAGTCCTGGGGCATCCCTATTAATGAAATGCTTGGTCTCGAAACATCTTAGCAGCAGATGGCCATTCCCACTACATGTGGCCCAGTGACTGAACAAGGTAGAGCTAGACTAATGATGGGCTAACTTGGCTGGAAATCTGCTTCAGTTTCCTCATTGACTCTGATGCGTTTTAGTGGTGCATTCTGGGAAGGAATATGGGAACCTAGTCTGGATCTGGTGGTACCGCATCCCCAAGTCCTAATGATGGCTCAGCTCCTGTGACCGTCTCTGAGGCTCAGTCCAGCTGAGAGTCCCTCTCCATTGTTGAGCTTGGGAGGCGCCTCACAGCTTCCCCTCTTTCTTCTGGCATGGGGCCCAAGAATACGGGGGAAAAAAAAAGTTAAGCAGCTGGCAAATTCATTTCAGAGAGCAACTCAATTGCTCCTTTGTCTGGCCTTCCTGCTTGAGGAAACATCCCAAATATCTTACCATGGAAGATCATGAAATTTCTAAATGAAACCTTCTCATGTGGAAACTGCTATAGGAGAGAAGCAAAGGGAGATATTGGAAAGCACAGCACCAATGGCAGCGAGAAGATAACTATTAATGGATGGAGGGGGGCAGTGGAGGAGAGACGTTCAGATGGCTAGATCCTATCGGGGCTAACAAAGGCTCCTCTGATGTCAAGAGCAGGACTGGCAAAGTACTGGAGCCATCTGGAGGAGCGGCCTGTGGTGATGTAATTCTGCAATGCAGACAGCTGAGATATGAAGAATTGATTTGTTATGAAATATGTGGGCGAGCTGAAGAGGACACTTTGGAGACTTTCGGTTGCTTTATAAGCACTGCTTGGAAAGGCGAATTGTTTCACGGTGGACAGACATCAAGCCCTGCCCTATCACCTGGTGGTGAGAAGCAGTGAGTGGGCTGCAGGAAGAATCCCGGTGGGGGCCACGAGCACCTAGATAATGATAAAGTGTCAGTGTCTGGACTTTCACAAGTGGTAACTGGAGTTCTGACAAGAAGACAGCAGGCCATTCCCTTTCTTTTGGTTACTTATGGTCCTCAAAAATAATAGTAATGGTATTTGTTAAGTGCTTACTATGTACCAAGCACTGTTCTAAGAACTGGGGTAGATACAAGGTAATCAGGTTGTCCCAAGTGAGGCTCACAGTCTTCCTCCTCATTTTCCAGATGAGGTAACTGAGGCACAGAGAAGTTAAGCGACTTGCCCAAGTTCACACAGCAGACAGGTGGCAGAGCCAGGATTAGAACCCATGACCTCTGACTCCCAAGTCTGTGCTCTTTCCATTGAGCCATGCTGCTCCTCGGTGCCCACATGAGACCTCTTTGCGTGGCGGAGTCCATTCGAGCGAGTTCATCCCTACCAGCTCCATTTTGGGAACAGGAATAATGACTGACATCCTGAATGGGATGTTGTGGAATCCATCCAGCGTGAGATGTAGTGTGGCCTTGTGGAAACAGCAGGGGCCTGGGAGTCACAGGACCTGGCTTCTAATCCCACTCTGCCACTTACCTGCTGTGTGACCTTGGGCAAGTCATTTGACTTCTCTATGCCTCAGTTCCCTCATCTGTAAAATGGGGATTCAATACCTGTTCTCCCTCCTACTGAGATGGTGAGCCCCATGTATCTACCCCGGGGCTTAGTACAGTGGCAAGCAGTATGGCATAGTGGATAGAGTATGGGCCTGGGACTCAGAAGGCCATGGATTCTAATCCCAGCTCCGCCACTTGTCTGCTGGTTGGCCTTGGGCAAGTCACTTCACTTCTCTGGGCCTCAGTCACCTCATCCGTAAAATGGGGATTAAGACTATGAGCCCCACTTGGGACAGGGACTATGTCCAATCTGAATTGCTTGTATGTATCCCAGTGCTTAGTATAGTGCCTGGCCCGTAGTAAGCACTTAAATGCCACTATTATCATTGCTTTCATTATTATTATTATATTATTACAGTGCATGACACATAGTAAGCACTTAAGTACCACAGTTTCTATCATCATCTATTATTATTATTATTATTACTTGAAAGGGAGCCCCCAGAGACCAAGTTCCTCTAATCCATCTCCTTTCAGCAACACAGAGAGGGGCAGTTCTTTCCCATGACTCTGGATCCTTGACGTTTTTGCAACTGCCCCTTGCTGGTGGAGAAAAAGCCAAGCAGTTGAAACCAGCCCCCTGGGGAGAGATTCATTTAATCGTATTTATTGAGTGCTTACTGTGTGCAAAGCACTGTACTAAGCACCTGGAAGAGTACAATAGAACATCAAAAACATTCCCTGCCTGTAAGGAGCTCAGAGTCTAGGGGATAGTCGGCGTTCTCTCTCCAGTGGTCAGGGCCAGCCCAGGCTCCGAGAGATGCTAGGTGACCCCCTTCTTCTTTCCGCCAGCTCAGCTTATTACTGAGCTTGGGTGGGATTCTGTCACTGAGGTTGGACAGTGAAAGCTTTCATAGGATGAGCAGGAAAAGGCCAGCAGACAAACAGTCTGTCTCTGTGAGATGTCAGAACTGAAGAGACGATTGTGGTCTGGCTTCCTTGGTGCCAAAATCTCCCACAGAAATAAACTCAATGGTTTTGCTCTTTATGTCCCTGAGAATCTGTTAGGGGCCAGACATGTCCTGCCTGGTGAATTCCCACTCCCCTCCCTAGTGCCATTATCCATGCTCTCTGCAGCCTCAGTCACGAGAGGAGAGGATGTGCTCTCCCCTCCCAGCCACTCTCAGAAAGTGGAGTATGAGAACAAACGATGCCTTGGAGCAATAAAAGTCCAGCTGGGCCTCCTGAATTGCTCAAACCTTCATCTCCCCTCCCCCGTGCTGGGTGCTAAATGGTTATTAAGCAATTACTCAATAATAATTGGGTTAAGGACAACATGTGTAGGGGTTGGCGGTTGAGCTGTGTAGGTGACTCTGTGTCGAGGATGGCATCTAGCCGGTCGTAAATCAAGCCGGAAAATCTGGGCCGCCCACCCGTTTGTACCTTTGATCCTCGGTCTTGCTGAGACAGACCATAATAAGCTTATTTAACTTTTGCCAGCCTGGTTCCAGAGCCTGCTTAATCCAGGCTTCGGTAAACAGGGCTGAAACCTGCCGATCCGTTTCTCTTTGCGTGCCGTAGTTCCCCCTGAACAGATCCATCCCTCCCGAACCCAAGCTGGATTTGGGTTTTTGATCGGCTTGTGCTGTGCCTTGTTTTAGCACATGCTGACTAGAAATCTGGTCTCCTTAGGCGGGATTGGGGTGAGGCCAAATAAAAGGCAGGGTCAAAGGAGTGGAGCAGGTGGGAAACTGAGGAGGGGTGGGGGCGGGGGGGGGAAGGGAAGGCCGAGAGAGAGGAAAAAGGAATGGGACAGGGAAATGGGAGAGAAGAGAGAAGGGGAGAGCAAGGGAAACCAAGAGGGTGATAGGGTTGGGATGGGGGTGAGAGGGATTTACTGCCTCCATCCACCACCGCCTGAGTCTGGGAAGTGGAGGCTCCCCCGACCCACCACCCTACCCCACCACCACTGCACTCTGGGCAGCAAAGGCCCTGCCCTTGTGCTCCTAGTGTTCGGCCTACAGCAGGCACTGCCCATAGGGACGGTGGTGGTGGTGAGGATATGGTTCCCAGAGGTATCCCCGAAGTTTGCAGTGTGGTATGGCCACGCCGGAAACCTTTGGGATTTGGCTGGGCGGCCGCCATTTCAGCCACCGTGGTATGGCAATGGTTGTACAACTCTGCTTCCACTCCTCCACGTCCCTGTTTCTGGGGGAGCCACATGGCTGTCAGATACCATTCTGCCACCCAGCAGAAAGCGGGACCTAATAGGTCCTTCCAAAGGCTTTGCAGGCAGAGGAACGGAAATCTAAAATTGGGAACATCTGAGCACAACATTTTGGCAGTTCCCCAGGGGTGTGAAATTGGTTTGATGATTTTCGTTCTACTACTGCCGGGCACCCATTCTGGTGCGAACCCCCGGTGGACACCTTCAACCAGCTGGTTCCAGGGATGTGAAATTGAGAAGGGGAAGGGAAGAGTGGCTTGAAACCCTACAAGGTCCAGTTTTCGCACACACTTCTGGGTCCCATCTGAATCAGGATAATCAATTCGTCGATCGACAGTGTCATTTTTGAAATCAAGGACTGATGGGTGCACGTAAAAATGAATATGTATGTGAAAGGGAAAGAGTCACAGACCCAGTTGTACATTCAGAAACAGAAGCAACACTTTCTTTGGATCACCTGCCATCCTAATTCAGTCAGTTGAGATGTCATGCTGAGGTGAACAATGGTCTGCTTTAATCCCATTTTATAATGGGGCCTAAATGTAACTGCCCTGAAATGAAGGTGATAATGGGAGTTGGGAAGCACCTACTATGTGCCACACACTGTACTAAGGCCTGGGGTAGATACGGGTTAGGGTTAGACACAGTCCCTGTCCCAGATGGGGCTGAAATGGTTTATAATATCAATCAATCGTATTTATTGAGTGCTTACTGTGTGCAGAGTACTGTACTCAGCACTTAGGAGACTACAATATATCAGAGTTGGTAGACACGTTCCCTGCCCACAGTGAGCTGACAGTCTAGAGGGGCAGACAGACATTAATGGAAATAAAAAAAGTATAGATATGTACATAAATGCTGGGGGACTGAGGGATGGGGTGAATAAAGGGAGCAGATCCAAGTGCAAGGGTGAGGCAGAAGAGAGTGGGGGAAGAGAAAATGAGGGCTTAGTCTTGTAGGTAAGAAAAAAATGTCACTGATCTTCAGTAGCACCAATGCAGCATCTGGACTGCTGCTGCACTGGACCTACTCTAAACTGTGGGTTATTATTGGAGATTGAGGTTGGTTTCAAAGGATCATTGCTGGGGGGCTCAAGAAGATGCAAGGAAATGTTTTCCATCAGTTGGAAACTATTTCTCAGTGAAATTTTCATCAAGCCTATAAGAAGGAGTCAGAAGGACCTGGGTCCTTCTCCCGGCTCTGCCACTTGTCTGCTGTGTGATGTTGGGCAAGTCATTTAACTTCTCTGTGCTTCGGTTATCTCCTCTGTAAAATGGGGATTAAGATTGTGAACCCCGTGTGGGACATGGACTGTGTCCAACATGATTAGCTTGTATCTACCCCAGCGCTTAGTACAGTGCCTGGCATGTAGTAAGTGCTTAACAAATACCATTAAAACAGTCAGACCACATGGCTCCCCCAAACCCAGTTTCTCCTGAGCCCTCGATGATTATTGATAACTCACTGATGATTGTTGACTTTCCTGCTATTTTCTCCCCTTCTCAGAGAAGACTGACCCTAAATAAATTCCACAGAAACTCAATTTAGACAGACTCCACAGGACCAACTGGGAATAAACTGGAGAATTGAGTTTTTCTTTGTTAATCAAAGACTGGTTACATTTTTTCTATCAACCATAAGTGAGATGAAGCCCTGCTAACAATCCAGTGGTAAGAGCATGACTCTGGGAAAAGGGAGACTTGAGTTCTAGCCCCAGCTCTGCACGAAGGGGAAAGCCAACTGGCACCATGTCATCGATGGTGAAGGCTGATGGACAGGCCCAGCAGGAATTCTGAAAAATGCCTGGCTGACACAGGCAGCAAACACTGCAGTTGGCTACCAAAGTGGCTTCCAAGGCAACTTACTGCTGTATTACAGTGTTATGGCAGAGCATCGACACTATCTTGCTCTCATGTACAGTTCAGCCATAAGATGGGTCCTGCATGAGAAAAACCCTGGGGTGCACTTCTCAAGGTTCTGCACTCCTGCCCGCCTACTCTTTCTTTCCATTCTGGAGGCCCAGTGGGAACAGGGCTCCCAGGGACAAGAGAGCATGAGTGGTGCAAGGCAAATCTCTAGCACTAGAATCAATTTCTCGTGTGGTTTCTCGGTCTTGCCGTCTCAGGGCTGAGGCTCATCCTTCATTCCTATTGAAGAGCTCTAGTGTCATAAATAATAATAATTACGGTATTTGTTAAGTGCTTACTATGCGTCAGGCACCGTACCAAGCGCTGGGGTGGATGCAAGCAAATCGGGTTGGACACAGTCCCTGTCCCATGTGGGACTCACAGTCTCAATCCCCATTTCAGAGGAGGTAACTGAGGCACAGAGAAGTGAATTGACTTGCCCAAGGTGACACAGCAGACAAGTGGCAGATCCGGGATTGGAACCCATGACCTTCTCACTCTGAGATGACATAAACACTTCTAAAGATTGGAAAATAATAGCGACTGTACTCGGTTACTTTTCTATTTGGAGATGAAGCTCTGTCCTCTTTTTTGGCATCGCTGAGCTCTGCCAGGAGATTATAGCACTCCAGTACTCACTTTGAAACCACTGAAGACATAACCTGCTTCGTATTTCTGGGTGTTGTGCAGATGATACTGGACAGACTCAGAAGTCCCTGGAAGTCTGGATAACTGCTGTTTGTGGACCTGTAGCATCCAGCTACATGAATGTTGATTGCCCTTCGGTGTTTTCTGAAAAAGCTCATTTTCTGCGAACTTGAATGCATTTAAAACAATAAGGGGCAATGTCAAGATCTGATGGGATCCTAGTTGCCAACTGGCTAGTGGAGAGGAAGCGACGTCTTCAGCTAAAGGAGAGAGAGCCTAGACTCATTCTGTTTGGTTTTACACTACTCGGGTAAATCAAATCAACCCGACTGAGAGGTGTTTGAGCAACGGATTAGCTAAAGCAGTGGCGTCATAACTTATGAAGCCAAATAGCAGAGCTAATAAACCCGACTCACCTCTCCCTCCCCTTCCATTGCACGGTTTGTCTTCACCTGTGACCTCTCCTCGGGGCAGTTAGATTGGTAAGAACATTTAGTCTTCAACCCTGTCATATTTTCTCTCTCTTTAATGTCACTCTGACCTGATCTGTTTTCCCTTTCTGTTGATGGTCATGTCTTTGTTTCCAGCTCTCTGAATCATACCTCTTTACCCTCCCCGACGATGGCTGCAGCTATCTCACCTGAGAGAGGTGTGGTCTGGTGGTCTGACAAGGGGCTAGTTTCTAGGGACTTGGCTCTGGCCCCGCCTGCCTCTGGGCAACTCTTTAGGCAAGTCGCTGGCTCAGTTTCCCCACTTGTGAGATGGTAAGATATTCCTCACAACACTTACCTACGTCACCAGGACACTAATTAGTTAATGTTTGTCAAACTCTTTGAAGATGAAAAGCAGTATGTAAATATTATGGGACGCCTGGGGAAGACAGATTGCCTTGTATATTTACCGTACAGTGGTGATTATCAAGTTGGGCCAAGAACCACATCTCTTTTGGAAATGGTGACTGCTTCAAAGTTCAGAGGGTCCCCTGGACAGGTATGTGGAGTAATTACAGTAGAACAGAGACTAGTGTTTGTGGTATTAACATTAGGATTACTTTCTTGGTTGGCAGTTGTGCTTTCATTCTTTTGGGATCCCCTGCATTACAATGAGGCCTCATTAATTCAGACAGCCAACTATCCACAGAACCTGGCTTTCAGGGGAAGATAGGCTTTACCAAGAATCCCTTCCAACCCTCCCACTGCGGTGGGTTTGAACAGCAGAAACCAGAGTTGGAAGGAATCAGCATTTCAAGCCCTCCATGGGGGTCTGTATGACCTCCAGGCCTTTAGTGTTACCTTGAGAGTTCAGGATTATTTGAAAGTAGAATGCAACTAGAAGACCTACTAGAAGAGTCTATACCAATTCAGAAGCAGTGTGCCCTAGTGGAAAGAGCATGAGCCTGGGAGTCAGAAGGACCTGGATTCTTATCCTGGCTCTGCCACTTGTCTGCATGTGTGACCCTGGGCAAGTCACTTCACTTCTCTGTGCCTCAATTACCTCTTCTGGAAATTGGGGATTAAGACTGTGAGCCCCTCAAGGGATAT
The DNA here is from genome assembly GCF_004115215.2 of Ornithorhynchus anatinus. Lineage (NCBI taxonomy): Eukaryota > Metazoa > Chordata > Mammalia > Monotremata > Ornithorhynchidae > Ornithorhynchus > Ornithorhynchus anatinus. The sequence continues at coordinate 20,435,978 of NC_041753.1, read as the reverse complement.
GGACTATATCTACCTCAGTGCTTAGTAAAGTGCTTGGCACATAGTAAGCACTTAATAATTGCCATTAAGAGAACAAAAGTCAATTGGTTTGGAGGACATGGTGGAATTCCTACAGATGTCAAAGGCTCCAAAGATCCAGATTTGGGCTTGTCAATTGCATCAGATAATTTTTAAACGGGTTCTAGAAGCTTTCTTGTCCATCAATAATATTTAAAACAGCCTTGTGAAAATGTCACCCTCTGAAGTTAACAGAGAAGAAGAGACTTCTCAGATAGTTTGGGGGCGAATTCAGAAGACCAACCTAAGGAAAACTTATTTCATCCTGGCCACTAGATCACCAATGTATTCCTTCCCCCATTTCCAGAGCTGGTTAGACTACCCAGGGAGAGGATATTGCTGGTGTTTCTCAAACTACTCAAATGATCATCATTAAGGTCTAGTAATGAATTAAGCACTGAAGTAGGAGTCAGGAGGCCTGGGATCTTTTCAGTGAATTAATGTGTGACTTTGGGCAAGTCACTTTACCTCTCTGGATTCTTTGCCTCCTTTATAAAATGGCGGAAAGAAGATAAGGATACCTATCTACACCTATCTGATAGCTAACATTTTAATAGAAAATCTTGAGAGGAAAGATTAGTGAGACGGATTCTGTAAAGTGCTTTGAGGTCCTTGGAGATAGATACTACCTAAACATAAGGTCACATCGTAAGACAGATAAAAGTAATAATTGCGCACCAACTAGGTGCTAGATGCCAGGTACAACTTAGAATTAGATCCAGTCTCTGCCCAGTGGGATCAGGATCTAAATGAGACAGAAAGACAAGCATAAACACAAGGGAAAGCTGGGAACCCCCTTAGGGGAATTAAAGTGGGGACATTCCTCGGAGCTTGAGGGTGGGAGGTACAAAGCAAACAAAGGGAAACTTCACCAAGCAGGTGGTGGACCTATGGAATTGATTACCATAGGAAGATGTTCAGGAGAAAATATCAATAGGATCAAGGTGTGTGGGGGATGGGGGTGTGGGGAGGGAGGCACTTGGATTCATTCACGAATGAGCAGTCCATAACGGATTACTAGAAACAAAGTTAGGGGTGTTAGCACATCCTTAAACATTAGGGTGGATCCCCAAGAGGACAATCATTAACTAGTTTCTCCAAACATCCTGTTGCCATTGCCAGACAGAATACTGGCCTAGATGGACCATTGATCTGACCTAGTAATGGCATCGCTTATAAACCTGCCACATGGGAGAGAGGCTACCCCATCCCCCATACCACTGGGACACCCACAGTCCCCTCCCTCTCCGGCTGAGAGGGGGAGGAGCAGTAGCAGAATGAGAACACCTCACCTTTCAGAATGTGGAAAGGCTGAGACTGCAGCCAGGACCGTGATGGTGGGCGCAGCTGGGACTGTTAGACTCTGAGCTCTGAGGAGCCCCAAACTCTGCTCCTCTATCCTCAGTGTCCTGTCCCTTGTGTCGTATGCATTACTGTCCTTGTCTTTTATGTGGTTTTTGTGGTGGTGTTGGTTCATCTTGTCTTGTGTGTCAGTCTGTCACCCCCTCTGTCTTCCCTTATTCTTAGATTTTTAAGCCCTTTGAGAGCCAGGGAACATGTCTAATTTTCACCTGTGTATTATTTTTCCCGGCACTTAATACAGTGCTTTGCACATAACAAGTAACATATTGTTACTACCATTACTACTATTTATTCATTCAACTATGTTTACTGAGCGCTTACTGGGGGCAAAGCACTGTACTAAGCACTTGGGAGCGTACAATATGACAATAAACAGGCACATTCCCTGCCCACAAGGAGTTATCTTATTTTCTTCTGTTCTTAAATGGAAAATTCTGAATTGGACAGGTGGGCATTAAACATACTGAGTCCATTCTGATTGGATGAGCTACTAAATGGTTATTAACCATGAAATTTGCCAGTTCAAAAAACCTTATCCTTGTTTGGTACTTAATTGGAGGATGAAGAGTATAATATGCTATCATCACTAAAAATCTCAAGAGAACCAATCTAAACTAATCAAGGTTACTTTTGTGTGCAGGAACATTTAACTCCTTAAGTCCATCCTAGAAATCTTTATGTTTGTCAATGGACCATTCCTTGAAATTTCATTGAAAGGGATTAGGTTTTTGGTGAGGTTGAATAGAGAGTGTTGAATGTGTGAATTTATCTCCTTAGCTCTTGCCGCGGAAATTGAGATTTTCGAGTGTTGTAGCTCTCCAGCTTCCATGATAAACAAGCAAGCCCTTTAGTTTTTTTTCTCGATGTAAGAATCTCTTGAGGATGCATCAAGAATCCTTAGAGAGGGTGGTTGACAATGATAATTTCACTTTTCAAAATGGTTGCATCTCGGGCTGTGGGCACGGGAAGAGTGAGTAATTATCTGGTGGATGAGATAAATGTCATCAGTCAACAGTCAAGCTGGAAGGGATTCAACACATCCTGGAGGTTCGTGGCTGGTCACGTAAGTGGCGTTGAATAGTGTTTCGGTCCATGGATCGGTTTGTTGGGACCAAAAGACCCCAAAGAGCATCAACCTTTTGGCTAGATTTTCATCTCCAGGGATGGATGGGGAGTGTTCCCTCTGCTCCCAGAATCTTCTACCTTTGACTGGGGAAAGGCCCTCTGTTTCTGGAGATTTCTCTACTTTTTCACCCATACTCTCTTTCTCACCCGCTACTCCACGCTCTGGCTCCCAGGAACTTCCTCCCTCCCTGCTCTTTACCTACCCTCCCTAGATTGACTCTGTAAGGAGTGGAAGGAGAGAGTGGAAAAAATGGTGTCCGGCTTCAGAGTGGTGGAGGGAGAATGGGTGACAATGAGACGGGAAGTTACTGTATCAAGCTGGGAGGGAACTGGACTAGGCTGGAAGTGCTGGGATGTTCCATGGAATACCTAAAATCTCTAAGGGGCCATGTTTTGTGGAACAATGGCATAATTGACCAATCAGTTGTATTGAGTGCTTACTTTGTGCAGTGAACCTGTGGGAGAGTTATTTCCTCTTCAAAAATTTTGGGCGGAAGGAAGGAATCGTGCAGTGGAGGCAATTACGTGAGTAAATATGGTCATCGTACACCTCCTGACTCTACAGGAGGCTACTACTTGGGACATTCTAAGATGGCACCTATATCAGACCTACCTAAGATGGCTGCCAGACATGTGCAATGTCAGGGTGGGTGGGACAGATAGTGGTAGAGGTGAATTGCAGTCCCTTCCAGCCCCCCCGACCACCTTCCTTCCTATTGATGTAGTGAATGTATGGCTGGTATCTTAGAAAGATTTTATTTGTCCAGCAATTCTCTTCTTCTTTCCTTGACTAACATCCCCATCTTCACTGTTGCCAAGAATGAAAACAGTTATGAAAAACCATAGTGTCAGTAGCTGCAGCCAGAATAACCTGCCTGGAGTGGTTTTGGCAGAGTTCACTTACATCTCTCTCTCTCTCTCTCTCTCTCTCTCTCTCTCTCTCTCTCACACACACACACACACACACACACACACACACACATCCCCCCGCCCCCACCCCCAGCCCTCCTTCCCCTGCTCCGTGGCTTCCTGGTTAAACTAGGAAGAATGGAATTCAGCTGTCTTCCTAAACCTCCATCCACTATGCCCCTTCCCCTCTCCCCTCCTAAATTCATTCATGCATTCATTCAAATGTATTTGTTGAGCACTTACTGTGTGCAAAACACTGTACTAAGCACTTGGGAGAGTACAACAGAAGAATAAACAGAAACATTCCCTGCCCACTCTACCTACCGCATGGCTTCCTCCCAGCCACCTTAGAGTCCATACTCCTACCACCCCACTCCTGCAAAGAAATCCTGGCTCCCTTTTTACCCCCATGCTCAAAATAAAAAGTTGTCACGACGATGACGCTGTCACACCCTGCCGAGCACGATGTGGCATAAGGGAGTTGCACGTTATGCGAGGGTGGGAGGACATAAAAGCCGTTTAGCTCAAGGCCCATGGGGGTCTTAATGTAGCCTTGAGCTTGGCAGTATGTTTTGGATCTGAACACTGGAATTGAAGGTACGGCCACTGCAGCAAAGCCTAAACATTAAAAGCTGTGCAACTCCTCTAAATGATCTCGCGGCTCTGGGCTGCCAGATTTGGTCCCAGATCCAGGGATGGCAGTAGGGCAGCATTTACCCAGAACAGTAAAAACATGTTTAAATGGGCTCTAATCCTGACTCTGCCGCTTGTCTGCTGTGTGACCTTGGGTAAGCCACTTAACTTCTCTGTGCCTCAGTTCCTCATCCATAAGATGAGGATTCAGTGCCTGTTCTTCCTCAATCAATCATTTATTGAGCACTTACTGTGGGCAGAGCACTGTACTAAGCACTTGGGAGAGTACACTGTAACAGAGTGGCTCCCCTCTCCTTAGATTGTGAGCCCTATGTGGGACAGGGACTGTTTCTGACTTGATTAACCTGTATCTATCCCTCGCTTAGTACAGTGCTTGTAAGCACTTAACTAATACAACTATGATAATAATAATAATTATCATCATTATTATTAATGATGAAAACTGGATTTATCTTTTGATCTGAGAAGATTGACCACTTTAGCCCTTTCTCTTGCCTTTTTTTTTTTTAAATTAAGAGCTTAGTTCTTAGTGGGACACAGAGGAGGAGTGGAAGGATGAATCTGATGACACTCAACCTTTTGCTGGCCAAAACTGGCTCCTAAGGCTTGCCTCCCATAGGGCCCGAGGGCCAGCTGGGTCCTGCTTAGGGCTCTTGAGGTCATCATAACCCTATGACTTCCCTGTAACATTGCTGTGGACCATTCACTCTCTCTGTCCTTCTGAGTCTCCTTTGATTTAATATACGGCTGTCGAGGAGGCACTGGGAGACGTGTGGCATAAACGTTTTCCCCTGAAACCTATGTTTCCTAGCTTTCATCAGTTTGTGCCTTAACCTCAACTTTCTTTTAATGGAGGTTTTGGTGTGAACAAAGGTTTATAACTTGCATTAAAATACATTACACACAGTTCTAGACAAAAAAAAGTCACAATAAATCTGAAGAAAATAAAAGCTAATGATACCCTTAGTTGGACCAGTAATGCTGCTCTTTGTTCTTGGTTTGACTGTAGTCGTGAGAGTTGGAATTTTCTTTCAACTTTAAATGGTACATGCTCTGCACATTTCCCCCAAGAAATTTTTTTGGGGGGGGAGGGGGGGAGTGAAGGGGGGATGTGGGGGGTGAATAGAAGTCAGACAGGTTTTACATCATTAGCCAGTGTGGGCGAGGGAATGCATGTATGTAAGTGTGAGTCTATAAGTATATACCACA